>NW_028233348.1:1200000-1769884 GCF_057557595.1 Rhyacophila brunnea | reverse complement strand
GTTTTGACTAGTTTCTATAACTTTAATTAATTTTTATCGGTTTTACTACTGTTTCTCGCACGTCAAATATGGATACGTAATCTTGCATTGATTTTAATATAATGCTTTACGTTCTACTATTGTGAATTATTTGTATATATATCAAAAGTAAAGCGAATTTAGCTTAATCATTTCCCAGTGAATATAAAGAATTATAAAAAAGGAGAAATATATGATATTTTTGAATAATTTAGATTTAATGGCAAGAATAACGTCTTTGTACAGTATATAATAATTTTTTTGGCTTAACTAATAAAAATAAAAAGAATTTTATGATTTTGTTCAATAAAGTCTTGTAGCTGAAATATTATGATGTTTATAAAGTATCAGAAATACCTTAACTTTTGAAGATTTTGAAATCTTTATGGCGGAAAACCGTTTATAAATGTTTATATGTAAAAAGCCGATTGATCATCATATCTGAATTTAAAAATGCTAGTTTATTTGAATCTGTTATTTATTTCGCTTACTTAATTTTGAAATTTATATACTGTACCACATTTATTTGTAATTATTTCATATCTAGAAATAGAGGCACAAGTAAGATTTTAAATAAAAAAATTGCCATATTATATTAGAGAAGAGATCATTCTAGTTTTTACTATTAATTATGGGCATAATATCAACTTGAGTCGATCATATACCGAATAGATTAATTTTATTTATATTATACAAATTTATGCCAAAATAAATAAATATAAATCTAAGATAAAGTTTCAGGAATAAAATATGTTACAACATCACATACAAGTTTTCATTTCTACAACATGGACTCGCTGATAATGTCCTATAATATCCTACTTATGATATGCTGAAACGTACATGTATGAAATTCTACGTTATAATTAAGATGGATTTGTGACCTTCGTATTATTATACGTTTTAGGTTATATAAATAAATAATTACTTGCATTTTAATGGATAAGAAAATTTCTTAAGATACATTAAATTTTTTCTTCTTAAAACATGAAGTGAAGCCTTATATCATCTAATAAATACATATTTCAAAATTAAGTAACACAAAGGCTTTTTTATCGATACAAAGGTGATGGAATTTTTGTATAATTATACAAAATTGCATTATAAATTTACTTTTTTCATTTTAAGAATTCAAATATGCAATAATCATGGATAATATCTCGATAAATATTTCTTGCCTACCTTATTTTTTAAAACTATACAATGTTTCGTTTTAAAGATTTTCTAAAAAATATAGGCTATATAAATATTTTGATTATATATACATCAATAGCTCATTTTCGCTCACATTGGTATTTTATCTAAATTTTTAATGTGCCTTTGTCTTTTTTCTAAACACAGTAAAATATACTATAAATTTTGTTTTTACCTACTTAGCATCGTCTGTGATTGTGTAATTTTCATTTTTTGTTTCGTTTTACAAATATTGAATTTTAAATATACTAAAAATATAGTGAATGTAGTTTTAAGCGGCATTATATTTGTCTATATATATTTAGTTATAACAATACTGATAAAAGGTTTTTTAGAGACAGTAAAAATAATTTTTTATGAATAATATTTTTTAACAATATTTTTTACAAACTTCGCCTAGTATAAGATTATATCAAATTTGTATTTGTGAATAAAGTATTCTAGATTCCTCATATATCACTATACATATTTTATACCATTAGTATATTTATATTAAAATATATTATTTTATATTATTAAGTTATATATACTATTTTATATTTTGAAAACTTTAGAAAAGTAAAAAAAATCTAGAATGATAATAGTATCTAGCTATCTTATTGTGATCATCTTGGTTTAAATCTTTTTGTTGGTTCACTTTGATATTTAAATAATTTTACCGGGCTTTTTTTTTGTTCTGATCTAGATTATACTGTGTTAATTTCTTTAATTATGATATTATAGTTTCAACTTTTATTCACTTTAGAGTTTATTAAATAGAGTAATTAAAAACATGAATATTTTTTTTTTAATGCAAACCTTGATATTTTTTTTTGTGGGGAAGTAAACTTATAATTAATTTATTTATTTTCAATTTAATTTTTGCATATTTTATTTGCAAATACATTGCAAAGATGATGAAGATTCTCTGAGATTTATAAGAATATATCTATACAGGTATAAGTATAAGTATTTACGTTACAAATTTTCTATCCTGTAATATTCAGCATGTTAATGTGTCAGTGGCAATGATATTCAGTAGATTAAGTACCTGCCATGATAAATTTGATAGCAAAAGGCAATGGAATGGTATTTTTCGGCGTAAAAAACCATGGTAACATATATTCAGTATATCGTCGCAGATTTTTGGGCAAATTTCTAACAGAAACATAAACATTTCGAAATTCTCAGATCCAAAAACGAATTTATGATTATATAAATCTTTACAAAATTCAAAACGTATATCTAGAAGCCTAAAAAGGTATTTTAAATATAAATTATCTGTTTATTACTTTATTTTTTTGTTTCTTAAATATTATATATTATTAAAATCAAACTTTACTCACTTTATAGATAATATGCTTATTTATATATATTATCACTCACATTTCAATAGTTAAAATTAAAAAATTTTACATTAAAAAAATATTCATTTGCAGAATCATTGACAGCAAAAATGTAATCCGCATTTTATAATATAACTTTTAATGCATAATTCATCTGATTTATATTGCAAAATATACTTATAAAATGACATTTTTCGAAATTAGAATCCGCTTAAAAACATAATATAATAAAGATATTTTCAAGCATGTTTTTATTATATCTTATTTCATATATTTATGGTAAAAATCATATCTTTTATTATATAATGTTCTGTAATTTCGACAAAAAAACCTACTGATATTTTTGAATCTGATTCATTTGGCATAATTTGATTTTAAAATATTTTCGTCTCATTGTAAGGATTCTTCGGATTTCCCAGATTTTTTTATATAAGATAAAATATTTTTTCTTATTTATAACCTCAAGTAATTTTCAGCCACCGTTCAATATGTTATACGTTTTATAATTTGTTTCTTGCTGTTTTAACATGTGTTTTTGAATTTCCCCCTAGAACGCATTGCTTTCTATGATTTTACGTATGTTTATCTGAATATCAAGATATTTAACGAAAAATTCATTTATAAGCGCATCAAATCATCATTAGGAAGCACATTTACCGCATTCTGCTCATAGTTTTACGTTCTAAATATAAAATTTCGACATCAAATAACGTGTTTTCATTAGCCTTTTTGGTTCTTCTAAATCTGTATCTGTTAAGAAGCTATGTTTTTTTATAAACTTTTGCAATATTTCCCTGTATTTTTTTTCCCTTTAATAAAAAAAAACCTTTTTTTTTGCAATTTTCTCTTCTAAATCTTCAGTTTTTCATTTTAGAATTATATTGACGGTTCGTGTGTCAAAATTTTTTACTTCTTTATTACTAATTATAAAATATAGGTTCTGCTCATTTACAAATTTCACGGAATTTGAATCTTCTTTTTTTCTTCTGGATTTGTTCTTGTGACTCGATTCAGATGAATCTTGATTTTTCGTGTCATCTTTATGCCTATATAAGCCACAGTATTTATACGAATCAAATAAACTGTGTTTATATAATTGAACTTTTATTTATAAAAAAATGACAACTTATAGCAAATGAATTCATTTTAGTCTAATTTGACATGTTTTTATATGCTAATATAAACCAACAAAGCTTGGTTTTTCTGTAACTGCATATGAAACTAAATTGAATTTTAATATGGTGATTGGCAAGAACTCCAGTCTAATATTTTGATTTGCGCAGTTTCAAAATATTCATATGAATATGAGCTTTAAAAAACCAAGATTCTAATTATAATTGCATATAATCATAAAGAATTCATCCAATATTTTATATCCTCAGTTTAGAAATATAACATTTTTTGATGATTTGTGTGCTTCTAATTAAGTTTCTGTCATTATATACATATTGTTTTTGTGGTTTATATTCGAATTTTTTGCTTCGAATTATAATAAAGTTTGTTTTTTTTAATACTTTTAATTATTCTTTTAAATTAATAAGAGTAAAGAAAATTTCTGTGCAATTCGTTTGAATATATATACAATAAATAATTTTTGGTTTAAAAAAACCAATTATTGAATTTTTTTCTAAGTGGAATACCATAATATCCCAACAGACTAAGAATAATTGAAAATAAATTATATTTTGTTCTATACGTTTATAAATATACAAATAAAAAATCTTGTTGCAACCAATTAGTGCTTAGCATTTATACAGTTTATTTTATAATAAATTCTGTTTTTAAACCGATTTATATTACTCGTTCGCCGTATTATATTAAATATTCACAAAAATACCCGAATTAAAAGCTCAAAAAGAATCGTACAATAAGAAGGTACTTTATAATGCTTTTAACAAACTCTTTAGTTGTTTTTAATAATGGATTTGGAATCTTAAAGTTTTTTTTTTGCATCTATTTTTATACGCTTAATTATAAGATATAATAGTTACTTATTTTGTATATTTTTTATAAAAAAGTAAATTGAGTGGTTTTTATGAAAACTTATAGATGTTAGATATATGTCGCAAAATATTATTCAAACATTGTTTTCGTTTTTGCTAAAAAATATGTTGAAATAAATTTCGAGACAAAATATTTGGTTATTTACTATATTAATCTGAAAAATAGTATGAAAACAGAACAAATTTACGAGTACTTCGAAGAAAAATAAAAAAAATTATATATTGTTTCAAATTTATGTTTTTTAATTGTTATTAGTGACATATTAAAAGATTTATTGGATAAGTATACTATAAAATCTATAAAAGTTATCAATGTGTGAAAGAATATTAAGATCAAAAAATAAGATAATTCAATATAGAGTTTTAATTTACAATAATTATATATATCTGAATTTTTTTAGATACTATTCACATATGTATTTTCGATTTAGAAATACCTTGAATTTACGTAATTTATAAAGTTAGCTGAATATAGGATAATTCGATATTTTACATTGTTATGATTAGACTTGTTTAATCACAATCATTTTTTTCGTAAATAAGAATAAGTTCGTCTTTGAATTTAAAATGTATAATTATTTATTATATTTTAATTGTTATTTTGAATATAAAGATAACCTATAAATAAGTTAACATGTTTAAATGTTTGTGTCATTATTATAAAACTAATCATGTGATGGTATTTATAAATTATTACAATAAATTATTTATTTTACAATTCTATTTCGTAATGTCTTTGCTTTTGTGTATTTAAGTGCTTATTTTTTTATGTTTTTTTTGACTTTATTTATCATATATCGAATTTTAAATCTTTCTTTAACGAAACTTTCCTAGAAAATTTTGATAAATATAATTTCGAGATTATTGACATCGAAATCAATCTTAAGACCTTATAGTTTTTATTATAATTCTAAAGAGCTAGATATAATCATTCCATGTGGTTAGAACGACTTTAAAAATAACTTTAAAATTTTCTGTGTTTAGATTGTTAAATATAATGTACATTTAGAAAAACATTATTTATAGAATTCGGCGTTTTTTGACGGAGTTACATCGTATAATACATTAAGATAATCATATGCCTTATAGCAAGATTTACCATACACAGTCTTTTTTTTTATAAATTTTATTTTTTTCGCATACTTATATTTTGAATGCCAACGAAAAACAACTAAAATAGCGTAAGTAAAAAACAATATCATGGTCCTTTCTTTGTATAATATATCAGTTTTATAACATTTGTCCTATAATTATGCAAAATATAATTACAAGGTTTTTATTTTCTTATATTTGTCTAACTTAAAAAATGCTATATTTATATGCTGGTTTATAAATATTCTATGCATTTAGTAAAAATAAATTTGATTATGATCTTATATAAATCTATAAGACCAATATACACAATAACTCAATCACAATATATGTGACTAAGTATTTTATTTTTTATTTTTTGTGTATTTATCACATTTTATATTTTATTTTACAGGAAAAAAGGTAATTTATCGTACTATAGAATCTGTATAATAAAGAAATGTAAACTAAGCGTTGTTGAATGATTAAGACCATAGAATCTTATCTTTATGGTAATGTATAAAGTTTTATTCTTATTTAAAAGCTGTTCTTTTTTTAAATTAAATATTGAAATATCATCCTAGTCTTTCTAAATTGACATTTTCAACATAATAAACCTTTCAAAAATAAAATCGAATATGTGATTTCTTTATTCGATAATTATTTAACTTAAGATTATGATTTTTGTATAATGATATGGTTTTCTTTAACATATTGAAGCGCATCATTATATATAATGCCAACTTTTAGTAATATTTCTAGATTATATATTCAAATCAAACATTTTCTATATAAATCGTGCCGTTATCTTTAATTGGATTATCCTAATGTGAGAAAAATATTGTTTTAAAACCCACAAATAATATTATATCTGTTTTATTTTTATAAGTCCGATTTTTCTATAAATAATATTTAAATGATATTTTTGTTTTATATTTATAGTAAAAATGCCAATTTTACATTATTTTAACTCAACTATTTAAAAGATTGTCGTAAACAATAGAACTAAATAAAAAATAAACCAGGCATTATTAACACCTAAAAAGAAATTGGAATAGAAAGAAAACTTATAGATTCATATAAAAGATGGGATTGTCGAAAAATAAATAGATTACACTTTTATGCATTACATATATGATACATTGCTATATTTCAGCCACGATTGTTTTTTTATTTACAAGTCAGCTTTTTTTTGTTTTAGTGTATCTATTTATCCATGTAAATATTTATTTTTTTCTTTTTTGCCCCATTAAATATTTGAGCTACCAAATATTACTACTTTTATTATTAATATTTATATACAAACTTATTAATAATATGATATTTATTTTTTCCATCTGATCTGTAATTACACTGAATTATTTTATACGATTATATTAAATTACATAAGTTTGCTTATTGTAGTTAACTAAAATGACAATTTTTTTCTCGCAAAATATTGGACTAATTCTACGGGCTGTTTTTTCTTCAAATCATAGCCAATATTTATTTTTTTCCTTACGTTAATATCCAAATTAAATTTTCTATTGCATTATTTGATTTAGTAAGTTTAACTTTAAATTTTAGAAGTTTAGATATACTTTTTTATCGACTTTATTTGCCTCCTTCTTTTCGTGTCATTTTTTTTATTTTTAAATTCTCAAGATGCTAGATTTACTTAGTTTTTAAACAAACATTTTGTTTTCATTCTAATAAATCATGTCAAAATTCTGTATTTGCATATTAAAAAACCAAAAATCTATAGAATACGGCAAAATAAATTATATTGATGTTTTTATTCAGATAATATATATCGAGTAAGTAAAATTTAATTTATATTTAGATTTAATTTAGTGAAAAAAATTTTGTAATGATTTAAGCTAGTAATTTTTTATTTTTCGTCAACGAAAATATACTTAGTATAATAATCTACTTACAAGGTTCCAACTTTTAAACTTTTTTTTTATAGACTCAGGGATGTTAAAATTTTTTATGTAAAACATTAATTTTTGTCTCGAAAAGAGTTTATAACTTGTAATAAACATAAAACTAACATATTTGAACATCATATTTTGGTAATTATAAAATTATTACCGATAGTCATGATATTTTTAGATATTTGAAATGAATAAATATAGAAAATCATCTGAAGAGGATGAATATAAGAAATCGATAAAACATGGTTTGGACTTATAATCATATTTTTTTTTTGTATTTTATGTACTATTTGCTTTTATTCACGTGAACTCATATATTCTAATTTAAACATTAATAATTGATTTATTTTAATAAGATGAGTTAGAAACTGAAATAAATTAGTTTTTGAAATGTTTAACCATAAAAAAACACATTTATGCTTAATATCAAATTCATCAATGAACTATAAAGTTATTTATAGAATAATCATGTTTAAATCCGCTAAAAAATTCAGTAAATATATTTAAAACTAATTTACAATATATGAAAGAAGAGAAAATTTTTTTCCTTAAAAATGAAATGATATCTATAAGATATTTTAGCATCAAAAATCGTTAAGATCGAAATTTTTTAGAATTCAAGACTTTTTTTTTGTTTTTTTATTAAACATGGATTGGAAATTGTATATTGATGTTATGATTCTAATTCATGAAAGCACATAAACTATATAAAATTATTTGCTCAATCACATATTGTGAGCATATATAGCTTATAATAGGCTTTTTTTGCATTATCAGCCGTAAAATAATTTTATTGATCTTATTTTTTAAAAATCATTTTTATTATGTGTGAAAATTGCACCTTGATGAGCTTTGAAGTCATTAAAGATAAAATGACATAATAGTCATTGATATATAGCCAATATGGTATGTTGAAGTTTTTTTAGATGCGACTACAAAACAAAATAAAAATTAATATCAATAGAAAACTAAGTTTATGTTACCAATATAATTATATATAGCATTTTATGGTGTTTTAATATGCTTATAATGTTTATCGTATGCATAAAACAGGATTCAGAAAACTTTTACATACTCTATTGATTTTAATACGTGAATAATAAGAAAATTATAATATTACTTTACTTGATCTTCATTTTATGTGATACGAAGTTCTTATAAGTCAATCTATAAATAAAACTAGTTTTTGAAATGTATATCTTAAACGATTGCACATACCGATTCAGATTTTAGTATTTTTTTATATAAGCCATTGAAACATATCTTTTTAGATTTAAAATCATAGAAATATATTAAAAAAAGTCGAAAAAAACTAAGAAATTATACATTGATATTATTTTTATAATATTGTTGATACTTTTTCCTTTAAATATATAGAAATGATTATTATATGTTTAGTTTCTATAAAAACAATTTTTAGAATAATAAAGTCTGTAAATTTTTGTTTATAACTGCTACAGCATTTTATTTTAACATTACAATTAGCTGATAATACTTTATATATAATTTAACGCCAAAATCTTATATAATTTTTTCTATCACTATAGCTTTATACTATTAGAATTCTATATTTATCTGTTTTTAATATTGCGGTAATTCGTCTATTTTTATGCGATTAAAGTTCTTTAATGTTTATTAGAATCTTTTTAATTCCTATCTTGACATGATATATCGACGAGAGTGGGAAAGACTCTCGTCAAAAAAAAGAAAATAAATCCTGTCGAGGTAATACGATAGGGGAGAAATCCCCGAAACTTATATTTCTAATGCTCTGAAGATGGCGTTGGCGAGAGATTAAGGTCCTCTCGCCAGGAGAATAAATATGAAATAATATAATGGATGTAGCTTTGGTGGAAGATAAGAGGCGTGCAGGTGATTGGAAATCGAAAAGTAATTTTTGATTTGGTAGTAAATGTGCCGAAGGCTATGCCAAAATTTTACCGTTTTTTCAGAAAACAAATAAAGCGAAATTTATTCACAATATTTTCACATTTTAAAAATGCCATCTACTCTATCTCTAGAGATACTTATTCTAACATTTACTCCTATATAATGCCGACATAAACTCTAATTTAATTATATACTTCTATCTCGTATTAATTATAAATAACTATCAATTATTCTATAATATGTTTTTTAAAACTAATCAATTATAATAAATAAAACAACAATACTTCCAGCAGTTTACTTTTCCGAACAGTTTTATGATATCATTAATGTTTATTTTTAACAATATTATGTTTCAACTGAGTTTATTTTCAATAAAGAAAAAAAAACCAATTTTTTTTGATTCTTTTATATTAAATTTGTAAAAGCTAAATTTTTTAGAAAAATTATTTTAATAATTTGAATAATTATAAATCATAATATTTTTAACTTTGTGTTATTCGATAAAAACATAGATATTTTTAAAAAAAAATTATATTTTATGACATGAACTAAACATAAATACTGCCAAGTACAACCATATTGTTTTGAAAAATATTATTCTTGTTTTAAAAAGATAAGTTGAAATGATCGAATTACTTTCCAACATCAACTATATATTTTCGATTTAATTAATTCCAAGGAAATAAAATATTTTCATTCTTTATTCATTTTTACAACCTATAAAAGATCAAACCGCTTCAAATACTTGCACACAAAAATATTTATATAAATTAAAAAGTCACAGAACAATATTTCGTGATTATAAAAAACGGCGAAAAATATAAGTTTTTGAATATAAATTCATATTCTTAATAAAAAATAATTAATAAACTGTAATTATAAATAAAAAAAAAGACCAAAATACTAAAATAGAATGGTGTTAAATACAATAATTTTGCATTAAAAATAATAAATAGCACATTATAGAACAGTTTTAATGGTAAAAAGATCGGATCTATTAATTTAAAGGTTTTTTATGGATCGAAAAAATAAATATTACAACAATTAAGTTTGTTTTCAAGACTTTTTTATTAATTTAGAGACCAGTGCAAAATTAAAGATATTCAAAGATTATTAAAGGTTTTTTAAACACGAAATTATGATAAAGTATCAATATTAGCCTAATGATCATAACTTAACGATTTTATAGTCATATTTTTTTATTTCATTTCCTAATTACCATTTAAAACTTCAAATACGTTATATAGATTAGTTATATTTTATATGATAACTTTAATTTACTGATAAATACATAAATATAAATCCAGATAAATCCATAAAACCGCCATAAATTGAGATTAAGTTGATAATTTTAAACACTGCAAATTACTAGATTATATTTAATAGGTCAATATCGTATATATTGTATTTATAAATTACCTTGTTTATATGTGAAAAATGTAATCATAAATAAAGATAAAAATTTCGCATATATCGTGTCAATTAATTAAAAATAGAAAGAATGGAGAAGAAAATTTCAGAGATAAAGTTAAATTACATGTGTTTATTATTTTTAAAATACGCTAGCACATTTAAATACAAAAAAGGGTTTTTTAAGAGATAGAGTATAATTTCTATGTATTTTTAGGTTTACAAAATACGCTAGCACATTTATATACAAGTAAGGGTTTTTTATAGAGATAGAGTAAAATTTCCATGTGTTTTTTATTTTTAGAATACGCTAGCACATTTAAATACAAATAAGGGTTTTTTAAGAGATAGAGTATAATTTCTATGTATTTTTAGGTATACAAAATACGCTAGCACATTTATATACAAGTAAGGGTTTTTTATAGAGATAGAGTACGATTTCTATGTATTTATAGGTTTAAAAAAAGTGCTAGCGCAGTTTAATACAAGTAAGATTTTATATTGAAAGATAGAGTATAATTTCTATGTATTTCTAGGTTTAAAAAATACGCTAGCGCAGTTAAATACAAGTAAAGGTTTATATGAGAGATAGAGTTTAATTTTTATGTATTTCAAGGTTTGTAAATTACGCTATTGCAGTTTAATACAAGTAAGGGTTTATATTGAAAGATAGCGTATAATTTTACTGTATTTTTAGGTTCACAAAATACGCTAGCACATTTATATCCTAGTAAAGGTTTTTTGGAAAGATAGAGTATAATTCTACATATTTATAGGTTTACAAAATACGCTAGCACATTTATATACAAGTAAGGGTTGTATTAAGAGATAGAGTATAGGTTATCTGTATTTTAAGGTCTACAAAAAGTGCTAGCGCAGTTTAATGCAAGTAAAGGTTTTTTTAAGAGATAGAGTAGCATTTTTATGTATTTTAAGGTTTGTAGAATACGCTAGCACAGTTTAGATCAAGTAAGGGTTTTTTTAAGAGATAGAGTATAATTTTTATGTATTTTAAGGTCTACAAAAAGTGCTAGCGCAGTTTAATACAAGTAAAGGTTTATATGAGAGATAGAGAATAATTTTTATGTATTTCAAGGTTTGTAAATTACGCTATTGCAGTTTAATACAAGTAAGGGTTTATATTGAAAGATAGCGTATAATTTTACTGTATTTTTAGGTTCACAAAATACGCTAGCACATTTATATCCTAGTAAAGGTTTTTTGGAAAGATAGAGTATAATTCTACATATTTATAGGTTTACAAAATACGCTAGCACATTTATATACAAGTAAGGGTTGTATTAAGAGATAGAGTATAATTTATCTGTATTTTAAGGTCTACAAAAAGTGCTAGCGCAGTTTAATGCAAGTAAAGGTTTTTTTAAGAGATAGAGTAGCATTTTTATGTATTTTAAGGTTTGTAGAATACGCTAGCACAGTTTAGATCAAGTAAGGGTTTTTTTAAGAGATAGAGTATAATTTTTATGTATTTTAAGGTCTACAAAAAGTGCTAGCGCAGTGTAATACAAGTAAGGGTTTATATGAGAGATAGAGTATAATTTTTATGTATTTTAAGGTTTACAAAATACGCTAGCACATTTATATATAAGTAAGGGTTTTCTTAAGAGATAGAGTAGCATTTTTATGTATTTATAGGTTTAAAAAAAGTACTGGCGCAGTTTAATACAAGTAAGGTTTTTTTGTAAAGATAGAGTATAATTTATCTGTATTTTAAGGTCTACAAAAAGTGCTAGCGCAGTTTAATGCAAGTAAAGGTTTTTTTTAGAGATAGAGTAGCATTTTTATGTATTTTCAGGTTTGTAGAATACGCTAGCACAGTTTAGATCAAGTAAGGGAATTTTTAAGAGATAGAGTAGCATTTTTATGTATTTTAAGGTCTACAAAAAGTGCTAGCGCAGTTTAATGCAAGTAGAGGTTTCTATGGGAGATAGAGTATAATTTTTATGTATTTTAAGGTTTTAGAAATACGCCAGCTGATTTATATACTGGTAAATAAAGTAATAACAGATTTATACAATCTATATCTATATTTAGAAAATATATACATGCTAGTTTATATAACAATGTTTAAAACCTGAAATATAAGATTTTTCTTTAGAATTATCTTTAAAAGTTATAATTAGGTGCAATTTATTTATACGAGCAATAAAAAACATTTTATCAAACTTAAAAAATCGTTTTTAAGGTTTTTAAAGCGTCAGCGAAACAGACTACATTAACCAGAAACTTGAATTTAAGGTCTACATAATACCTTAAATAGCTTCAAATCTAAGGTAGCCAATGCACATATAATATACTATATATGGCATATAACTATAGGATTAGAATAAACAAAGTATAGTTTATCCAGCCTACCCCAAGTAGGTCAAAAAACCCAAGTATACCTCTAGTAAGCCAATAGAATAACTGAATTAACTAGTTTTTGCAGCCTGGCTTTAGTAGATCAATCAGATTCGAGTATTCCCGTAGTTTTCTTTTGCCTGGCCATAGTAGATCAATCAGATTCGAGTATTCCCGTAGTTTTCTTTTGCCTGGCCATAGTAGATCAATCAGATTCGAGTATTCCCGTAGTTTTCTTTTGCCTGGCCTTAGTAGATCAATCAGATTCGAGTATTCCCGTAGTTTTCTTTTTACCCCTAGTAGGCCAATTATATATGAGTATTCCCGTAGTTTAATCAACGAATATGGTTAACGAACCCTAAGCCCCTAGTCCCAACCCGCATTGGTATTTTTTTGGCCCTTTATTAAAGAATAGAGATCGCTAAAATATCTTTTAAAAACATATAGCAGCTGTTGCTTTTGCAAGCCGATTAAACTTTTTCAGATTACTAGAATTTATTTGAAAAATATTTTAAAAATGATATAAGCACAATTTTAGTTTGTATTTATTATCAGCATTATATGTTACTAAACTAATCAAAGGATATATTTTTTGTAACCATGAACGTTTATAAAGATATGACTTTTAAATTTATATCTATCATGTTTGTTGTTGATAATTGTATATAATGTAATGGATTTCTTTATGCTATCTAAACATAAAAATTTAGATTTGAATCCAAATACGCAGTTCATTATTTTAAAGAAAGAAAACCAACTTATTTTGCATAAGAAAAATAAGACACCATAAAATTATAGTGGCTTTAGAAGCATCAAAGAGAAACATGTGATTATGTATAGAGATTATTTAAGCATTTCTATCGCGCTAATAAAGTATTTATGTAAAAATGAATACTTTATTAAGATGATTTTTTTTAATATTGTTTTTGGATATATTTAAAGCATGAAAAAAAATTAAATTAAGATGTATTTTATGAAGAGACGATTAGGAAAGAATCAGATAGAATATTGTCTAAAAAAATTTATTTTGATATTTTGTATTTGAACAAGCTATGATGAAGGTGAAGAAAAAAATTACCGTCTTTATATGATTAAAATAATAGATAGCTAAATGCATGCTAATTTGCGTATAAATTGATTCTGGATATAATTTAATCCCAATTAAATCCCAACGATTTTTTCATGATGTAAAACCAATACAATAACCGTAGAAGCATAATTATATCTCATATTATTTTATGTAAATATAATACAGGTTTAAAGGATTTTGATGATTTTTTTGCACAAAATATTTACAATAAAAATTAGCTTTAATTTATAGTATATATAGCAATATATTAATTATAATAAAAACATATTATTAAATAAAATACAACTAAATTAGGATGAAAAATTATATACAAAATTAAATATTTTCCTAAAATTTTCATCTCATTTTCTATGGCTGTTTCTATGGTATATATGACCTAACACAAGAATTAAACTATAATGTTATAATAGTTGGTTTAATAAAATATTAAATATTTGAAATAATGAACGCTTCATCTAATACTTAATATGCTCTGTTTTTTGCGGGTATAAGCATTAAAATATTCACTTCATGGTGGTTTCTAACTAAGATATAGTTTATTTTAATTTTATATTAGACTTTTTTTACAAAAATAAACAAAAATTTTTTAGATCATGTATTTAAAAAAATAAGTCTGAACTAATTCGAAGATTATTTTTAGAATATAAATTAATAATATATTAAAATTCTCTATAAATGTATGTGTTAAAATTTAAAATCAAATTTTACTTTGCTAGTTTGCTCAAATTATAACCATCAAAATCTTTTTTTGTTCTATCAAATTATCTTATAATATTTAAAAAAAAAGCTTTATTTCGTAAATTTCATTTTTAGTTTTTATGTATTTGAATTTTGGGTTAGGTTTGTTTATTAAAGCCTCGGATATTCTCCGTACATCAATAAAATGCATCGAACAAAGGTAATACCAAAAAAATATTAAGTTTACGAACATTTGTCATTAGATTTCACTGTTTAAGATATGAATACCAACGTGATTTACAATGCTTATTCTGCTATAATAATTTTACAGCTTTCCACCAGAATATTTATACATAGACCACAAGCTTATTAAGTAAAACAATTTTAAAATATGATGAATTTTTAAGTACCTAAGAGCTAAATAAGTTGTAGAAATTAATTCAATTTTAAATCACTTTGGCACGACAAGGACATCCAGACGATACTTTGGTTTAATTTAATTTTAGCTGTTCTCTACGCTTTTAATATAAAATGAAACCAGTAACATATAAATAAACTTCATTGATTATTATAAATGACAAAGCCAATTGTTTACTGAGTTTATTGTATGATAGCATAAAATACGGTCTAAGCGTCCAGCAAAAATAATTATTTTGGGCTTTAGATGAGAATATTTATGCGACTGCCAGATAGAATAGATCTTCTACGATTATCTTTTAAATGTAAAACTAGCATAGTTTTTATGTTTTAGAATCAATAAATGTGCCATTACTTACAAATAGCAAATAAATAAACTAGTTTTTACGATATTACCTGTTTTCGACTTTGATTTGTTCAATAAACTATGCATAAATACATAGAAATATTGTTTTTTATATGATCATTTCAATAAATTAAACAAATCTAATGAGAAAATATAATTATAAAGATGCCATTGTAAATATTCAAAAAAATATTTTTGCAAATATGGGTAAACTAAAATCCACGTGAATCTAAAAAGGCACAAACTAGTGGCTGAAAATATAAAAATCATTGCAATTTTTTGTAATTCAACATATCACGTATAGAAACACCATTTTTATTCCAATATATAATCATGAACTTTGCCTTTACCATAAATTAGACGTTATTAAATTAAATCTGACCGTTGTGTTTATTCCAGAATTATGTTAAAGTAATATATCAACATGCAACATCGTAAAAATATTTGCATTTGAATACATACTTAGATTCTGGTTGCGAAAAACCTTTAAATAGAAGTAGATTAATCTGATTAAATATCATAAAATAGCAATCCACCATATAACTTACTTGTTTATGAAAATTTGTGATGTAATTATGAGAATAAGCTTGTTAATAAAGGCTTTATGTTTATTATGATATATAAATCGTCTATTAAATAAAAATAACACCACATTCAATATAAGAATAATATAAATTGGAATAAATAAAATAAATATATAACATGATTGTAAATAAATATTTTAGAATGAATTGAAGATAATAAAATACTAAATATCACATACTGTTCTTAAAACCAACGTTTAAATAATATTCCCACAAATTTTTTGCAGAAAAAAATTATTTTTAGTGGCTTTTAACTTTATACAATGACATTTTGACTCTTTTATCAAATAAATATTTTTAAAATTATCAATATAAACTATAATTATATTTTGTATTCTATGTATTAGATCATTTAGTCTAGACAAGTGGATATATATACATCAAAATGTTTGCAAAATAGTTCCTTTTTTTTTGTGTGTGGTACATATTTGTTAATATCGGAATTATTACGGTGCGCAAACAAACCTTAGAAAATGAAACTTGAATTTTGATCTTTATACGATCTAATTTTAGAACAATTGGCGTTTTATTAAGGATAAAAAAAAGGTTGTGACAAATAAATGAGATAGCGAAATATATAAAGAAACCGTTAATCGAATTGTTTTATGGAAATACAGCTACAATTACGTATAAAAAGCACAAAATCTTCTAATCTTTGCGTCAAAAAATATTAGGCTTTACATAATTACAGTTATATATATATTATTTTTTTTTAATTAAAGCACAGATATCATATGCTATACAAAAAAATCTCATATTTACATTTTTTTTGTTACTGTACTATTCTACGTGCTTCTAATTTGTTATTTAAAGATTTAAAAGCGAATAGCTTAGCATGGTCAAATATTTGATGAATGTTGAAAAATATAAAAATATGTATCATTACTTCTATTTTCCTGAAGCTTCGAATTTATCAGAAGCAATAAAACACATCAATAAATTTGTGAAATCACATGTTTACATACGTTTGGTATACGTTAGAGCAGTAGCTTTCACCAGAAAATACGTATAAGATAATAAGCGATTAGATTGTTAGCGTCTAATGAACACATATTGCACATAAATCCTTTCAATTCCAACACATTTAAGCTATAGATAGATTTAAATGCATTAATTCATATTATATGCGAAAATTTTACGTAAACCAGGCGTTTACAATCCCTTTTGATATTGGATTTGTATATTTATATTTAATGCTTGTGTCAAACTATTTTTGAAAACGGGGAATATCAAACAATATTATTAAACTAAAATACAATTTTTAAAAACTATACCAAATAATTTTTCAAAAGAAAAACCTGATAATTGATACAAAAGAAGCTTCCACATATTTCACGCGGAAAATCAATATAGCTGCTAGAAAGCGGCAGTTGCAAATAAAAATGAAAAGTGTTTTTTGATGTTTTGCACAGTGATTGATAATTAAAAAATAAATAAGATTCCTAATGAATAAGTTGCAATATTCTGATTAAAACACAGAGGCAATTAAATTTAAATCTGTAAAATAGAAATTAAAGCAAAATGTATTCGTTCCATTTACGGGAAAAAATATCATATCCATAGAAATGGGAAATGGCACAATATGAGGTTATAAAACATCGCTAATATAAGAAAATCAATTTAAAAAAAATTACGATTCTATTCATATTGAATCTAAACATATAACAAGGGACAACATACGAATGACTTGAAACAGAAAGGAATATTTCTAAGTTGAAAAGTTTGTTTTTTGGCATATTATTTTTATACGGATAGTCGAACTTTTAATATCTTAGATATAAAAGACGTGATATAGATCTTCAAAAAAAAATAAACTTTATTGTTAAAAATATATAAAATGTCTTTAGAGAATAATTAAAGATGGTTTTTTTAATGTATGTCATAAAAAAAGGATTAAGCACATTTGTATTTTGTTTTGATTAAATTTTCTTTTCGAAAAATAACTTTGTACTTTAAAGAATCACACATCTTTTTAAATTTATTGTTCGTGTAAAAATAATAATTAAATTTTATATAAGCGAGATTTATGGATAATAATCGTGTTTGAGTGACTTTTAACTTGAATTTCAATACATTCATATACCCAGAAAAAATTGTTATGTTCTTTTTTGCTCACAATAAACTTTTTTCATTGCATAAAATGTAATCATTTTGTTCTTTTAAAATTCGATGCAAATTCGACATTGATTCAAATTTTTTTTTGTAGATAGGCTTTATAAAATTTATACTGTGTATATATTTCGATATACATGCGAATCAAATACAATTTTATGTTATGACTAAAAGTAAACAAATAGTATTTCTTTTCTTTGGAGAATAATCCTAGAAAATTGATTATTATTTCTGCCTGTTTTATAGTTGGAGAAACAAATTGTTTAAGTGGACGCATACAGTATATGTTTTGCCTATATTTTGTGCCATTTATATCTACATTTTTTGTTTCTATTGTATGGCATGCTTTTAAATTCCCTTTTATCTGTTTTTTCTATAATGTTAATAACACCAAAATAAATCTTTATTCACATTAAATCGGCAAATAAAAAACTTTATAGTATATCTACCCTAAGATCGCGCTAATATGTCTATCGAGTGAATGTTTTTTCGGATTGATTATAATAAAAAAATACGGTTTTATAATTTTAAATATAATTCTTGCAATTTAGTAAGAACAGTAAAATTTAAGTATACCAAAAAAAATAGAGAAATTGATGTTGAACAAATAATATTTACATCTATAAAGATATTTTTTGTGTTCTAGTACTATTAGATATGTACTAATCTATAATTTTATCAGAAAATAAACCGAATGTGAGCAATATTGACTTAAGAACAAAAATAGCTTCAGAGGAACGTTTGTGGAGACATGAGCTAATATATTTTTTATTGTGACACATAAATTCATGACACGAAAAATATAAATGAAATTTTACTGCCCCAATACCATGAATTGGAAAAAAAAAGATAATTTTAACCTTGATTGTGAACTTATTTTTCGTGCAACAAAATATACGATTTTCTCGTTGATTTAAGTAGCTTTTACTTACGTTAAAGGATCAAAATGCAAATGTATATTTTCCTTTCCATAGAGAGCATAAAAACTATGCGTTGATAGAAGAAACACTTGTTCAGAAGCTGTTTAAATGGAAAAAAAGACAAAAATGAGCAATTAAAGCTACATTTACTGTGTTTTATGTGTATAAAATGGCACAGAGTTGATTTTTCAACTAGCTTGTCTATAAGGAGACTGGGTAAATATATAGCGATATCGAGCTAATTAGGGAATGTATGATAAAAACGGGTATACGCATTTTCCAGATTGAGTTACGAAAGCTAGTTTCACATCATTATCAAGAAGTTTAATCATCAAAAGAAAATATGAAACGTCAGTTAATTTTAAAAAGCAATTTTTTATTTTTTTACAAAATTTGGATACCAATTAGTTCATTTCTGTCGATGAAATGACAAACAAAATATTTCTGCTAAGGTTCTCGATTTTGTTTGGATTATTACTACGGCTTTTGCTGTTATGTAATGTTTTGGTCATAGGAACATTAAAGTGTAGAACACCAGAGATTAGGTTATTTACGACTAGAAAGCATATGTGAATGTTCAATGTAAATCTTAATAAATTGGTAGGTAAATATACTATTTGTGCACCTGTAAATAAATCAAACTGAAAGAATTCATCGCATGGCTTTAAAAAGAGAAGCTAAATCTAAAAAATCTGTTTGAAAACAATGAATTATGCCACAAAAAAATTTAATGCTGAGACTACAAAATTTATAAGTCTCATTAAATAAAATAATGAAATTGTAAATAAATCCTGAAAAAGAGCAACAAAAAATTTTAGATATAAATTTTCTGATTTAACATAAAGAAACTAGCGGTATTTATCTGCCCTTTTTTCGCAAGTTCGTCGGCAATCGCTAAATCCAAAATTTTAATATATTCTATGAGCTTAAAGAACAAATTTAATTGATTTTTTAGTAGTAAGGATTGGCATGTCGATTGAAAGATTAATCATTTTGCGCATTCTTGCCTTTTATTGTAATATTACACATAAACAGAAGGAGCTAAATTTGTTCCACAAGGAAAGAATTAAAATGTGTTTTTCATGTAAAAATATAAATTCTTTCAAAAACGTTGTGATTTTTAAGCGATCTTATTTTTATGGGAAGGATTTAAGAAATAAATTCTAAACAATTGCTCAACATTCCAATACTGTAAAATATTACGGAAATAGCGATGTTGTATATATATTCTTATGTATTGTTTTCCTGAACATTGATTATGATTAAAGCTTTACGTATCTTCTAGAACATTAAATATCCATGCAGCTTGTGTTTGAAACTGATCTTGTAAACATAATGCAGAAACCTTTTGGACTTTAATTGGAGCTATTAGAATTAGCAGAAGATGATTTTACATAAATTCATTTTAACAATAAGACAGATCCAAAATTAAAAGGTGAAAATGCAATTTAGTATCCTAAATTTCAATAAAAATCCAGTCGTAAATTTTAATGTTATCTAAGTACGTATTAGTACGTCTATCCTTTTATATTTTGCTGTATTTAAAAATCAACTGAGAAAACAATTGACAGAAAGTCATACGAAGATATATTAAAATTAAAAATCAGTAGATTTGAACCAGATATGAAACTTTTAGTTATAAAAAGCCCTTTAAATTAAACACTCCTAAAAATGACATTTTTTTGTTTATATTAAAGTAATTTGTAAGCTTTTTAACATAAAGTATCTTTATCAGTTAGCTATATAACCATCTCAAAAACAAGAATGTGGCCTCACAAACCAAGAATTCCACAAAACGGCTTTATACATCTAAACACTAGTTTAATAATTTTATTTTACCACTTTGCTATTTTTATATCACTTAGAATCCTATGACCAATAATATTCATAAGTTACAAAATAATGTTAAATTTTTTATTCCTTAGTTAAATAAAATACCTTTTCTCTTAAAAACATTCTTTAATCACTCAAACGCACTTTTTAGCATATAAATATCCAAAAGAATTCTAAATTCAAGCATATTCCGCATGCAATTTTTTTTATTACAATTTACTCAATAAAATTTATGCTTGGATAAATAAATAAAAAATTATGTTTTGCTTGCATATACATAACATTAAGCATCCTCTTTTTTGGCTTTTTCAAAAATTAATTAGTTTTGCGAAATCGTTCATACTTTTGCATTTTAATTTCATACACGTATTGTCTTATGAGGTATTATTCACCATAAAATATGCAAATTTTTCTATGTGCTTTAAGAAAGGACGTAATATCTTGTTTTGAATATTCTTCATTTGTTTCTAACCACAAAATCTTCTCCTTTTGATGTAATTAGCGATTTTCTATAACATTTCCACTTTGGATATATCTACATTTTCTCAAGCATATTTTTTAGTTACAAGAGAAGTTATGTGATTTATTATGACACCAAAAAAATTATTACGAAAGATATAATTCTTGTGCTGTACTTGTAAATTAGAAACTGAATATGTTTAGCATATAGTCTCATTGAATATTCTTTTGTCATTCGTCGCGTTTAGTAGATGTTATTTGATTAAAAATTATAGCAAGCGTTTCATTTTATAAAATTTTTAATAATATCAATTGAGTTACATTAAAGTCGTGTATTATCATTTACGACATAAATCATCCACCTTCAGATTACAAACCTATTAATTTATGAGCAGAGCATTCTAATTATCTTTTAATTTATTCATTATATTTACCAGAGGTTGAATGTAAAATTAACAGAACCTTTAAAATTCTTCAGATCGTGTATGAATATATCAGATTTACTGTATATAGCAGTCATAATTTTTATTTGATAAGACTTTGCAACAAATGCAATGCTTATCATAAAAAAAAAACAAATAATGCCCATTTAATGCATTTTTTTATTCTAAGAATTTGATGTGCGGTATTCAGTTTCAACTCAATGTGATCATGTCTCTTTACGCAGCGATTTTACACCTTTTTAATAATTTAAATAAGAAAAGAATAAAAAGACACACTAGATCGTCGATAAATTGTAGGATAAATGTAAGCTCATTGACTTTTTTTTATAGCAGTTTGCACATGAATTGAACTGGGTTTAAATTTTTTATAAACAGAATAAGTTATGCCAGAACTCTACCATCAAAATTACACATAGTTTTTATGTCAATGCATATAGCTTATTTGAAATCATCAACCAAACTATAGTCATTGTCTTTAAAATGCTCCAATCGTGCCGTTTAACTGGTGTCTTAAGTCTCTGTAAATTTTAAAGCATATTTAAGAACTTTGTTTTTTGATGTGCTATTTGTAAAGACATTAATTAGAAAATGATTAGTTCTGATATTTCTGCTTGCCTATTTTTTTTTGTTCTAACTGAAACAAATCGGGCAGAATTTCGATAATCTGTTCTTTCTGCTTTTATTCTAATTAAGTTTTATTTGCGGTGTTGTAGAATGCAAATATGTTTACCTTAGAACCATAAAATTTTACGTATATCTGATGGTAAAATAAACCTTGTATTAGTTTTTCAAGAGTCTAAACTCTGCTTATTCAGCCAGCATGACACGTTTTTCTATCTTGGATCTTACAGTCAGCGTTATAAAAATTCTTTGATATCATTCATCATGTATCTTCTTCATGCTGTTTTTTTTAAAATGCAATTTTTGGAGTTTTTAATATGTATCGGCTTTTGCTACCCGACATAAATAATTTTCTAAAGAACTTGTGATACTCTAGCAATAACGCACAAGTATATATAAATGAAATTTAATCCATAAATTTTATGACAGCCAATCCATTTTGTGTGATATTTTAACACATAGGATGATTTTACTTGGTAATATAACGATATATTTTTATCGTTAAATATTTTAATATAATGGTTTTTTATGGATTTCCCAGGATTACTAAATAAGTTTTTTTTTATTTCTATACTCGCAATTTTAGCTTATATTTCTATTAAAATATATAAGTCTTCTCTGTATACCAATCATTATCTTCAAAAATTTGATGCATATGATTTAAATTGCTAATGCTTGCTTTGTAAATCTAAACAAGATTTTTAAAACGAAAGAAATTTCTTCAGTAAATTTACGGTATTTTTTGGAATACTTAGAAGATATAGATGTATATCACATAAATCTATTTGTAATTCCTATCTTCTGTCAAGCATGACGCGATACATTTCTCGTCAGATAGTATGAGCAAACGAGGCATTGCGCCTTTGATTTACAATTATAATGATAGTTATATGAAATTTGGCTAATTATTACGTGGATAGTTTTCTCTTCTATTATCTTTATTCCTCCTAATTTTGAGATCATTGGTAAAATATCTATGGTCAATTTTTATTTTAATAAAAATAAGCATATGATTCATATTCTGGTAGTTTTGTAGCAAATCAAATATAAATATCGAATCTAATAATTAAAAATAATAAAAGTGAAAAGTATTTAAAATAAACGGAGCAAAATTATAATATATACCCATCTTAAAAACAGATATAAACATAAAAATAAATCACATAAAAAATATAATAACCCATCAATATTTTCATTATTTATAAGCCAATTTAAATTCAAACAGTTATGTGTTCTTTTTAACAAACCTTTGTTATGCGAAAACATTGATAATAAGTAGAGCGTAACATGAAAACGTATTTATATCTAAAAATAATTAACATTTATAGAGCACACAAATTTAATACAAAACATATATTAATTGCAGTAATAATATATAGCTTCATTTAAAATTAAAATTCATTGAAGTGAAGAAGACTATAGCTAAAAGATTGGATTTTATTAAAAAAGGCAATAAAATGAATTTTTATACGCTTTTCATAGAACAGAAAGGCACAGATAACCCCTTTCATTCGGTTATTAAGTAATTAAATGGTCTAATAATTTATTCGGATGACTCTTTTATCTTGATATACCATGCATCATGTAAAGATTATTTGGATTTTATTTAAATGTTAAAATCATATTTTAATCCATCATATCTATAAAAATTTGTAATTGTCAAGACACTTGAATCTATATATTTTGACAGAAGACGAGATGTTTGTGAATAAAGATCAGGGGAAGTGGGCATTTGAAGCATTTAGTAGCTGTGCAATATTATTAATGGGCTGTCAACGTCTCCGTGGATGTAATCATAAAAAGAATATACTTAACAAATAATTAAAAACTATGAATCAATGTGAATTTTTTACTGGATTTAAACGTTTAGTCATACAAAGATCAATATATGTAATATTTTAAGGATATTGCTGGTCTATTAAACTTGCAATCTAATATTTTAGTATGAATTATATAGGTGATACCATATAATAAACAAGCAGAAATTCTTCATATTTTTAGCCCGTATGTTATATTAAAGTCATTCAATATGATAATATGAACAAATCAAAACTAAATTAAAGTCATAAAGTTCTTGAAGAATTTTTGCAACATTTTATGTAAATTGATATTTAATTATACATTATATTTAGAAAGATTGGTACACAATTTTTTTTTAATTTTTAATTTATTTTTTTCGAGGGTTATTACAGCTTAATGATTCATATTTTATCAAGCGATGTACCTATTTCATAGCGTTTGGATTTTACTCCATCTTATTTTATGTAAAAAATAAATAATCTATTAAAAGTGAATCGTTGAATATCTTTTTTTGAGAAATAATAGTAGATAATTTGAAAAATTTATAGATTTTATCCAGAAGAAGAAAACAGTTATTTTTCATGTTTACTTAATAAATTATAAAAAATCACGATGCGTAATATTATTTTCAAATCAATTTTTTCAAAAACTAAATTATTCTATTAAAATAAAAATAATATAATATCTTATATCAAATACACTAAAAATTATAATATGAAAAAAAGTCATGACATAAATGCAATTTTTTTTGATGTTTCGATTTATAAAATTCTAAATAGTATAGATATGCCGATTACTGGTTAAAAAAATATAATATTGATTCTATAACAAATATTAATTTTCTAATATATAGTAGTTTTCGGCAATAAATTTAGATACAGATATATTATATTTCATAAATATTTATTCAGGGCTTCTTTTTATAGTTCCATCCAAAATTGTAAATTTCATTGTTTTTTTTAAATATACATATATTACAACTTCGTATCCAAGCCACATCTTCTATTTTACATAGAATGTTCATAATGGCTACCCATTTATGCAAACATCATGTGATCAAAAAATATATAGTTTATTTATCATATGTTTATATATTATTATTTTATGTATAAAATGCGTTTTCAGGTTTATTTATGCATTGTAAATTATCTTTTTTTATCACATATTATTTTTAGTAAAAAGCTTTAATTTTATAGTAACTTTTCGCTTCCAAAGCTAATATAGAGAAAAAGCTGTGCTACAAAAAAAAATTTATTAAAAATATGTATTCATAATTAATCGGAAAAAACAATAATAAGAGCTCATATAAAAAACGGTCTTTATTTAAAATAGAGATAATATTGCAAAATTTATAAAGAAGAATAGAAGATAACATGAACTCAATGTTATAGTATCTTATAAAATTACAAATTTGTATAATCGCGTAGGCTAGAATTTCATTTATTTAACATATCATTGTAGTACATACATCTCTAATGTTATAGACACTTGAATTATTTATATACTATGATGCACTGACTAAATAAAATAATCATTATTATATTTCTATAAATGACATATACCATTCATATTTATTTTCATATTTCTGTTATAGGTTAGAATAATTTATAAAAAATATTTATTATAATTAAAGTTTAAAATCCCGGACGAGTAGAAGCATACATGCAAGTTCTTATACTCCGCAAGACCATTGAACGTATCAAATTTGAGAGAATAATAGCAGTTGTTGAGGATAAGTTAGGTGAAGATGTCAAAAGATGCATCAAGGAGTTGTGCAATATTCCCAATGGGCTGACCACGTCTAAATTGATAAAATTGTTAACAAGCAAAATAACACATAAATAAACAAAAATTTTTATAAAGACATAGAATTTATGGTAAAATAACTAAAAAATGACATTAAACACGCAAAAATTTGATTTATAAACTTTATATTAGCAACAAATTGACATATTTAGTTTTTGTAATGCATCTTTATAAAATTAACTGTTTTTAAAATAAAATGAAATTAATAAGCGAAATGATTACAGATCTTCGTATTTCAAAATTAAATTCAATCTGTATTAAAGATCTTATTATAATGGGACAAAGGAAGTTGCACAAAATATAGTACCTATCAAATTGTGTAATATATGATAGTCAAGAGAATTACATGTAATGGACATATATATCAAAAATGATCTTTTAAATTAAATATAAGGAAAATAAAAAAATATAATGTAAAATCATGTGTTCATGTTTACGAATTCATTTTTTTACTATAAAGATTTCTTAATATCTACAAGTATTTTAGTAGACTGGAAAAAAATAGATATGTAACAAATTATTTTTTATATGCTTAACGATATTTTTACAATAAAAATTATTCTTAATGTTAATATTTACAAATAAAAGTAAGAATATTCCATTATCTGATATTTGCTACAATATTTTTTTGGGCACATGATGATTTATACAACAAACCTTAGTATGGTAGGGTAAGTTTTTTTCAAATTGATCTAGTATTATTATATTCGCGCTATATTATAGATCATGATTTAAGAAATTTATATTTACATTCATTATAAGACATACACAAATGATTACATATACACTAAAATAATATTACAAAAAAACTATTTTATAAATTAATCTTTTATGAACATCATCATATTTTCCTTTAGTATACACAGCATAGAAGCATAAGTCTTATTTATTTTATTGTCTTCTGGTAAAAATTATATATAGTGATCGAACGTATTTTAAAAGTAATTTGCATAATTTATAGATTCCAGTATTTCAGTATATTTTTTTTATAAATTTACGTACATATTAAAATCTATCTGATAATAAAATAAAGTTAATTTGCTCCAATCATGGTCTAATAATATTTATTATTTATTTTTGCTTCTTTTTACAGGTATTATACATATTTATATGATTTATTTTTATAAAAAACATCAATAAAATGTTATTATTATGTGCCAAATATTTTATAAAAAATATGAATAAAAGAATAAGATTTTACCGTTATTATCGATAGTAAAAAATTCACAATAGAAAATATTATGTGAAGACCCGTGAATTATAAATTTTTATCATTAAGTTTAAAATAAATATTTTATGTTTATAAAATACATACTGTGACGTAGAGTAATTTCTATCCAAATATATATTTCAAATCGAAATAAAACGTATTGAATATCTTAAAATTGATGTATAAGATATTGATGCCAATAGGTTAAAATAAAAGAGAAAATCAATGATTTATATAACCAGTAATGTGCTGTCAGTTTTAAATACTAATATTTAACCGTAAATTCTTGTTTATTATTTTGTTTTACAAAATCACTTTGATTTCGTGAAAATTCTTTCTATAAGATGTAGAAACAAGTTTTGAACCAATCAGTAACTTAAGCTATCGAATATATGTTACCATGTATAACTCATGGGACCAAGAAAAGGAAATAAATGTAAAATATATCTATAATGATGGGTATTTCAATATATACACATCCCAAGATAATAATCGATTAGATAAAAATTATTTTGCAGGAATTTATCATGCTTACGTGTAATTTTGATTAATATATTTAAAAAAGTATACATTTATTAACTTAAGTAAAAGTTCTTTGAAAACTATGGCTCAAAGATATCTTTATAAAATATAAACTATAAATTACAATAGCATAGAAGATCAAACCTATTTTATTTATAGAAAGTGTATTCGTTATATAATTCTTTTACGGCTATATATTACAAAAATATGAAAGTGATTGGTAAAAAAATCGTCGTTTTATAGGTATGACAACAATTGATTTACCATGACGTATTTATTAAGGGTGTTAATTACGCATAATAAATAAATTTTTGTGTTTTACATATAATATATAAATTTAATGCTAAAAAGCTTATGAACTTGTGATTTTAGCATGAATTAATAAGATAAAAAGAAGTACAATGAACATAAGCAATCAACAAGATTTTATGTTTTACATAAAACTAATCAAAAATAAAACGACATAAATTCAAAGCATCAACATAAAAAAATATAAAGCTGAAGCCGACGTACAATCAATAGCATCTAGAATAACGTTAGGGTATTGTATATTGGATCTCTAAAGAACAAACAGTTTGAAAAATTTATAATTTAAGAGGATATTGAAATATGTTGTAAGAACGCTCGTTAAAAGTCATAATAAAACTTTTAAACATAAGATTTTTCTTGGATAGAGATAAAGTAATTTCATCAATAAATTATATAAATCTTATTGATTATATTTTTATAATGAATTTCATGATTGTATATAAATAAGATTTACTTAAACATTAAATTCTGATATCTTAAGAAATTTTTACAATAAATCTAAATTTATTAATAAATTTTATATTAAGTATTGCAGTTTATCGGGGCAAAACTACTCAGAAATTATAATAAACTTATAAAACTAGATACATTTACAATCTAATATAAAGATAATTTTAAAACCATCAAGCTGCCGAAAAAATATTATATTGAGCATTTTTCATTTTAAAAGTATATAATTGCATTTATATATTAGTTATATAACCCAAATTTAAAAAACGATGCAATTTTTAAAATCAAGAAAATCTAATTTAAAGTGAACAATCATTTGAAAGTAAAGTAGTTTATTAAACGTATTACAACTGTTATTTTAAAAATCGAAAAATTTTATAGTAGTATATTTCATATCTATGGTTTTTGTAAAAATTATTGAGTACTTTAAAAGCCTGTATTTGATGTTGATTATATAAATACCATATCGTAAGTACCGAGTTTTTATAAGCATTGCTAAAGCCAAAACAAAAAAATTATTGATATAAGAACATATTTTTCTGGTTTTTTATATACTCCACTATTAAGGTAGATATTAAAAAATTCATGCATTAAATATTATTAATTTACGGGGGTATTTCACCAGAAAAACATATAATCGAAAAAATTTATATAGATAGCAAACGAGTTTTTCATAATTTATAAAAATTCGTGTTATAACGAAATTATCATTTTGTTACTGGATTTTTTCTACTCCTATATATAACAAAAAATGTGGACAAAAAAATAAATGTATTCGGTAAATTAACATTTTCATGGCTTTTTCTAAATTACTAATACGTTAATTTAATTATGGCCAAGTTTCCGAAGAATAAATTATTTATTATGATAAATATTTTTATGCTTAAAATAAAAAAGGATGATGATTATATTGTAAAAAAATCATGAACTCATTTTAGTATATATTCTTTATGCTCCAGTAAATTAAATCATCAGTTAATATTGAGCTTGTCTAATTTTGTATTAAAATATGGAAGTTTGTGTATTTCTAGTTAATAGTATACTTTTTAACAAAGTCTGCGAGAAACAAAATTTGAGGCTAATTCTAGTTTTTTCTTTTATTGCAACTAAAACTGAATATTTTTTGACTATTTTGTTATTTTTTCTGTATCTAACAGCATAATCTAAAAGGAAACAAAATTATTTTCATTATATTCTAATATTTATCCTATTTTATAGTGATGTAAGGACTGATTTTATTAATGTTAAGGGGTATATATTTCGTGGGGGTATCTTTCTGTTTGATAAAAGTAGTTAAAATTCCGTAATTTTTAGATTGATAGTGCTTTTAACTCTTCATAAATATCCAAATTAAGTTTGTTGCTTATGATTTTGATTTGATCGTATTTTTCTTTGATCAAAGATATAATTTTTTTAGAATTTTTACATAAGGTAGATTTAATTCAACAGAAAACCTTTATTGTCTGATCAATAAGAAACAATAAACAATTTAAGATTAATTACAAAAATAAACGTTGCTTTAATTATTTTATAATTTCATATATTCAACCCTTAAGATACACTTAAAAAAACATCAAAATTATTTGTAAAATAGAACTATTATTTAAAGGTATTTATAAAAAAAAATTAATAATTTAAATACTAAAAAAATTACAGTGCAGCTTTTAGATAGGTGAGTCGTTCTTTTATCGAATATTCAATATTTTCATGCGAAAAAATATACATATAATCCTATAAAACAAAACTTAAGTTGAATTTTTCTATTGTGCGTCTAATCATGTTTTGTAAGGCAAAAGGCGTTTATAGCTTTTTATTTATTATATTTCACATTAGTAAATCACTGCTGGGAAAGATATTATAGACTTTATAAATATTTTTTCCTCAATTTTTAGTAATAGGTAATAATAATAAAGTAGATTATTTTAGATTTTCAAGAGTGAGCTTATGCTGTTCTTTTGTTTCATATGGATATCTATACAATAATTGGTTATTTTTGTTTTATTTTTGATGTTTTAGTTTGAAATATTTATTTATTATATGATATTTCTGAATTAATTTCATATATTTTTTGTAGATCTTTAAACCGGTTATAAAATCTAGGCATATTCTCTGATATAATTTTACGTGGCAAATCTCTTAAAAACATATATGTAGATTAATATGGAGCATTTTACCATATACTTAATAGATTTACTATGATAAAACATTTATAATTTTATAATATAAAATTGAATTTTTTTTTAATTATATACTTGTCCTCTTTATTTTGCGAACGTTGTATCATGTGCAAATAATTACAATAGCTATATAGTTTCAGATACATTTTACTCTTATATAATTTTTCGCATATCTGATTATACCATTTAAATATATTTATGAAATTTATTTATTGATAATATAAATTATATATGTTCTTATTATTGAAACTTAATAATAAAAATAAAATTTATGACAAATATAATAGAAGAAGCGTTTCATTTAATTCTCATATAAAAACAATTAAAATATTGGTTGCAACTTCTCTTTTTATTTTCAATCTATTATAAGTCTCATCAGAATAGTTTATAAAAAGTCGTCAGTATATTTTATGCATCACATATAATATCAAAAAAGTAATTTTCTATATTTTATATTCCTTTATATATATAGAAAACAATTAGATAAAAATATTTCAAAAAATATGTGTTTTTTTTAAAGTATTTTTTACACTTTAAGATTTTTTTTGTTTGCTAAATTACATCCATGAATGTAAAAATACAAATATTTTACTTTCTACTTATAGGAGCTCTAATTATAGCCTATATAATTTTGATAGTTTTTTAAAACTAATGTAAAGTTGTAAAAGAAAAAATAGTTTATTTCTGACTATGTTTTCTAATCTGTTATACTGGCTATATATGTGCATAAATACAGAGAAATATATACTAAACATATCGAAGTACAAAGAATTTCTCTATTTTTTAATTTAACATTATATTGTTAATGAAAATTAACGATATAACATGATAAATTCAAAATATATATTTTGAATAGATCTATTACATAGAAAAAAAATGTAAGCTTTAACCATGCATATATCCCTAAAAAAACGCAGGAAGTATATTCCATAACACTCTTAGGTAAATTTTTTGTGGCTTTAATTAGAACTATGTATTTTCGTAAAATTATGACCACATCTTAAATAAGTATAAGAATATAAATCTTTACACTAACACAATTACACACTTAACTGATAAACGGTGTAGACTTAAACACATCACATTTAGGATGAGAAGTGCTAATGATGTAAATAGATCACTTAAATGTGTCAAAAAAGACATCAAGAGCATTTAAATGTTCCCAATATACTTTTATCGTCTTGTTATATTTAATTGAAAAAAAGCAACTTAATTTTCTCGATAAACAAGCTCAAAGATTAAAGTTTGGTTTGTAAAACTAGAGTTTTGAACACTTGAGAAAAAAACGCCCCTAAATCACATAACTGACACAAAATGGCAATATAAGACTGAACAACAGTAAACAAATTAGATTTAAAATATAAAAAAACGCTTTCGAACACAAATCCTTACATTTATTGTTAATAAACTACTTTAATCAATTCTTTACGCAAAATTCTCAAAAAAATCAATATGTGCATATAAAAGTGATGATATGCAGTCATAAAAATAGTAAATTAACATAACAATCAGTAAAATTCTATTCAATGATAAGCAAAACAATATTTTATTTCTGATGTTTATAAAATAATTTTGCTACATAGTAAATAATCTAAAAGGAAAATTTTAATGATATGGTAGTAAAATTTATATATTTCTTACCAAAAATTAATTTCCAAATCTAATATATGATTGATTGTTGCTATTTATTCGACGCTTTTGCAGTTGAAAATCTTTAAATTATTCTATATGTCAATTTGCACAGAAAAGAAATGTTTTCATCGTGACAATATCCATAATCAGATCCGCTATTATATAAAAATTCTAGCTATAAAAAAAATAATTGTTTTTTTATCTTTTACTAAATATATTTTATGTTTATAAACGTTAAAAAATGTGTTTTATGTTTTAGATTTTTTAAAATATATTTGCAGTGAAAAAAAAAGGTTTACAAAAAAATATTACAAAAGCCTTATTATAATTATAATAAAAATAGCTGCACGCATAAATGTATGTTTATCTCATATTGTAATGACATATAATATGGTTTAATTCTAGGATTATTCATCCCGTCTTCCATTTCCTTTTTACGCAAATAAAAGTGCTTTATCGCGTTTCTTATACAAAATGAGTTTATAAACAGAGGTATATAATATTAAAAATTTGTAAGTAAAATCTTCAAAAAGAATGTTACTGTAATATATGATAGGTAAATATTTACGGAATATTTTATATCAATTAAATTTGCTTCATTTTATCAGGTATCAAAATTTTTTCTGCATCTTATTAATTTTTTTTTGAGAAATACCTTTAAATATTTTTTCGTTGTATTAATATATTTCATTCATCTATGGTTTCTTCCAAAAATATATTTCTTTACGATTTGAACTCATATTTATCTCTAAATATACATAAGAGATTGGAAATATGTAAATCAATGCAAAAAATATAGATATAGTTTTACAGATGTTTTTTTATGAATTATAAATTCCCTAAATTCCGTTGTGACATCGAACCAGAAATCCAGATTTGTATGAATGTAATATCATGAAACTATTTTTAAAGTAAAACAAAAAGTTATAAAAACCATTAGGCATCTAAGAAGATTTGGTTTTATTTTTTATTTCATAAACGAATGTTTAAATACGTTTATATGCTACAACATAATTTTCAAATTTATATAAGCTACAATATGCAAAAAAAAATTCCATTACAGTATCCAAAAACACAAAATTGTATTTGAACGTAGTCTAAATATGAAATTCGCTGTGAAAAAGCTATATATCATTTTAAGGCAATGGTATTATTGATTACCAATTTATTTTTTATTTTTCTACGATTTAAACTACATTCAAAAGTTGATTTTAATAGTCTTCATTAACATACTTAACTTTTTATATTATCTGCTTTTTTGTTTTTTTTATATTTTATTCGGAAACGTATCTATGTACGGTAATAAGATAAAAGTCACTTAATTATGATTTTTTATTTGAAATATGGATATAGAATATTAATAATGCTGTGTTCTATTTTTCGTGATCATTTAACATCGCAAAATTTATTTCTAGCATTATAAAAAACAAACTACAATTATTACCGTTTGTCTCTTATAAATACTTATATGTGTCTATATTATTGTAAATAAAAATACGTATAAGAAATCTTTTTACCAATAAAAAATTAGATATATTTTATTTCATCATGTCAAAAATAATAAAATCTACTATTTGTAAACTTTCACGCAGTAAAAAAATCTTTGTAAGAATTGTAATAGGATGCTGCATTTAATAAGAGGTTGGTTTCCTTATCACTAAATTAACGAAATTTACTGAAAATTAAGCAATAAACATATCAACTTTCATCGAATTTTATTTATGGTTTTTATAAGCAAATTACAAATCTTTAATATAGCAAAAGTTAGTTTCGTTTTTTTAATGCTAATTTTGACCTTTTAGAGATCATAAGTTTACAGTGAAAAAAATATAAAGGAATATTCTTTTCAAATATTTTTACGCAACTATTTCAATCTTAATCGCTTTTCCGAGAACTTAAGTTCACAAAGTATAAGTTTATAGAAAAAAAAGTTAAAGGCCTAATGTGATTAATATTTGATCTAAATCTATAGTTATTATTGGATTTATCATTAATATAGTTGATCAATAAAAATTTTAGATTGCTATATAGAATATATTTTACACATCCTTCAGCTAACATTGGCATCTTTAGATTACGATTGATATAAAATTTCTGAAGACTTATGAAAAAGTATATTCCACGATCCTATTGTTTTTTTGCGGCTGCTTCCGCTAAAGTCTAAATTTCAAACTCTTGTTATACGACTTATGATATTCTGCAGCCATGCCATCCCAAAGCGAAAACGTTTGATAATATTCGAGTTCTAAATTTGTAAATAAAGGAGATTACATTGATTATTATTTAATTTTTCTAAGCTTTACAATTATAACTTCATATGTTTATCAGTAATCGTTATTCCTGTTTAAATTATAGTGCACAAAATGTTTCTAATCATCAACAAAAATGTCACTTAAATTTTGTGATTATTTTTATCGACTTTCTATAAAGCATATTCATTTATATTTCTTCTTTTACAAGAATATCTATATTTATCTTCGATTTTCACCATGAGTCGCTGCCAGTATACAGTTTATGTATTTTAAAATTTATATATTTTGTTGTACATATTCTATAACCTGCATTCCTTTACATAGGTTGCACGTTTTTATCTCTTTTTTTGTGTTATGTCATAGTGTTGATATTTTGACTAATCTCTATTGAATGGTTTATATCATGATGAAAACAAAATTTTGCATTGTTTTAAACATATCTACACGGTGATCATTTAGATTTTACAAGTGCCAATCGTGATCATTATGACGTTGTAGATTCTGAGAGATCTTTCATACTGTTTTATATCTTATTTTATACACATTAAACTTTTTTTCTACTTCAACATATATATATGTATAGAATATCTAATTGTAGTTTAAAAATCAAATACATCTATAACAAAAATATTTTTTTTCACTTCTTCTTTAATTGCATGATTGCTATGATTTTTGATAATATTTTATTCTTTGCAAGTGTCTTATCAAGCCAAAAGAGCGTTTTCTACAATAAAAATTTTACCAACTTTTGTCTTATTTTAATTTTACTTTTTTTTAAAACTATCTTTATCTTTTGCTGACTGTAATCTATAGATTATTCTCTTATAAAAAAAAGTATAAAACTTGATGCAAAGTCTTTGTTTCATGTTTAAAAATGTCTATATATCGGTTTTACTAAAATTTTGCTGTTTTTATTTCTTTAACATTTTAGCCGTATGTGTTTGTTTTAACTATAGTCAAAAAGCTTGTTTTATTTTTGATAAAATATATCAAATGCTGTATCTTTTTACACCTTTATTCTTTCTTCATGTATTTGAGGTACTTAGATCTTAGTAACCAAAAATCAAACGACATATTTAACACAAAAGAAATTATTTGGCACTGAATTTGTTTTATTTTTATCTAGTTCTATGCAATCACGAAATGTACTGTTTTTTTCGGGACTTTAGTCTTAAGCTTCATATCAATAATATAAGATATGTTTTTTTATGAAAAATTTATCTATAATTTATTTTTCAAGTGAATTAAACGTTCAGTACATTTAACAATGGATCCATACACACCGAAAATATATAAAAATGTGCAGATACCGTGCATAGTACCGCTTATATACCTTGTTGCATTTTTTATGCATAAAAACAATTTACATATGCTCGTTAGCACTCTTATAAGGCTATGTACCGAATCTTTATGATCGAGTTTTGCCGTAAACGTCATTAAATAGAAATAAATTACAAGAAGCAGTTTTTTCTGCATCATTCAGTCGAAATTTTTTTTTTTTGCTAAGTTCATCTTTATTGCCTAGTTCAGTAGGTTTGTCTATAGATCCTTTACAAGTCATGGATTACTAGTTGATTTTAAGGCAAAGGATTACGCCTTCCCTTTTTGAACTGCTAGAATATCCTCATAATTTGAGTTTCTAATTTATAGTAAATTTTCATACAGGTCTAAGGCTCAAATTTGAAGACCAATTACTACAGGTTATTATAAATGTTATTTATTTTTTCTTTATAAAACATTCATTCCGTATTTTTTAACAAATTTTCTCTGCAATATTATCGTAGCATATAGATGCAAAGATATCATTTTCTTTATATAAAATTTATAGATCCCATCAGGTCATGAAGTTTTCCTATTAGGCTAGTAGTTAGAATTTTTTTATGAATTTTTATGAAGGTCAACCTAAAAACACGAGCTTCTGCTATACAATCTAATCAAATGGATACATAGTAAACATCCTTTTTATATTTTTTTATTCATACTTATTTGATCAAAATCTAGCAATTTATTTCTTATCAGCATTTATTGTTTTTTACTTATATTAAATTTGGGATGAAATTATATTTCTTGATATTAATATTGATTTTTTGCCTGCTCAACTTGTAATCAATATTTTTTCGGTCATTTTGTCTTCTTTTTATCCGTATTTTATATGAAGTTTTTTTATTATCAACTTAAAGCATACATATTTTTGCTCCAAGATTTTGAGATTAAGTCGCACAATATAACGCTGTTTATAAATTTTTTTGTACAATTGGCTTTTGTGCTATACAAATCTCACATTACGTTATCAATAGTAGTTTTTCTTTTGATTCTTGCATGTATAGAATTTATACTAAATAGATATTCTCTTTTTGATGAGGTTTCTGCAAGTCAACTGAATCCTCTACAATATCTTCGTATTTGATTTATATCTAGGGTTTTGATACTATTAATTCTTTATACGACAATTTTCAGATATTCTATGAATTAATCTTTTACTTGTGTGATACTACTTTCTTTTTTCTTGTAAATAAACAAATTTTATGATACCTAACTACAGCGAAAATTTTTTAATTTATTGATTTACATTACAAAAAAATTGATCCATGTCAAAATTTCTGTTGTGGTTCACATATAATCATTTTATACATTTTTTGAAGTTTCAAAATCAAATTTTCGTTGTAGACAGCCGTAGCTTCTGTCTGGTATATATCATTGTCTAGCTTCTATTGTTTTTCAAAAAATAAGCGTGTTATGCATTTATATTTATAAAAAGTCAATATTTACCGACATCAAGGCGTGTATATGCTCAAGGCGCATTCGGATTGATTCATAAGAATCTTTAAAGGAAATTATTATGAAAAGAGTATTTATACAGTTTATAATTTACTTTAAGAGCAGTAATCAGCTGAAATTTATTTTAATGAGAGATTTCTTCATTTATTGCTCTCTGCGTTCCCCTTAAAATCAATTCATAGGATTTAACTACTTTATTTTCTTTTTCCTGGTTTTTCAGCTATAACATTTGATAAAAACGTTATAACATTAATATTATACATACATAAAAGAATACTTTATTTATCTCGTATCTTCAGAGTTAAAATTTTTAATATGAAGATGAAGCTAATAAATAACAAAATTAAATATAATATGGCGAGAATAACATGATTATAAATAGTAAAATGTATCAGTTCAGACTCAAATTTTCTTAAAGATTGAAAAAGACAGTTTTACATTTGAAAAGATTTTTAGCAAGTCATTAATATTTAAATACACTATTGATATAAGAATAATTTGTTTTATGCCGAAAAGCGATCAGTTGATGTGAATACTATTTAGTGACGAAAATTCTGTTCTAAAAATACAAGAAGTTATATCACAAGTATGTCACACATTTTATCGATCTTTTCTATGGAATTAGAAATTCAATTTTTAAATATGGTCTAAAGGCTTGTGGAAATAGTAGCCGATAGAATTTTAAATGTGTATTATTAGACATTATTTGAAAGAAATCATAAAAGGATATAATCTTAGGTGAATCGAATATCTTCTCACAGCGTATTATTATATTTTATGAGGCTTATGTAGACATCACAATGCTTATTTACCGCAAAAAAAAAGACGTATAAATCATGTTTTCTAAATAAGTAAGATATATGAACTATTATGATTCAATAGCATAATCAACCCATTCGGATACTAAAAAAAAATTTTAAATATCTGCGATGGTCTGATAAGATGATTCTATGATTCATGCATAACTTAAAAAAAAATTCTGATCCATATTTTCTTCTTTTTGTATTATGCTATTTTAAATGTTATAAAGATTAAAAAAATTTAATATATTTTTTTCCTTGATTTTTCTTGCAGTTACAGAGCTTGGCTCATTAAAAAAAATTAAAGTATTCAATGATTTTAGTAGTTAAATTTTTTTAAATAAGTATATATTTAGATTTAAAATCTCTAGAATATTCTTCAATGTTCATATTTTTCTTTTAAAAAGAAGTGTATTGTTTCTATAAAACATATAATATCTGTGAATTCTTGTGATATTCCGTAGAATCAATGATAACATATATTATACCTGAATATAAAAAGTTCGATGATAAGGTTATTTAACTGGTTTTTTGAAGATAGTTATGCTGGATTATATACATTTACTGTACATCTACTTCGTTAAACCTGATGCTCTTGTTCCAATCAATCGAATATAAGATTATTGTGGATGTTTAAATATTATCTGTCATTTATCTATGTTTAAATATGAAAACGTATTAATATTTGATGTTTTTCTATAGCCTTAATTACATATGCACATAATTTGGTCTAAAAGTGGCCTTATTTGTTGAATATATAACGCTCAAAAGAAATTGCGTTCAAATCCCCAGAAAACATATTAGACCTAAATTATTATAAATAATTCAAAAATAAAGATTACCAACTAAATTATAATAAGATATGATATTTTGGCCAACTAAGAATCATATAGGTTCTTTCAGAGCATAGATATACGGATAATGTTTTTTTACATATTATCATGTAGAATCGGTAACTAATCTCTGTTGTAAATTTTATAGGATTACTTTCATGAATAGTAAACTAACTGTAATAGAAAAAAATTACTTTATTCGGGGCTTACAATACATAGAAATGGTATGAAAGTCACTACATGCCTGATTTAAATATTTAACGTAGCCGATATTTGTCTTTTTTCGTCCTTTACGCTTAGTACCTCTTGATTTTTCCATATAAGGCTGCAGAATTTGTGTTTTTTTTTGATTTGAGGATAAAAATGATAAATTACGCCCGAATTTATGATGATAATATTTATTTTATATGTTTTTGTTCTTTTATCCTCTGAATATATTTTAGATTATTTAGATAAACTATCACCTAAAAAATTTTTTATAATAATATAAAACATTTCGATTTTTTGTTTTGGATAATTTTCATACCATGTTTTTTTAAAAATTTATATTAAAATAGTGGCGTTATACTCAAATGTTAATTCTAGCCACCTTTTTTAATTATATTTTCCTAAATACTGAATATGTTTATAAACTTACTACGATCAGAAAATATAATGCATTTCATCAAATATTTTAATCCTGTGTTTTAAATATATTACTTAAAATGATTATCCCTTTTCATTGGTTTGTAATAGCAATTAGAGGCAGTTGGCTTCTTAGAAATCTTAATCACACATATTTGTATTCTTTAAAATCCAATCCTTCAAGAATGAACGAAAAGAGTGTAAAAAGATTTCGTAAAGAATAAACAACTATAAATCCTGTCGTGGTTAAAAGATAGGGTAGTAATCCACGAAATCCTTTCCTACTGCTTAAAGATGACATTGGCCAGAGATCAAAGACCTCTCATAAGGTTAATTGATAAATGAATTGAAAGATTGGGTAGTTAAATTGTGGTATTGTAAAATGCGGCGATCCTAAAGTTTTTGCTGTTTTTTTTAAACTGGATAAGGAGATGCCAAAATTTTGTCAGGTAATGTTGACCATTTCTCAAATCTTAATTTAAATTTAAAATTTACTATCTATTTTATAGGAAAATATTAATTGATTTATCTTACTTATATATCCTCCTATTAAACTTACTTATATCATTAATCTGACTATAATTACCCGAAAATTTTATGATAATTTAATACAATAAAAATCACATCTAAAAAAAATGAATATATGCTGTTGCGATGTGTGATAAATAACATTTGATTTGAATAACACAAATTTTTTTTAATTTAATAAATATAAAGTGTTTTCAAGCTGACTTTAGCGATATTTTTTTCCATAATAGAAAGTTTAATTTAAAACAAAAAATATTTTGTTTACAACTGGGTGTATTTTCAAAAATTATGAATTATATTTTATTGAAAGATGTATTTTTAGAATTTATATGGCTAAATAGATCAGAATAAATTATTCTGTCGATTTGAATAATTATTTTTTTAATATGAGCTAAATTTAAAAAGGTTAATTTAGATTTTGTTCACGCACACAACTTGTTTAATTCATTGCGAAATAGCGAATTATATTTTCGGATATCTTCTCTTCTTCAATACCTCCCTCCTTTCGAGACCTATATTTTTAAGAGTTAATCTCAATCCCAAGGTTTATATATGCCTCGATCAGATTTATCTCATCTAGTTCACGCTGCTACCTTTTATGATATGTGTACCACACCGACTTATGTTATAGCATATGGGATAATTTTTGACTGCACTTGTATAGTAATGACAGCTCAGGGGCTATTCGATCAGAATAATTGTAAGATTTAAAATTGTGTATGTGTTTTATTAGATTCAACAATTTGTTATTATTTAAAAAAAATATAATTATATCTAAAATAAGCTAAAAACAGATTCAATTAAATGTGATTTTATTGTTTAAAATTTGGTTTTAAATTTTGCTGTAAACATAAATTACATTTTATATTTATACATATAAGAATTCAGTTTATAATCATCACTTTTGTAGGAATTTTAAAAAAAAGTAAATTTGTGGTAAATAAATTACTTTGAAGTACTGAAAATGTATTTTTTGATAAATAAACAATCTGCTAAAATATAATAAAAATTGATAATTCTTAATTACTGTCGGTAATTGGATTATAAACGATTTTAATAAATATAAATTTATATTTCTAAAATAAATTTTTTATTAATCAAAATAACAGCAAAAAATATACAAATTTTTCCATTTTGCATTAATAATTTAACGTTAAGTCTTTTATATTATAATTTATTGGGAAATATTTTTGCGTAATGCTTTTTATTTTGGTATAGGAAATCATTTTTTCTGTAACATGGTACTAAAATTATGGCATATAAAACCAAACTATGCATAATTACATTAAAAACAAATTAAGATTAAATATCTAATTATGAAAAGAAGAAAGATGTAATGTATTTTAAAGTGTTCGAACATTCAAAAATTTTCTATATCCCTTATACTCTTTTATCTATGAATAAATCAAAATATTCTAGTACTCTCATATATTTAGGTGAAAAACTTTATCGGGAAAAAAAATTGTGATCATACAGAATTTTTATTTTTATTAAAAAGGTTGTTTTATTATATGATATTCACGCAAAAAATGATAAGGAAGATAATTTCTATAGGGTCTATAAGTCCATTTTCGAAGCATAGAACTATATAAAACCATTTAGGTACTAAAGAAAACATATAAAAACTCATTTTTTTATTAGAAAAATTTCATAAAAGTGTTTGCAATGAAAAATATTTTTTAGGCTATTGAAATAAGATTAAAAATTTCATATATATGGAAAAAGCTAAAACACGCAATTTTTCTATTAGAATGATCTCTCTCTTTTACACTTATCAACAAAATAATACATGTATTTTGTTGGAGAAGTCACGAGATTATCAAAATCTGTCTCAAAAGTATAAAAGAATCAAACTATTATAATGAAGAAACCACAATGAGAGAAAAGCATGTACTGATTAACAAATATATGAAAAAATAGTGTTGCCGATCATATATTTTTTGTGTTTTAAAATACATTGCGATTCAATAATTTTATAATTTTTAAAAATGTGATGCTTTCTTATTTAAAAATAAAATCTAAATAAATAAATAATTTATTTCAGTAAAAATAATACATTAATAATAGCAACATATATATATATGTATTGTATTTTGTTACTTTTTTGCAGCATAAAAATAGTTTTGTGTGAATTTCTTATGCAAGAACAAATGATTACTTCCATTTGCCAAACTTTATATAACGCTATGTAAATATGAAATCTACTTTTATTATTTCTAGATAATAAAGCGTTATATCTCGTGTATTTTTTTAGCAAAAAAAAACAAAGCTATGCTGCTAAAATTATTGGTGATCTATTTTTATAAGTAATAGATTTCGATCCTGTAAAATAAGAGATCATTGATTCATTAGAAAATAGAAAAATTATGCATTGACTTTAAATTTATGATATGAATAACAGAGAACTTAATTGAATCTTGGATTTTGTGGGGTTATCTTTATCTTTAACTTTAAAACAAACAACGTATAGAATTAAAAAACATGAATTATATGCAATATTGTAAATTTTTATTTCAAATTTCGCCACATTACGTTTATCTCGATGTCTTATAATAATTCATGGCTTCAATTCATTTCGTTTTTAAATAATTTAAATATTTAAAGATTATATTTGTGATAAATTAGAGGATCTAATTGTGTTCAAAAAACCTTTTAAAATAAAAATGTCAATTTATCATCATATAATATTAACCGTAGAAACTCTCTATTGATATGATTTTTAGCTGCTCTATTGTATATAAATTAATAAATATTGAAATATTATATGTTTTTTTTGAGATTAAACAAACGCAGAAAATGAAAATTCTATAGTCTAATTTAGGTTTCTCATAGTATTAAAGCTTGCAAAATAAGTTTAAAAAAATTACAGTCTAGGTTATTAAACAATATTGGCTCTTTAGAATCTTATTCAAAAGATATTGAAAAGAAGTATAACTAAATGAGGTAAATAATTTATTTTTGTACATATTAAACGTAAAAATGAAGGATTTACTTTAAAAAAAGTCGTTTTATTTTCACAGAAATTATCAGAGTCTTATATACCTGCCAATTTTTGATAAAATGGATAGAAATGTTTCTAGGCACCCGGTTTCTATCTATTTTAAGTGTAATTATATATAATTTATTACAAAAATATCATAATTTGAATTAATTCGTTTATTTATAACTATATGTAGCTTAACACCTTTTTTATATATAGAAAGATATATTGTTATAAAATATGTTCTACAAATATTTCAAAAAATAGTATTCAGACTTCTTAAAAAATTAGTAAGCCTCAGTTCACTTACATCATATAAATTTCATAGGTATATTGACACAAAAATTTATTTTATTCGTTGCTATGGTTTTTCAAAATTCAATGCACAAACAAGCTATATAGTATATATATAAATTGTATCAAAACGTTTTCATATTACATTATGTATCGAATGTATCTCTAAAATCTAAAAATTTATACAATTAGTATTATCTAAGCATATTTCTAAAAGATTTGGGATTCTAAACTTATTTTGAGATTAGCATCCATATAAAATAAGGATTACTTTGCTTTTTTATTTGACACATAAAATATGATCATACGAATATAAAAACGTATCCCCATCTTTAAAATATCCATCAAGATTCGTAGCATACCATAAATTTGCAGAATGAGGTAAACATACAATAATTTCTATTTTAATAAGTATAAAATACCTACATAAGCGGTACTATATAGACTGTAAATATGGTTTGGAACATTAACGCCAAGCCATGAATCTGAATACGAAAAGCTGCATATAATGTGTCATTTAAATGTATTAGAATGTAATTAATAGAAAATGTTTGCACTTTTTTTAAAACAAAAACATAAATCCTCATGAGGCACTATACACGCATTTACTTAAGATAGTCCTATAAATATATATATATAGATATAGTAATATTTCTACTAAAGATATTTATGAGTTTTTTTGCGTATTTTGTAAATAAAAGGTTTAAAAGAAGACAAAGAAGCTAGAAAAATATAGAGATTTTCTGTTATTTCTGTGTTTTTTCATGAACAATCCTTGCTATTTTAAGAGGTTGTCAGTAGAAAAAAATGAGTTTTCATAAATTGGCTTTAATTTTTTTTATTACGATGTATCAGTAAGGCATTTACTTTGCCAATAATTCTTTATAAACAAAGTAAATATAGTCAAATACGCAACTTAAATATAAATATATATTTCGGGGCTATTTCACGACAAAAATAAAACCATATGTTATAAAACGACATATTGTGGTGACGCGATATCATAAAATTTACCAGAAGAAACTAGATGTCTCGAATATGACCTAGGCATATATGCAAACATAGGAACAGAAAGCCTTGGATTAACAGATCTCGAAAAGAGGTGAGGTATTGAAGAATCATTTGTGAGGAGAAGATAACCGAAAGTATAAATATGCTGTGCTCACAGGGAATCAAGCAAGATTTGCTCGATAACAAAGACAAAAAATGTGCTATAAATTTAGCGCATAAGTAAAAACATCTCAAGTTAGTTTATATTTACAATTTTATGTTTTCTATTGCGAAATTATAGATTGTTATAAATCAATGATTTTCTGTGTACTATTTGTACGAAAACTACCCTTCTGTCTGTCGATATATCTTCCAGGCTCAAGACATATAAAAAAGAGTTTTTAGCTCGATACTTAAGCATATAGATGTTCTTCTGCTTCTTTTGGCACCCTGCATTAAAATAATATATAATTTTAAATCAATAAAAGTAAGATTTTTTGATCATACTATTACAAACATTATTATATGCTTAAAAAATCTATAAAGTTCCACGGCAAAAAGTCATGAATGCATTATGACGTAAAATTAAGTCTGAAAGGTTTTCATTCAAACTATTGATATACGATACATAATATTTAACAAATCTCCTAGTTTATTACATTAATATTTATTCAATGATGATAAAATAAGAAAATGATAATTTAGTTCAAGTATGTGGATGTGTTAAAAAATTTTCATTATAATATCATATTAGAACTTTTAGTAATCCATCTATCATACATGTAAACTGTATACTTTTACATGTAAGTATGTATAATAAGGTGATTTAACGTTAATTTCTATATAATTTAAATTTATCGCAACATTTTTTTATGAACTTGATTTTCAAGGAAAATATGCATTAATTATATGATTTTAAACAAAAAAAGGGAAATAAAGGCAAAACTTGGCCATAAAATTTTCACTAATTTATATTGAATTTATTTCATGAATTGTTTATGATTGGATACTGTAATGATTTGTATTAATACTGTCAAATATAAATCAAGAAAATATATGCTTATTATTATTTTATAATAAAAAACCTTATCAATTTAATTTTTTGATGTTCTTTATATTTCACACTACATATATTTTTCGAGATAATATATGTTTACTCATATACAAACTAAAAAAAGCGTTTTATGGTACTCTAGAAAGCTGAAGTAATTTTTATTGATTCTGATTTATTTTGTCGCTGATGCTCAACAAATCTCTAGTACTTAAAAAAATGATCTTTCTATGCTCACACATATCCTTCGAATATAACAATACAGACTTGAAGTTAAGTATAAAAATATTTTGTGAATATAAGTATCAGCGATTAATAATTTGAAAATTTAGAAATTGTAGCGAATAAACTAATACTGTATATTTGTACAATTATCATGCGATATACATAATATTGTTCTCATTTATTTATATTTGTCCCTATTTTTATTTATGCTCTTATTTCTGTCTTTCATTATTTTTCATTCCTTAATATATCTCTTTATTATCTTAAAAATCATTAATACTGTATATCGAATCAATATCATTATTTTTCTTTCAATAAGATTTCCATCGTTTTTATCATTAGATCTTAGCCTATAATACTTAAAATCGTAAAAATAATATTTTTAATCAAAGATACTCTCTAGCCTAAGAGCTATTTTGTTTATGAATGTAAGATACGTTTATATGAAAAAATCAAATGATAGATACTTTTGTATCAGATAGACTGGGCTTTATTTAAAATGGCATTGGTGTTCTGTGATCATAATTTTCCTATTAAATTGGAAAAAAAATATAAAATTAGTAATTTAAGATATTCGTTGAATTCCCACACAAAAAAACCTTAAGGAATGATTTAGAAAGAACCCAAACATAACAATATAACGAAGTGCAAAAGATGAATCTTTAAATGTGTACGTATAAGCTATAAATTATGTATAAAGCTACATATTCATATCATAGTATCTGAAGATCTTCTATTCAGTTCATCTCGTTAAAATTAGATTAAAGAAAAATTACAAAGCATAAAAGATAACGTCTGCGCCAGGGTTGTTAGCATTTTTTATATATATGTATAGTAAACGATATATTCGCCTAGAAGAGTTTATAATTATATTTTTAAGTTATTTTATATAAGTAAAGAAAAGATCCTTGAAATATTTTGTAACGAATAAAGTACAATACAAAGCTACGATAAATAACTGCAAAATAAATAAAGGGCAGAATGACAAAGTTAAATCTTTTTTACGTGATAAGAATAGATATATCTGGTTGACTAGAGATCATTATAATTTTGTTTCTTGTAAATACTAAAAATTTATTTATATGAAAAGATTCTTCTGGGATTTTTAATATTTAGAAATATCAAAGCAAGAAGTTATTTTCTTATGTTCAAAACTTAAATTTTTAAATAGATTTATATATCATTTATATAAAATAACAATATATTATAAGAAATTTTTATAACTGCGTCCAACAAAAAAAAATATATATAAAAGCGTTTGTAAAGTCAGTGAAGTCTCTGTAATGATGAAAACCCCTTTAAAACCACGTAAAAGTAAATTTTCTATTGTTGATTATTCAAAGCTTATAAATTAATATTTTTAAACCTGTAAAAGTTATTTTTTAATTTATTATTATTTATATCCTTTTAATGCTATTTAGAGACTATAATCTTGTATAATAATTTGCGCTCATTATTACTCGAAAGGTAAATAATTTAAAGCATATTTTGATACTTTTTTAATCATTTCCACATGTGTTCACAAGTATTAAAACTATACATTCATAAAAAATTAACATAATATAAATATTTATTGCTTTTTTCTTTATTCTAGTGACCTTTTTTTTTAATATATAATTATATCGTAGTTGTAAATAATGATTTTTTGTATTTTATATATTAAAGCACGTATTGTAAGACATTTAAATTATAGCGAAACCCTTTTATATTTTTTCGATCGAAGGCACTTAAAACAATGTTTCACATGATGATATTGAATAATAAAGCCCAATCTTCTTATTAGTTAGACCATTTTTGTCTTTAAACATACTAAGCACATTAAATTATTGTTTGTAAATATAAAATAATTTACCATCTAACTATAAAATAATTTTGTCTTAAAATAGTTCAAGTTGGATTTTTATAAAATCAAATTATATATCCCATTACCCACACAAGATTTTAAGAATGCCAACAGAATTAGAAGCACACATAAGGAATCTGGATGGACATGAATATAATACATTATGAATATGTAACTATATAAATATAACCCCGAAAGAGCTGGTTTTTATGACGAGTAAAATCTTGTAAAACAAATAAATGCCGCCTAAGGCTATCTACTATATGGATTAAGAGGAGAATAATACTATATTCATGTCTAAATTGAACAAAAATCATTTACTTTTTGGTATTACCGGTACTAACTTAAATTAAAAGGTGTAATATAACATATTAAATTTATCTTATGAATATTTAAAATGATATAGTTTTTAGCAAAAACAAGGGAATACAAGTAAGAAAATTTTTATTTATTGTGTCTGTGCCGGTGTAAATTCAATAAATACATTTTACGCTTGAGAAGTCCAATTAAAATTTGTTCTAATATAAAAAAATACTGATTTAAATTTTGTTTTGCCGAATATTATTTTAATAATTTTAAAGTTAGTGTATATGTGCAACTTCTTTTTCAACACTTTTTTTGTTCAAAACTTTTTTTCGTATTTAATACCACCGTTATATAATTTCAATCTTTTTTTAAATCTAATATTTGTTATTTTTATTTATATATAAAATTCTATACTCAGTTATCATATGATTTTACAGCTATTTTTAATTCAAAAAAATGCGTACGATATCTTCTTTATACCCTAATTAATATAAAAAACCATGAACACATTTCTTCCAAGAATATTGTATGCATTCTGAGAAATTTAAACAAAAAAAATGTGATTTTTACACTCTTCAGTAATGCATCGTATGACTAAATTTGCTGTATAATATTATAATCTATGAAGCCTCTATATTTCTAGCAATGACCCCAAAGAATGTTCTGTTCTCAGGTACATACTATTCTTATATTATGGTTTTATATACAGATGGTTTTATGAACAGCTATCTCTATTCTGAATTGAACTTGTTTCTGCATGATTAAACTATGATTTATACCATGAAAATCCAAGTTTCTCGGAAATACATCTTGCTAGTTTAAAACACATTTTAATGGAAATTTAGAATAATTTGTTAGTGTTTATACTTTTGTTCTATTTTACACCACTAATAAAGGGTTATAATTTTATATCTTATAAAAAATTGCAGACACCATGCCTTTTCATCAAATATGCTTGAGAAGTAAAATGTACCCACAGAAAATAAAATATATATACAAACAAATTACTTTTTAATAAGAACACCTTAATCATTTTTTATATTTTTGCGCTTATTATTGTAAACAGTAATCATATTTAAACAGAGCGATCGAATTATGAAAGTAAAATATACAAAATATATGCCGTTTTTGTGCATAACGCTTGCTTTGAATAGTTTTTAAAAACTTAAACACGGATAAAAAAATCTTTTTCTTCTCCGGGGATAATTTTACCATAAATAAATGGAGTTTTCGTTATTTCCCGAAATATTAGATGCGGGCAATAAGCTCTAACACTTTGAAAACAATCTTATCAACATACAATATAGAGAAATTATCTATCTATTTACAAATAATCAAGAGATTGTAAAAGATAAGTTTAATGATTTTGAGATATCTTTAATTAGCTTAAAACGCCTCAGAACATTAGATTTGTTTTTGACCTATCTTGATCATAAAATAAATACAAAAATGTAAAACGAAATGTTTGAGAAAATAATAAAAAAATTTTATGCATTTTTATCTTATAAATTCAAGGTAGAATCAATATCACAAAATTTCTTTTTCATAATTATTCAATATCTTGGCATATATTTCAAAATGCTAAAATATAGATTCGTTTGTCTTTTTTGATATCTTACTCGTAAAAACTTATATTTTGTTAAAATTACTATACAACAATAGAAATAAAAAATATACTTTTGTATGTTATAACATAAGCGCAATTATAGAAATAGAATAATGCAGTCAAATATTCATTTATAAAACAGCAACCTTTTTGAGATCAGAGATAATAAAAAATTGCATTTAATAATGGGAATCATTAAACTATCTGCCTAATTTAACATCATAAAACATAGACATGGGTTTTATAAATTATGAATGTAATTTTTAAAAAAATTATAAAAATATTCTCGTAAGCACAAAACCTAATATAAAGATAAACATAAAAGAAGATTTTAGAATGTACTTGCGGTCTAAGATACATAGATCAATAAATATCATTGGTTCCTTAGAAAATAAAATGTATCAAATTCATGTATGTGTTTTTTTGATTATAAATAAATCAATGATAGAAAGGACTTTTTTTAAAATTTTTAAAAAAAAACTATGTATATTATTAGACATTTATTACCGCAATATAAGAAAAAAATCGTGAAGATATAGCTTTAGCAAAAAAACATAGATAAATTCACATTTAGAATATTCTTATAGTAAAAAAACGGTTCGAATATTTGCTATCGAGTACTTTATTTTTTGCATGTAATTTAAACTTGTAAATAAAAGAATAAATGGATGAAAAAATAAAAATTAATTTTGTTGCGATCAAGTACAATGAAAATCTAATTTTTCTAAGTTAAAAAATACAAAATATTAATTTAAAATATAATCTAATCTTTGGGGTTTATCAATTTTCTATTTATATTTTTGTGCTATAAAACCGTAACTTTATGATTTTACAATATATAGTAAACCGGTTTTGTTTTTGTTTGTTTTCATAAATATCTTTGGATATAAAAAGTCACATAGTATGTAAGTTTATTCATAGCTAAATTTTTAATTTTAAAAACGATAAACCAATATATTCTAATGAGGTAAAATTATAGTATACATTTATAGTTATAGTTATATATCAACTACAAAAGTACTATTTCACATTTAAAAAAAGATAACGTATTTAAACGGTTTTATGTTATTTGAGTAATGCTTACACTAGAAAAAATAGTGCTATGAGTTATAAATGATAATGTTTTTTATGTTGAAAGCATATAATCGAACAATATATTTGTAATTATTGCATTTTTTCGATTTTTTGTAACCCAACAAATTTTAAATGCCCTAGAAAAGCTATTTTTATATAATTTTTTTTAATTTATATGCTTCGGATTATAAAAAATCTCTGCGCATTTGCAAAGCCTAGAAATTGCAAAAAGAATAAATGACTAATAAGAATATTTGATCGGTTTATTTAACCACTGATGCAACACAGAGTTTAGAAGTCTAAATGTTATGTTCGGTTATGTTTTTTAATTCGTTATTTTATTTTAATGGCTCTAGTCACCCCGAAAGTATTTTAAAAGAAAATATAAATACAAAAAAAAATATGGATTTAAAAAACCCCGTGCAAATAAAAAAGTACAATATATTGCCTAATGAATATCAAAATTAAAATATATGCCATTTTTATTATAATATTATCATATTAAATTGATAAACTTTATTATCCAATATCAAGGTTATATTATGTTTTTTGTTGAAGCACTATTCTTAATGAGAAATATATCTTTTAAACAAAATTTATAGCTTCTCTATGCTTTTTTTAGGGCTAAAAACACACAAAAGAATATATAATCTTTCAAAGGTTTATATTTTTAAGAAGTTATTTTCGAGGTATACGAAAAGACATCTATATTAGCAAATTTACAACCATTTAATAATATTATCTTTGTGTTAACATTATTTTTTTAGATTATAATTAGAACTAGTAGAATTGAAAGTAATTTGCGAAACAAAAAAAATAAATTTCTAAAATAATTTTCTAAGGAAACTAAGTATTTGTACTCTAGAAGATTTTATAAATACTTAAAGCATAATTTAAATTTTATAAATCATTATATTTGTTAAAAGCGAAAATAACTTTGAAGTTACTGATAGACCAGAAAAATCTATAAAAACATTAAGATATGTTTATGTTCTATTTGTGATATCGCATATAATAGGACTTTACAATCTGAATTAGTTTGAACTTAAGAATCTACATATATTATTAGAATCAGAAAATCCCAGGCGTACTAAATCCCATAAAAAAATGATGAATACGACATTTTTATAAGATAAGATATTTTTAATCTTATAAATATTTTATGAACATAAAAAAATAAAGAATTTATTTTCGTTATTCCTAGATTAGAATAGAATTTGTATTTTTTTTTCTTTGAAGCTGCTTAGTATAATAATTTGCAATATAACACTATTAAATATTAGCTTTAAGAAACTTCGGTGATGAAAATAGCATGTTTATACTGCTCTGTCTAGAAATAAACTATCTATTTGGTATAAAGGTGAACATAAAAACTAAATTGTAAATTCAAAAAATATTGTTGTAATTAATCAAAAAGTTGTCGTCAATATATGTAGAATTTCACGGCAATGTTTGTGCATTCCCAAATAATAGTCTATGAAAAACACTTAAATGTTTTAATATTTAAAGAAAAAAAGCCTATGGTGAACTATAAAGATGTTCTGTTACAAAAGAATATACAGCGAATCTGTGAAATGGACCAATCTAAAGTTTTGCTCGAAAACATGTAAATTTCAAAAAAAAAAATACCCTTTAAATGAATGTTATGATGAAAAATGACATTAGTTTCTTTTGTACCAAAAATATTTTTTATTCTTGGTAAATAATATTTTATTACTGTTAGAAATCAAACAAGTTAACCATATGCGTCTAAATTGCGCACAATAAGTAATATAATATTCCTTTTGATCTTCTAATCTTCAACATTTACTTTTTTGGTTAATTCAAAATATATATTGGGCATATTAACCGTGATAATATTTTTAAAAATATTTGCAAGTGGCTTTTTTTGAGATCCGAATATATGGAATAATAAAATCCTTTGCACGAAATTAGTCTAAAATTTATATTCGTGTACATGAAAATTAGGACCTACATAATAAAAATTTTGTATTTTATTAAAGTGAGCATATGTACCACAAGACATATATAATATTTATTTCAAACATATAATTAATTTTGTAAAAATTACTTAAATATATGCGTTAATTTACTAATTTAAAGTGTAAATGTTTCATCTACGGTATATATGCATAAAACCAAGTTTAAAGTTGACTTTATTCTTAGCTTAATAATATATTTATCGAGCGAAAAAATATATAGGTCGTAAAATACTCATTTATGTTGTACTAATAGGCTCATCTATATATATAAATGACTTGTAAATATTTTGTCGTGTCTTAAATCGATCACCAAAGAAAATAAAATTAAATCCCAGAAATATATAAATGTGAAAATTGCCTATTAAAATCTTAAATGTTAACGTTTTTCTCTATTCATGATATGTATAAGTATATAATAAACACGAAAAAAAGATATAAAGCTATTTAGTCAAATGTATCAAAATAAAATATTTAAATTGGCATTTTTAATTACCTTTATTGTAAAGACAACTAATAGCGGATAAATAAATATCGAAATCAAGGACCTAAGTTTAAAGCATAGGTTTTTTTATTTATTTTAAATAGGCTTAAACTACGCCATTTAATATAATAACACCCGGCTTGAAAGATTAAATGAAAAAATCAACTCCTGTTTTACTTTGTAATTAAAACTGGAAGTAAATGGGATTATGAATTAAGACATTAAATCACACTTAATAACATTGATTATCTTTTAATATTAACATTTTCCTGTTCAGATATTATTCGTAATTTTTATATAAGACGGATTACAAATAAACCTATAATGGCGCAATTAATAGATTTAATTTATATGCAATTAAAGGATCAATAAATTAAATTATTTGTAATCGAAAAACTAAATACAAAAGTTCATTTCATCGTCGAAATTATGATTTCTTATTTTTGACAGGTCTATATTTATTGCCAGCTCCCATAGAATAATTTATAATTATATTAACGATATTACAACAATGATTTTCAGCCAAAGAAAAATTGAATTTTTTTGATAGACTCAATAAACGCGCACACTTTAAAATTTTCAATATATGAAGCATAATTTTTTATTTTTTCACTTGGATGAATATTAGTTTTTACCAAAAAATAATAGGTTGAAAAGCGGTTGTTTCATTAGAATCAGGAACAATGAATGAATTATTTTAGACTAAATTTTACACATAAATAACATCTAATTTTTAACATATTCAAAGATCGCCGCTTTTAAACTGCGTTTTGCCTTATCTGTGTTACAGAATATCTTTTCTTCATTTAAAAATGTTACTTATATAAACATTCGATTTCCTGTTTAGGATTTTTTGAAAAATAGCATTTTATTGCACAATTATTTGATTTTTTTGGGAATCACTTGCTTCTTACGCTATACTAGAGATTAAAATCTGTTTCCGTTTCGAACATTTTTAAGACCAACTTTCTATGCCGTTCAAAATATCATCACTTTTTATTTATCTTTTTTTAAAGTCTTGTGATCAAAATTCCATGGGTGTCTTATACCAATATTTTTCCCACCAGAATTATAGTTTACTAGATTCTTACTTGTTTCAAATGCAAGTGGTATAAACTTGTTGTATTAGTAATCCGATTTTTCTGCCAACCAAGGCGTGGCATACGCTCAAAGCGCAGCAGGAATGATTCATCACTCTTTTGAATATATAATTTTTTGGTTTATTAAATTTATATATTTTTTTTTAATGATATATTTCAATATTTTTCTTGAAAATTACTGTTGAACTGATAAGTCTTGAGAGAATATGGGGTATCGATGACGTTACAGCAAACGAGAGAATATGCCAGAAAACGATGAAGTAAGCCGCAAGTGTTTAATCTCACAATATGTTTGAGGAAAGAAAAAATATCAACGAAAAATTCAACAAAAAAAATAAATATTTAATGAAATAGGTGCAAGAAAATAAAAAATAAATAAATAAGAATCTGTTTATTTCAAACACTTTATTCTAAAATGAAAGGTTAATAAAACGATTTAGTTTTTTAAATATTTACATAAATATAATATCTTTGCTGTTCTATCTTCGTATAAGAAAACCACGTTTAATACAAAAAAATAGATTTCATGAGTTTTTAGATATTAATAGCGTTGGATTTCTATTGTATTTGTATATTATCATTTGCTCTTACTTCCAAGTATGCGTTTTTAAATGCGAATTAACTTGCATATTCGTCATGAAGTTTACGTTACAAGTGAATGTGATTTTTGGTCATTTTCGAAATACTATTTGGTGTATTGGCATTTTTTGAGGTTAATAATATTTGCTGATAGTAAGGTATAAAACTAAAAATTATGATTTATCTTAAAAAATACACTATAAACTAATTTCAAATATTTTATAATGTGTTTTTTTGGGCTAAAATATAAATTATGTCATCCTCAAATCTTCTCACATTAGCCCATAATCGATAAAATTTTACAAAAATTTAAATTTATCTGCATTATATTTCAGGATCTTAGATTTTTAAATTTTTAAAATATCGTTATTGAGGTGGTATATTATATAATAATCAAAGATTTGACCTATTAAGGTTCAATTACAAGGTTTTTGATAATACAAAAAAAACATAGATTCCAAATTTGTTTGTAGATATAACTAAATTTAAATAAAACCTTGCATAAAGCTCATGTTTTATTCATGAAAGTGTGTATGCCTAGCTTTTTAAAATTTATTGCAACAATTCATAAAAGTTAAGCTGACTACTTTTATATATTTTTTGATATTAGAATATATGTAATGTGTTTTAATGCACTTATTATGTTGATATATTCATTTAATTAAAAAAAGGTCGAAAATAAAGATATTTCTGGCATCTAGATAATTTATGAAATAAACTATGTATATTTAAACAACAATTAGATGTCATTATATGTCAATTACATTTTTTGAATATCTAAACCTATGATTTGATAAATTATAGTTTCAGAAGTGTGAAAGTCCAAGGGTGCAGCCAATGATTTCTTTTTGTGATCTTTAAACAAAAAAAAACTTGTTTTACCAAAAAAGGTATTTGCATGTCTATTTATGACGTAAATATGGTGTGTTATTTGTCTTTTATTATAATTTTAAATTTTATTTTGGTGCATTTTTACTGTATTTACTTCTTAAAACTTATTATATAAATTAATATACATATAAAATTACATACAATTTATTTGAAATTTGTATTTTATATCATAAATGGACTAGGATTCAATGGTCTAGTTGTTTATATAAAACGACTCGAATTTTAAGCAAAAATTAGCCGTTATTGATTTCTAGTGGTTAATACTATATAATATACATAAATTTTATATAGATCACTCATTATCTTTATAATATGTTTTGAATATGATTCAAAAACTACTTTTAAGTGTTTCTCGTCATCTAATGATGCCAAAAATAAATATGTGGATCATCTAAATTACTGCCTTTGTTAGTACTGAAATATGGGTATAAGGCTGTATTAATATGTCCTTCAAACATAATAAGCACTTTTACATCAAAGTTTGATATTAAGCTACTTCTATCTCATTCGTTTTCTTCATAAGAATATTTTTCTGAAGATCGATCGGTAGCGCCATTGCTATGTAATATTTTTTCGAGGCCTTCGCTTCTAGTTTGATTCATATTTGAATACCTTTTATTTTCCTCATTAACAAATTTTAAATCGTATAAAGTATTTGGCTTTTTTTAGAATCAAATCTTGATGTATATTTTCCTTTTCTGGATATAAATGAAGCTATAACTTTCCTTCGGATTTTGATGTTTGAAATAAAATATTATCATGATATCTTGTGTTTTAATTAACCGTTTTTTCTTCGTCATCTTTGTTTGCTATATTTATATAGTGTTACTTGTTTAAATTACTTAATAAGCTAAAACATGATTACTGATTATTATTTGCAATGGCGTCTACAAAAGAATTCCAAGACATCTTTAATTAAATCATAATATATGTTCATTTTTGGCCCATAATTGTTCTTAGATTTCATCATTTCTAGTGTAAGAGTTATTGTTTCTCTTAAATCATTGTTTATTATCTCCCCTTACCCACATCGACTAGAACTGCTTAGATTATTCTTATCTAGCTTGCTTACTCTGGAAAATATTTATTTTCTGATCGTTTATAATTCTTCATAAGATAACAGTCGCTGAGCGATTCCAAATTAGAACATGTACAGCCATTTGGGTTAATTTTACTTTCTAAATAATTTGGTCGCGTCGATTGCAGATCATTAGAGCGCTTCTTTGGTGACGGTATTTTGTTTGTGGAATGGGGATCCATAAATACATTTTCAACCGTAAAATTGGGGTTTTGCCAATTTAGGTCTTCTTTCAAACTGTTTTATACTTGGTACAATGTGAATCAAAGTATTTTAAAATTATAGATACGATGAAAAAGTGTTAATGTTCGGATGATAAATATTAAAATTTATATCTCAAAAACTAAAAGTATTATCGTACCTATATGGATTTTAATCTGAATGTTTCTGATAAATGTATTTTTTATATGTTTGGCTAGACTCGTTTTTCACATTACTACTTGCTGCATGATCTTTTATTATAAAGCTTGGCTTAGAATCAAATCTATAATATTTTTTTTTGCATTCATCTTTATCAAAGGTTTTTGATACATGGTAAAATTTCTATGTCTATATGAACCCGAAATTTTATCATTTTTTCTACAATCGTCAGCTGGAATGGAAGTCTTCTATTATTTTCTACATCGTAATCTGAATTTTGACACTTATGATTCCTGTTGAATTGATTATGATATTGTCAATCATGAAAAAGGTATGAATTATCTAAATAAATTTAAGATTCTTGTAATTGTATAAATCGCACGATTCTGAGGAACTACAAATTTCTTCTGAAGTGAATAAAAATAAAATCATTTTATTCATCTTCTGCATGTTATTTATAGACAAAAGATCAAAATTTTGATTCTTAAAAAAATGATCTTGGATTTGATTAGTTTATCGTCACATTAGTCTTAAAATTAATTTCACAAATCAAATCTCGAAAGGTAGATCTTTTTTTTTATTTTACTAAGATCCTAGCCAGCAGTTGATCGCGTATATTCAATTTCTTTTATAAATAAATTTATTTTATTAAAACATTTCATGTGTTTTTCTTTTCATAGAACCGATGTAAACATAATATTGGGTAAATTCATGTTTTCTTGATCGTGATTTCTAGATTTACATTTATTATATTTTCTTAGAATAATTGAACTCTATTTATAACTTCTTTGAATATTTATATTTCACAAACTCAAAATAAATGGTTGCGTTTTTAATTTATGACAGGGATAATCTAATAGCTTGTTGTATATAGAATTCTTAAATGGGTGGCAGAAATTTCTCGGAACATCCGATTTTCAGTAAATTATGTGGATAGTATCTGACAAGAATATATAAATTTATTATTTTTTTTCTGATGTTTTAACATATCTTTTCTCACATTGGAGCAAAATTTATTACTTATTTACGTTAAAAAATATAAAGATATATAATATTGTGAGCTTTTATAATTTTTATGATATAATATCCATCTTATCATAACGTTATCTATGATTAAGTAGGAAAATTGAATCCTAATGTATATAAGATAATGAAATATATTTCAAATTAATAGGAAAATAATCTAATCGAAGCGTATTGGTTTTTTAGAACCTTTAAACTAAAACTATTTTTTTCGAATAAAGGATCAATTGTCCTGATAAAGATATAATGTTATAAAATTACATGCGAAATTAAATTTCTCGTTTTTTATACTAAATAAATGAACCTATTTTGGATTAAAATTAAATTCATACGTATTTAACTTGTGATTTATATACATATAATCTGTAATACTCTATTTTACCTCTATTTTTTTCTGTAGTCTTCTCAAAATCAAAATTTTATCAATAAAAAATTACTCCCAACTTCATGCAGATTATTGAAAATAATCAATGAATAATTATATTTTTGATTTAAGGCTTAAAGTTAACAGAGGTATTGTAGAATTTAAAAAAAAAGCTTGAACCATAAAATTAATGGTATGTTTTGAAATTCGATCGATTTTTATAATTACATAGGAAAATATATTATTAAAAAATATATGAGGTTCGTATTAATTTGCATTCCTATTGTATTTGCGCTATCTCTGTTTATAAAATATATATAAATGAATTTTATGTTTAGACTGCAAAATTTTATTTATTTTTTTTCAATTTAGTTGAAATAAATAGAATTGTAAAACCTATGGAAACAAAAAATTGCAATAAAAAACTTCTTCTGACTTCTCTTATTTATTTAAATGTAATATAATTTTATCGTGATTAAATTTTTTTTTGCATAAATATGTAATTTTGTATGCACTTTTTTGCTTTCAAATATAAACAAAAAAAGCAAAAGGATTGTATATCAATTATTTGCAGTCAAAAAGAAATAAATATATATTTCCATGTTACTATTTTTCTTGAAACGTTTATTTTGACTATAATTTATTCGGATTTTAATAATAGCACTATCATTATATAGATATATGATCTAACATAAGCAATTTTTTTATTGTGATCATCAAATAAAAGTATTTTATTGCCTCTAGAAAATTGCAGTATTTTTGGATGAATGTTAAATATTTCCTTTTCCCTAAAATTCATGTCATAAGATTATTTATTGAACAACAACTAAATCTTTATGAAAATAATCATCATTTATATTCATACGATAACCATGTGCTTTATCTCTAAGTTGCAAAGAAATTAAAAAATGACATTATTTAATATACATTGTATCCGTTTTTAATTTATTTTTTTTATAAATAACCTTCTAAACTAGATTAATTTGTAGAGAAGAGTTACTTTATCAGAATTTGTTCACAATTAACTTTTACACATTAAAAAGGAACATGTTTCATTTAGTTTGTTTTCTGAATGACCATAGATGTATTCTTTTGATTTATCGTCATTTTATGTTTTAAAAACGTAGACTGGAAAATAGTATAAAATAAAGAATTATCCGTTTATCATTTTTTTACATATTTTGATTTATAGTGATTTAAATTTAATTTTCGATGTACGGCTTTTTATCATGCGCGAATTTTTTTAAAAGAAAGATTTACACTAAAATTTCATAAATTATATTTATTTCAAAAGGTTGAAATTTGTGCTGCTTTATATTTTAAACATCAGATAATTTGTTAAAAACTATTTTTGATGTGGAAATGTTATATTTTGCTCAGAAATATATTTTATTTATTTTTATCGCTAGAAATTCTACTGCGTGGTTTTATTTCAATATTTCCAAGTTTAATCTATTCTTATTCTGAAACAAATCACCGATATATAGATTAGGTTTTCTTATTCTTCATCTTCACTTTATTAAAGCACGCATTGTGATTACATAAATATGGTTTTTTACAAAAGCGAAGCAATTTATATATTACCGAAAATATCCAGTAATTTTAAAAACATTAGTAGTCTAAAATAAATATTTAAACTCTCGATTTTGTAAAATACAAATGATATTTATTGATCATATTCGAAGAAATCCTAGAAAAATTTGTTCTTATGTAACCTAAGTGTTCCTATTGTATAAATAAAGATTAAAATCATATTTTATTTATTTTTAGGTGAATTTTATTCTATCTATTTTATCTATTTAGACGTGGTCAGCGTGTTGGAATATCGCACACTCCTTATTGTATCTTAAGTAATTTTATCTTGATCTAACGACGACTGCTCTTCTTACCTCGAATGAGATGAGTTCAAGTGTCTTGCGGAGTGCAGGTGCTTACATGTATGCTTCTACTTCGTCGAGGATTTTCAACACCTTAAAATATTTTTTATGAAATTTTGTAACCACCCATCACAAGACATCACATATCGTATTATTCTTGTTTTACATTTTTTCAAGATTAAACATTGTTATTTATTTATGGGTTAAGTTTCTTTTTATCGATTTTATCTATTTAGACGTGTTCAGCGTGTTGGGAATATTGCACACTCCTTGATGCATCTTTTGACGCCTTTCTCTGATCTATCTTCATCAACTGCTCTTCTTCTCTCAAATGAGATGAGTTCAAGTGTCTTGCGGAGTGTGAGAGCTTGCATGTATGCTTCTACTTCGTCCGGTATTTTTAACTCCTTAACATATTTTTATGATATTCTGTAACCACCCCATCCCAAGTCATCACATATGGTATTATTTTGGCTGTAATAAGGATAGATTTTGCTGAATTAAATTTTAAAATATAAATTAAATTTTATTAAATGAAAATACTTAGAAAGTTTATAAAATTAATACTACAATCTAGAAGAATTATTTATATCTATTTTTTGTTTAAAACATGTTAGATTTCCGTGCATAATATATGGATGATACAAGAAAACCAAATATTAATTTAATCAAGTTTTCAGATATCAATTTATCTAGTTCAAATTTTTATTTTTTTATTAAAAAAAATTTATCCAACCTAATTTTAATCAATCAAATATTTTTGCATGTAAACTTTAATCTTAACGTAAAAACCACATTTATAGCTATAGAACTTCATAAAAAATCATGTTGTTCCCTATCTGTATTAAAATTATTAAAAACAATCTAGATGCATACACTCTCAAATATTTTTTTCTATTCATACACTGAAAAAGCTACAATGAACAAATTTTTATTATAAAACAAATTTTCTTTATGTTTCCAAATTCTATACTATCAGTATATCTTATTATAGTAAAGTTTTTATTATTAAACACAACAAAAATTTATCATATAATTATATTCACAGTATTTTGGTTTATATAATGGTTAAATATACTTAGGATCATATTATGCAATTATTTTTGCGGGTTTATCAGGCTTTAAAATTTAATTGAAGAGATATTTGAAGCGAATATGTATTTTTGTTTATTAAAACATTATTCTTTCTAATAAAATAAATCGCTAAAAATGTATTTATTTAATTTAATTATTATATAAAAAATCAAAACATTGAATAAGATTTTGATCAATATAATTAAATCTTATATTGCTTGAAGACACATTTGATCATATTAATTATTAAAAAGTTTACAAATAAATGAAATATTTTAAGGACATTATGTGGCTATTTAGTTGAAAATATCTTGGTGAAAATTAAACGTATCGGTTATCTAATATTTAATATATAAAATATCTATGGCAATAGGGCATATGAAAATAGAAAATCTAAGATTTAATTAACAGAACATGTGCTGGCATTTTCAAATACCATATTTAAGCTTTGAATTATTGAATAGGATTGTGTTTACTTCAACACTACTAATACCATAAAAATTTATAATATAAGATTAGAACCAATCTCCAGCTTTTGATATTTATTATATGTACTATACACAATCAATGGGGCCAAGAAGGAATGTAAATAGTAGACTATAACTATAACAAAGGGTGTTTAAGATTATGAAAAACCAAGATCATATTCAATTAACAAAAATTAAACACAATATAATACTTTATCATGCTTATGTATAAGTTTTTAAGATGAGAAAATTATGACAGCGTTTATCAATTAAATAAATTTTTTTATTGAAAACTATTGATTTAAGATATCCATATAAATACACCAAATTACAATATGATCGGCAACTATAATAAATTGTTTAATCGTAAACATTTATTTTCTAATAATTCACAATACGCCTATGAATTAGAAAAATATGAAAATGTGTGTATACAAAAAATATTGTTTATGATGAGGATAAACAATAGGATTGCGTGCCTTACATTTACGTGTGCAGTTTGCGCATAATAAATAATATTTTAAGATTTGTAATTTGTATATACAAATTTAATGCTATAAACTGTATGAAAGTTTGATTATAGCAACAATTAATTAGATAACAACAATTAAACGAACATAGACAATCAAGAACATTTATAGTGAAATTTTGAATGTTTTTTAATAATCCATATAAATTAAAAGCATCAATGCCAAAAATCCAAGCTATAGCTAATGCCGAACTAGAAACAATAGAATTGAGAAAAAAATGAAAATAAATATCTTGATTGAACATATAGATTGATTAAGAAAAAATATGATGTGTCTGATAGAAGTTATGATCTCTTACTGTATGAATTAAATCTTAAAATTGTATTGGACGCTTTTATATAATTAAGGCCAAATAAAGCAAGAAATATAATCCACCATATTAAAATAAGTTTTAAACTATAAGTTTATTCATTTTGCCTAATAGAACATTATTACTTCTTATACATGAAATTCAGAAATTTTATAAAATTTTTATCATAAATTTATATTTAAATGCCAAATTTAATAAAATTAAATTTAAGTTGTGCGGGCAAAAAAGAGATGGAAAATTAGATCAGCTTTAGATTCTATTTGCAGCCCTATAAAAAGAAACTTTTTATAATATCTCACTGTCAACTGAAGAAAAGTATATTTTGCATTTAATTAAATAAAGTGCATAATTGTTTTATTTGTTAGTTATATAATCCAGAATTTTTATATAGTTTCAATTTTACTTATTGACTGAGACAAATATAGAGTGAAAAATTATCTAAAAGTATTTGAATGTTCCATTTATAGAATCCCACCTGTTTTTGTACACCATGTAATTTTATGCTTGTATATTTCATATTATTGCTTTTTTTGTAAAACAATATCCGTTACTTCAGAGGTATCTGTCGATAATCAATCTATAAATATCATAAGTTAATTACCGAGTTTTTCCTAGGCTATGCTTAAGTCAAATGCATAATTCATCAATAAAAAAACAAATTTTTAAATTTTTTTCTGGTATTTATATCAATTCGATCATTCTAGTCGTAATTAAAAATTCCTGCGCCAAATATTTTTAATAAAATTGAATAATATACAAGAAAAATTTATAAATCAAGAAGTTTGTAAAACCTGCAATATTTACAATTAGATTTAAAACTAAAAAAACATTCGTTTTAATGAAATATAGACATATGTTTGATTATTATTTCTAACCTATGTATGTACTTATTTTCGACAATTAAAATAAATTATTTAATAAATAAACATATACATAGTTTTTCTATATTGATTTAACGCAGAATAAACTGTGCCTCCGTTTCAATTAGAATACTTTATTTATTATGCTAAGCAATTCTATTGTTTATGTAAATACTAAAAATACCTTTTTTTGCAGACAGATTAGATGACATAGGCTTTAATCGCCTAGATTTCATACATTCTACATGGTTAAATTATTTTAAGTTAATATAGTATACCAAATAAAATTTATTTAAGCCTTTTTATCTGCAACGCTATAATATAAAAAAAAATCAGACATATTTTATAGTGACTCCAATACCATTTATTTGGTATAAGTGGCAGCTTTCACATTTAATAGTTTATTTTCTGCTTTTAAAAATGTTCTGCGTGAATAGATATTTATTTTGTTTTCTGTTATTTCAAAATAATATTTTTAATGTATATTGTGGCCCTAAATATTGAATAAAAATGATCTTCTGTTAATAATTTGCGCAACAAATGCTTAGAAACACATATGGAGATGAGCATCAAATTAGCCCATATTAGTATTTAATTTTTTGAATGTGTACATATTCAGGTTTTTATAGAATGAAATCCTTATATAAATGTATCATATCTCTTGCGCTCCTTTTGTGTCACAAGTATGTTATAAATAGAAACGTATATATGTATTTTGATTAAAACATCACTAATATTTTGTCATGTGCAAAAATTACAACAGCTAAAATGTTTCGATACATTTTTTGTTAAAAAAAATTATTACATGTTTAACAAAACCATAAAAAGCTATTATACCTTTTTCACTTTTGAGAGAAATTAATCATGTTTAGATTTATATTGTAAACAAACATATCTATTAAATCCAAGCAGCAAATAAAATACTTGATGAAAAATTACCAGTGAAACGGAAAAATAATATTTTTTGTTGCATTAAAACGCCATGAAATAATTTTACTATGATCCTCATTACATTTTCTGCTCTATAAAATTCTATCTGTTATGGTTTATTGAAGCTCAATCTGTAGATTTTTCTATATAGATCCTATAGGATGTCGAAATACTAGCATAATACTTTTTTATTGCATGAAATACATTTAAAAAAATTTAATGTGAGTGATCTTCAAATTGTCTGGGTTTTTAAATATTGTATTCTTTGCACCAATGGAATTTTTTTTATTCCAATAGTACATCAAAATCATCTATTTTTATAAATATTTTACATTCAAGTTGAACAAAATTAATTTCATCGGTTGATCTTTGACTTTTTTTGCTTTAAGATAACAGAAAATCGCAATCAGAAACATTCCGTTCGGTTCCGACTATTTTTTTTTAATTCAGTTATAATAAATTTTTAGCGCATTAACGCATATAAATGAATTAATATTTCTAAACCCTAATTGATAGAAGGAAAAAAAATTTCCTAAGTCAAATATATAGAATGTATGTGTATAATTAATGCTATCTTCCCTAAGCTAATACAGAGTAAAATTATATTTTAAAACAGTATAAGGTAAAGGTTTTTGATCTTTTTTGTTGCTTCTCTGATAATTATGTGATGCTCGAAAATAGAATAAAACACATGGAAAATTTTTTATAAGAATAAAAATAAAATTTTGTAATTAATATCTGTATGTCTATTTAAATTCTGTTCTATAACAATAATCGGTCTATAAATCTGGAATTGAAAATTAGTATAAAAATGCATTTCATATGATGACCACACGTCTAAACAGACAAAATAGATTAATAAACTGCTATAAACAATAAAAAATTGGATATTATATCTTAAAAATTGAAAAACTAGAACGAACCAGAGAGAAATAATCGTTTTTTCGAATAGCAGTTAGCAAATGCCTTGTTTTTTTGTATTTTTTGATCCATTTAATTTTATAACCAGTGATAATACCACCTAGCTGCTAATAAAAAAAGAAGTGATTAAGATGAAAAGGTTTCAATATTTAAAAAAAAAATTTCGCACAAACTCTATCTCTAAAATATAATATGAGATATATTTCTTGCTATTTATATAGCTAGCATGCACACAAAGCATATAAAATGTTACAATTGTGTCAAACTTGTGCATAGAAAAAAATTCACGCTTTAAACACATATTAAAATGCCTAACATAATTTATTTGAGCATTTACTAGTTTTTCAACTTGTTATTCTATTTTAATATAGGCAATACTTTTATATAATAATTGATATATTTAAAATGCCAAATCAACTTTTGAGATGGAAAATTTTATTTTTGAATTTAATATTAGAAGTTAAATTTAAAGTTTTTTTATATTAAAAGAATATCTATACCATGAGAAAATATTTTTTTTTATATTATAAATATATGCTTATCTGCCTGTGCCATACCAATTGGTTTAAAAAAAATCCACTGAATTTGCAATCTTATACCACACACTGATTATTTTTACATATAAATACAATTACTTAAATTTTTTTGCAGTAAAGGGTGTATTTTAGCACAGGTGAATAGTATATTTTACAAGGTTATATATTGTTTCCGCGGTATAAATTTTTTTTTCGAAATAAATATGCTTTTTTTACCCATTTTCTACTAAGTTTGTACAGCATACTTATAGAAATTAATTGACAAATATATTTTTAGATATTCTTCTATGTTTAAAATGATAAAAAAATGGATTTTGATTTCCTCCAAAATTTTATTTCTCTAACGTGCGAACCTTAATATGTTGAAAGTACAGATAAAAACATTGGATTATAAACAGCTTGGTGTCTCTGTATGCTTTGGGGTTTCTAATCCTAAAATCTAGATTTGTGTGATTATAGTAATATGAGACTGCACTAAAGTTAGTATAAAATTTTTTGGGATAGAAATAAAATATAATTTTCATAATAATTTTTATTTACGAATATGAAAATACGCTTCCATTAGAAACATATTTAAACAGCCTGAATTCGCTGAATTAAGCACATAAAACTTGATTATATATTAATCATGTAAGAAAAATAGTAGCTGTTTAGCAGATGTATATTATGCAATTATAAAAGAAAATCTGGATTTTTTACGTCATTATAAGATTTAATTACGAAAAAAAATAAAAAGATTTGCTAAGATTTTAATTATTTCACAAAATCAGATAAATTATTATGATTGTAGGGATACTATCGACTCGATCTTTCGTTAAATTTATTTTATTGTTTATAGTATATTTTAAATGCATAGAAATATTATAAAATTCAGTTTTTATCAATTCCTTGAGTTATATATTTAGGAAATTATTTATCTTAATCATGGTGTGTTCTTAATTGGAACAATCACACACTTAAACAATAAAGTGTATCTAGCATCAATAAAACAAAATAAATTATCAAATTTCTTTTATTAAATACTTGTGAATGATTATGATATATAAAATTTGTAGCGAAATTTAGTAATAAACCATGCAATTTATCAGAAACATCTTCTTTAAACCATAACTTGACACAAATCTAAAATTCACATTTTGTAAAAATACATGAAGAAACAAAAAAATGGTAACAACATTAGTTTAATTCTTTGTTTTTTTTTATGTAATGCCTTTAGCTAAATATGTCTTTAAAATAAAATAAAGGTAATTTTTTATGTTAAAAACATAAATTTAATTATTTAGTTTTTTGTGAATTTTAAAAATTATTATTTTCGACATAACTCAGCGTATTTTTGAATATAAATTATATTTTATCGGCAACAAAATGACTTGAACACACTTATTTCAATCATGTTAGTTTTTTTGAGAAAATAAATATAAACAGACCATCTTATTTGGGCTTCACAAATACATAAAGACTTAATTAGTATTTTAATGACATTATTTATTGGGTTTTTGTAATTATACAGCTTAATTTATTATTTTAAATATAAAATTTGATGATATCTGTAATTATCGATATAATTATACCCATCGTACATTTTTTTTATTTGACATTATATATTTATAGTTGGATCGAAGATATTTGATTCCTTTCCCATCTTGGGTACATTTTCGTTGAGTTTATAAACACAAAGAAAAGGCTAGTTTTATGCTTATATTAAAAGGCTCATACTGCTACTATGATTGCATATAATAGTCTTGTGATCTAGGTAAACATTTAAATCAAAAAAATTACCTATTTATATTTCTATTATGAAAATGTGCCCAACATTAAGAAAAATGTAAATTATGTCTTTACGATCAAAAACTTATATTAGAAGATATATACATTGCATTTTTTAGAGACCAGTTAAGGGATTTTATTTTATTTTTACAGTAAATATTTCTTTTTAAAAAATGATTGGATTATTCTTTCATGTTTTTATTCGAATTTATGATATTTAAAACCTAATTTATTTAAATTTCATTATGTATCATATTTTTGGTTATTTAACAATATCTATGTACTCCAGCATCTGTTTTTAGAATAAATTTATTCTCTCAAATATATGCATATTCTTAATAATTTATTTTCTTAATTTTAAAAATGATAGTTTACATTCGATAAAAAGTTCTTCTATACAAATTCTAGTGTAAATTTGATTTTGGCAATATTTGAAAGCTTTGTGTGTCTAAAATTCGAATAAAATATAAAAAAATTTTATGAAATTTGTAGTATTTTCAACTATATATAACTTTATGCAAAGAAAGTCACTAATATTTTATGGTAAATTCCGAAAGAAGCGATTTACTGCAATTAAATCCTTGAATTAACAAAAATTAGACGTGTAAATGTTAAAAATACAAAATTCAATTATGTTAATCTAATCTATTTTCTTAATTTTAGAAATATTATTTTTTGCAGTTTAATGTTGCTGATAATGAGCAAAGATTTTCATTTAAAAAAGCAAATATAAAATATAATGAGGCAAATATAATATAAAAAACTCATATTATTGAAAAATTCTAAGTTTTTCAGTGTTTTTAGGATAAAATAGCAGAGATATTAAATAATTTAATATTAAGTTAAATGTATTTTAAAAGATAAACTGCATATGATCAAATGTAGTAAAAAAACACAATTTAAATTGCCTAAATACGTAAAAAAAATCTGGATAAATTATTTTTTGTAAATAAATATGCATACATTAATATAATATTTCCAAATAACTTCATACCATATTATATAAAACAAATATTCACAATATACATAATCTTTCAGAATTATTAAATTTTTTAGAGCACAATCAATTACTAATTTTAATTTATAAAAAAGATGAAAATGCATTATAAATAAATACTATCTAAACCTCAATTAATTTTTTTCTCTTTACATATATAAAAATATGCCATTATGGTAAAACTATAAGGAAGTTAAATAATTTTAAATAATAGTGTAAAATATAATCAATTATCTCAAACTACATTCTTTCTTATCATGATTTAGAAATGGTCTTAAACTTGAATATATATTCTATTGAGCATAACAAATTTCAAATGCACTAATTTTGATTTTAAACAATGCTCCTTAAAAAAATTATATCACACATGAAGCAAAAAGCCTTCAAGTTAAATTCTTAGATACATAGTTTCTTTATTATTTCTAAATATTTTTTTATGGATTTAGTTCATTAGATAAAGTGTTGCACAGTTTTTTGATGCGTATTTATCTACACAGCTATAAAAATTTAAGTACAATCAATGATTACAGTAAATAATTTTGCTATATATGTAGTATTTTGAATTTTATACATCTTTTATGGGTTTTTCCTGTTTTATCATGCTTATTTGAGTTTCTAAAACTATTTTACGATTTTCTATATCATCATTTGACCTACGTTAATTTTCTCTTTAAAACATTAATTATAATATAAGACACTAATTACCGATAATATGTAAAATAAGGTTTTATTTTTGCATCAATATAAAAAATAGAGGAATTGGATTTTGTTTTTTACATCAAGAAAATTTTTCTTTTAAACGTGTCGCTTTATGTTTTTAGAATTGGGTTCTCCGATAAATATAATTATTTTAAAAAAATATTTATGTGATATCTGTGGTAACCATGCATAAATATCCTTGTTAAAGGATAGAATCGCTTCGCTTTACTTTTTATTATATCAAAAAGAATTAATTATATTAAGGCAATACATGAAGAAACGATTTTATCAGCTGTTCAGATTTTACTAGGGTAATTTATGGATGCTGTGAGAATAGTAAATTCTTAAATGAAATATAATTGTTTTAAGTAATATAAATACAAACCATTCAAGTATATTATTGATATAGACAAAAAGTACAGATCTATTTTGTACTCAAGATCAATAAACCTATAATCTATAGAATTTACGTGATCAGAATATTATTTAAGATCCAGATAAAAGAAACTTGGATTTTTAATTGATCTATAAATTGGGAAAGAATGAACAGATAGATTCATAATAAAAAAACTTTTTGCGTTCCAGAATTCAAGCTGTTTATATGTCAATGAAAAGAAAAAATAAAAGAAATGAGGATATTAAGAAGCACAAATTAATATATTTATAGGAGATAATAATCAAAGACACCCAACTGAAATATTTTGACATGTCGCTATATAAATTTTATTTGTGAATCTGAGAAAAATCTCGAAATATTTCAGATATGGATGGTATAAAACAAAATGTTATTTATAGGTTGATTTGATTTTTAATGGTGCTCGTAGAAAACTTTAGAATGCTCATTGGAATAGACTTGACTGATACTTAATTCTATAACTTAATCCTCACCTTTTTTTCAATTCATCTTCTTATCTCAATATTTATCATTTCTTATGTCTTCCTAGATGTTATTGTTTGTGCGTAATCCAATACTTAGAAGTGTTCCAAAATCCTATATTTGAAATTCCAGGCGAATTCACTTATTTAGTGTTTACTCGTACATATATTCTTTTCTGGAATTTCATTATGACTTTTATGAATTTTTGATTACCTAATTCCCCTCCACATGTAGTTCTTCACATTTCCAATCACCATTTAATTTTCCGTATACTAGTTCTATCTACTACGGTAGTTTTTATTTAGGGAACCGTATTCTACTTACTTTACGTCACAGTTTGATTACGATACCACTACCACTCTCCACTTATCCATGCTCTTGCTGAAAGAGATGGTTTTCATTTAATAAAATTGCTATTTTTTGCCGTCTACCACAGAAATCTGCAATTTATTAACGGTTATCAGTATTTTTTAGGGTATAATTTCTAGTTTTGACAATCGACATCATGCGGTTGTTTCTCGTTTTGAGTAAATTTATATCAATCCACGATTCTTTGCTCTTAGATCACAAGTTTATGATATAAGCTTTTCTATATCTACAGCGTCACTGTATTGCATGTTTGAATATATACCCAAACGTTACAATACCATTAATTCTTTCTGTTTGAAAATCGAAAGGCTGCAAATTTTTATCGGGTAATTTGTGATAGAAAAAGATTAAAAAGTCAAATTTTGTGATGTTTCCTTAAAAATCAGATTCCTATAATTCTAACATGGTGGTTTGTAATAGCAATTAACATTTTTTGGGGGTACTTAAATAAAAAAAAAAATATATTTAAAAAGATAGAATTCAAATTCAATGAAAATATATTTGATTCTATAGCTGATTTTCAATATATATACACTTTTTTTCCACTTTTTTAAACAAATAAATTTTTTATAGCTCCAAAATGTACAATCGAATTGTTGTTATTAATTAAATAATTTCTTTTAAAATAAGATGACGTTAATAGGCATCTAAAAAACTGTTGAATGTTTTCAGATAATCTTAAATCCTTTAATATTACTATATGCGAATATATGCACATTCACTATGTATTAAGCCGCATAACATTATTAGTTTATGTTTAAATACTGTTTTATTTGTCTAAAATATACAATTATGAGCAAGATCCGAATCTCCATGATTGTTTCAAAACGTAAGTTAAGACGGATAAGAGAATGTAAATGGCGATTCGAGAAAAAATGTTTTTTATATAATATTATTTTTTTACTATTCTTGATGGTTTTTTATGGCTAATTCGTGTGCAAGAATGCATTTATGTTGCCACAATTAAATCGTGTTTCAAAGTTTTTTTGTATTTTAAAATAATAAATACATCAAGAATCATTTAAAGAAATTTTTCGAATTTATTTTTATTAATAAAGTATTTTAGATTCTTATATAATTTTGTTTTAGGAATTTATTAGCTTATATTTTATATTGTATTTTTTTTATTTTATAGAAAATTCAAAACTTCTATGATGATTTCTAAAGTTGTGTCAGAAGCTTCAGATATAAATTATGGCAATGAAATAACATATATGGAACCCCATCCCTTAATGGATGTAAAATATGAGCCAGATTTGAGTAATACTAATTTACCAATAAATATTGAATTTTAACTAGCCTAGAAGTTTCTATAATTTAACAAAAGATATTGGCACATATAGTCCACAAGAGTATACGGGCTGGTCTTACAGAAAATTAAGATGAATGTAGAGAAGTATAATACAAACAAATAATCATAATAGCATTATGCCTTCGAAAATTAACTGTTAAAGGTGTTTTTAATTATACTTGGTCTAGTGGTTTGAATGAAAACTTACATTTTACAAAACATATTTAACAAAGTTAAAAATTAATTTTAGTAATAAGTTAAATATTTTTTTTTGTGTAAAAAATATTTAAAACTTGATTATAGCTCTATAAATAGTGATTTTACAAATTTAGATAATGAATATATAAAAGGATAAAACGTCAACTTTATGCACAAATATCACAATATATATACAAAATATTCATGTTCTTATATTTTTATATAAGTTCAAAAGAACATAAAAAATATATTTGTTATATAAATTACTGTTTTTATCATAGATTTAGAAGTTTCTGTTCTGTAGTTCATTCTTTAACCCCACTTTTTCTACTGTAAATTAAACTTTTCTACAGCTCAGTTATAAAAGCTGAAATTCATGATAGGCGTGACACATCTTAATACTAGATTATGAAAGGCTTCCCTGATTGTAAGATTTTAACCTTTTTGCCCACCAGGGAGCCTTAAGCGTAAAAAAGCATCTAAATTTTATATAAATCTAATTTTTTATAATTTTATAATAATTTTTACATGATGGAAATTTTCTCCTGAAATTTATAAACTTGACTTTTTATGCTTGGAAAAGATATATTATCTTTATTAAAATGATGATTTTTACAATAATTCAATACATATAAAAAAAGTGAAACAATGTTAATCATGGCCGCAAAATAAACATTTGAATATACATTATTATTTGATATGGCTTAATTTTAAATGAAATTTTCACGTTTTCAGCTAAATCTATAATATAATATGGCATATTGTGATTTTGATTATTCAAGGGTTAATTTTATTTTTAGCTTATTATTTTGTTCTGCAAAACTATTGATTTATAAATAGTCACAGAAATAGCTTAATACTTCCCAATGCTCATCATCGTTACGATCACCCCAATGCATCTTCTTTCGATGCTTATTGATTCAAGTCTTTTTTTTGGTTTTATTCTTATTTTGTACCTTTCTTCCTCCTAGATTCTTAATATACGACCTATGGCAAATCACGACAAAAAAAATCACATTTTATAGCGTTTTTCACATTATATGGCTTCTTGTATAAAAATTTCGAATTATTTTTATTGAGGATTGTAATTTTGGTAAATCTTTTGTGATTCGTTTTTAGATGATTATTTTTCTATTTGTTTATATCCATGAAAGATAAATATCTATAAAATATACTTGTAAAAATATAAGATATTGTTATTCCTAATTTTAAGATAGGCTATAGAAATTGCTTTTTTTTCTACTTTATAGTACATTAACAAATATACGAGAAAACTTTTGTGGGTAAACAAAATAAAAATTTAAATAGGCTACTATATATAATGAAAGTAAAATACAAGTAGAAATGTATACTATTTGATGGAACCTACAGAAGAAAAATGATTTATTAGCAGCGGAATTAATTGCCACTTTGAAAAAAAATCTTTTATAAATCAATATGCATGCAGTGGTTTCAGATGCATGATATATAAGATGTAGTGACTTTAAAGGCCTAGAACATTCTTAATATGTTTAGCCGCTGATAAATATTATCTAGCATAAAATAGATAAATATTATATGGAAATTTATGATTTGAATATATTTCGGCTATCAACTTAAAATACTTCTTTATTATGGATTCTGTATTATGTTACGTCTTGGTGTCTAATCTAATGTTTTCTCTTTTCTGGATTATAAATATGTCGAAAATTACATGTAGTTAGATGGCTTCTTGCAAGTAAAATACGGTTATTCTCTTTTTTTGGTGTTATCATTTTATGTCATAAACAGATATATCTTCTGATGGCAGTAATATTTTTTTATGTGATTTTGAAGCATTTGGATTCTAATAATTATAGTACTTGCGAACCAATTTATTTTAAGTAGACATTGTTTCGGATTTTAGTGATTTTAAGTAGCACTTATTTTAAACACAACAATTTTCGATTTTCTGCTATTTTAATATGCAAATTGTGATGAATTATGAAATCCAATTCATGTGATTTCTACTAGGCGAATACTTGACTTATAATGGTATGAAGAATATATCTATTTCCAATAAATAGAAAACCTAGCATAAAATTTTTTTACCACTATATTTATATAATATGATTTCAACTATGGTTCCTGCGGTTTTATTAGATAGATTTTGCATATAATACATGGTAAGGTACGAAGATAGTTTCTTTTGGGTTTTTTTACTACGTTTTTTTGTAAAAACTATATTTATATTTACATATTTATGTTCCAATAAATCTGTTCTATCTTAAATTATATGAATATAAGAATAATTCCTGAATGTTTTCATTATTCTTTTTCGAAGATTAATATTTAATATGGCCAATGTTTTCTATGATTATATTGTATGTTTTAGCGATTCTTTGTGTATTATATAATTCGAAGAATAAGTATTTGAAGGTTTTTTACAGCGAATTTTCAAAGAAAATTATATAATTTTATATTGCTTTCTTGTGATTACATTGAATACCGCAGTGTTCTAAATATAAATTATATCATAACTCTTATTGATAATAATGCTTCAGATAATACGAAAAATCTAAATCGGTTATCCGTGCTTAACAGTTAAGCATGCATTTCATATGGAAATGAAACGCACAGACTGCAATATCTGCTCGTTTAATTTATAAAAAATTAAGTCAATTTCTTTTGATATTTAAATCTAGACTTTCTATTTTTATTACCCTTACCATAATGTCAAATAATTTGGATGAACAACGCCGAGTCCTTACAAAATACAGTTACCGAGTATTTGATCTTGAAGAGATTTTTTAACTTACAATAATATAATTGGCAGATCATCTGCCATCATTATTAAGACAACATATTAAGCGTGGTTTTTCACAAATGGAAGTTACATTAATCAAGAAATGCCTATTGAGTAAACAAACATGTGTGAATCCACAAGACTAACCCAATAATTGTTATGATATATGCACGTTTTTGATCATTTTACCTTCTATAGTCGGCAATTGTATTATTGTTTATAATGGAAAAGTATTTGTTCCTCTTGTGATTAAGCCAGAACAAATATGTTAAAGTTTATGTAATTTGTAGCTACTGTAAATACTGGTGGGCATGGAAAGCTTGTTATTGGGGCTAATATAGTTCTAAGTTTACTCCTTCTAAATAAACTCTATATAAATATAATATTACCATTTAAAATTCAATCAAATGTGCACCTAATTTTATCTAATTATTATTCATATATAAAGTAAAAACATTTTGAGCGGAAGCGCTTGATATATTATATAAGCAAATATTTTTTATTAAATTTATAAGACATAAATAAACTCCAATCTAAATAGAATATTTTTAAACATAAATGCTTTTATCAAATATTTGGATTTAAAAAAGTAATCAAATTCGATGTTTTACAAGCAATTATATCAATTGGAGTCATCGGAAGTTCATGATGCTTGAATAAAAAATATCAAATTGTAACTTAATTCATTCTTAGGTTTTATAGACAATGCATACGAGTTTATATATTCCATAGTAGAATCCTGCAATTTCTTTATTATACCGTCATCAGTAAGTAAAATTTTCTGATATTTTTTTTGGTATCAACATTATATAAAGAAGCTTTATATTAGTCGATTATTCTTCAGCTATGCAAAAAAGTAATATACAATAAAATATTACTTTTAAATAAGTGAAATTTTTTCAACCTTTTCAATCTAGAAAAAAAACCTTGTACAATAATATATCATAAATATATTCGCGCGAGGGAAATATTAACATAAAATAAGGAAATATTTATCTTCTTCACGTTTATAAAAGTACTTTTATATGATAAATCGTATATATATCTTTTTCCGCATGTTTTACTTTGTAATAAGCAATTAATTTTCTTTTTGCATAGTTTATATAAACATTTAACCTATAACTATATTGATTTTATGCACAATTTATATTTTATTATGTATATGGTAGTTAAAAAAGAATGGAACTAAATTAAAGAATTTAATAATGCAAAAAGAATGTATATTCATTACTTTTGGTCTATATCTAGATAATATTTTGTTTTTTAAATCTAATTATAAGATCTTTGAGCATTATAGCACTTGTTCAATACGGAATTAAAATGCATTCAAGAACATTAAATTAAAAAAAAGGCAAAGTTGTACATAAATCTTATGAATAAATTTTAGATGTAACAAAATGAATAAATATTTTTTGTGTCTTTTTATTCATATTTGTATGCATTTTAACCTGTGTAATTTTAAAAAATGTATTACAGTAGCCAAAAAAAATTAATGGCGTTACATTATATATTTTATAATTTTTGTTTAGACCTATCAAATCAAAATATCTTATTTATTAAATCGTTTCATATATATTTTTTAGTGCAATTTTGTATTTGTAGATCAAAAAATTTTAGAAATATAAAAATTCTGGACATTCTACGCATATAAAAAATAAGATGAAACTACTAGAAGCCGAAAAAGTGTTTTTATGGTGAATATGTAAATCTATATTCTTTCCTGCATTTTGTAAAATTAGTTATACGGCTAATCTAACAATGAAATTATTCTAATACTATAGAAAGTTTGTAACTTATCAATCCGATGTTAAAAGAAATTATTTTTTTCATTGCAAAACATGCTATCATTCAAGTTATGATTTATTTATAGTTCTATAGCAAATAAATGAACAAAATCTATATAAGAAGCCGAAGTCACATACTAAACTGAAGCATATATAAGAATTAGCATCTAGATATAATCCTAAGTTAATAGGCCCTAATAGGTAAATGATTTTTGAATAATAATTATAAAAGAAGACATCTTAGATAGTACACATGTGATGTGCCCGCGGGACGTTAATCAAGTGAAACTTGGAGAAAAATTTTTAAATTTGTCGTTCAAAATGTGCCATAATTAAACTTACAGAGCAGATATCTCCCATTAAAATGTATTTAGATTTATTCTATGTTCATAAAAATAATATTTACCTAGTATAATATAAAAATCGGTTTATTTAATTCTAGCTCAAGTGAGGTATTCTCGGTGTTTATAAAAGTTAATATGTATATATGTATTTGTATTTATGTACTATGTTTATTCTTTATTTAAATATGTCTATCGTGATACAAACAGCCCGATAAATTTGCTAAAACTCTTTAATGCATCTTTTTACACATTCCCTTGATATTATTCGTACACATCCACCTTTCTCTAATATGATTTGTGCATTGTTTCTTGTGAAGTATGAGAGCTTAAATGTATTCTTCTGCAATATCTGGAATTAATAACTACTTTACATATTTTTTAACATTCTATAACCAGTCATTAGATATGGTATTGGTATTTTTTGAATAGTATATAGAACCATGTGTATTTTTAAGATTTTATACTTCCTATATTCTTGGTTTTAAGTACATTAGAAGTTGTAAGGCTTATTATAACTATTTTAAATGACATAATAATATTTTTTTTATCGTATTAAAAAGTATCTTTTCGATATTGTTTAATTCGTGTTTCCTATAAAATTCTAGTAAAAAACTTCTTTTCCTCATGTTAATTTTAGCCAATGAAAGTAAAGTATTTATTTATTGATTTAAACTTATGTGTAAAGTTTAGCTATGATGTTTTTCTAAAAGATAAATAAACTAGTTAAAATTTTTTAAAAATACAATATCTATAAACGTCTGATTAAATAATATATTGTAAAGGGTTATTTGGGGGTGATTTGAATTAAAAGATCCTTCTACCCGGTAAATAATATATATTTCATCTTACTCTAGATAATAATTATGCATGAACTTAGAGAATAAAATTTATTATTGTGTCATCAAAATAAATCATATATTGGAAAAAAAAGACAATATGAAGTACTGAATTTCAACCATAAAGTTTATTAATATTTTTATAAATACACGTTAGTAATAGAATAATCTAAAGAAGTTAATTGATGTAATTGCAGAACGCATACATCCACCATATTTAAAAATATGTAATGGTAGAAAGTAGTTTGTAACATATCAAATAAAAAAAGCAGAAGCCACTCAAGTATTAGTTTTATTCATTAATGTTTTACACAAAAAAATGTTGATGTGCCGATTTCAAATTTTTTCTATACGGTTTTGTTCAAACATCAAGAACTATTGTATATCATGAAAAAAAAGGAAAATTAACTTTCTTCACTGTTTATTATACGATGAAAAACATCACAAAACTTTTTTTAGGATTTTATGTGTTCTTTTAAGAATGGTTGAGGTTCCAAAATATATGAAAATCTTTACATAATTACAAATTTTTTATTTTATACACAGAAAAATAAAATACAATTCTCATTTATCACTTATATTTTCTGGTCTGATTGTTAAATTAAGTAGTAATACATACAAATCTTATACATGTAAACAAAAATAGACATTGGAATCTATCATTTTAAATGATTTATATGTGTTTTTTACATATAAGAATATCAGAAACCATCACACTTTGACTATCGCGCATCTACTTTTTAAGTTTTAAAAATATATATTGTATTCAATATATATCGATAAAAGTAACATAGAAATCATATTTAGTTGATATTTTACAAATATTTATCTTTGCGATATTCTCTTTTATGCTTGCATATAGGGATTTGACCAATGTTCGTAATAATATATTAAATATTGTCTGATAAATAATATTGGATACTTATTGCAATATTTTATAGATTTCAAACCAAAATAGCATATCTTTGTGTTCAAATTATAAACTATTTTGTTAATAAATATATAAAGATGAATTTGCGCTTCGCTTGTGCTTATAACTTTATTCATCACCCTTTTTACCAAGTACCATACAATGCGATCCCATGGATCATAATAAGTGTAATCTATATACCGAAGTCATGAAATGAACAAATAAATTTGAACTTAGAACTTGCTATATACAAATCTATAAATTAAATTGGAGATCCATTCAATTGTAAATAAGTATTTAAAGAAAATAAATAAAAATTTTACATGTCATTTCATCATACAATATCTAGGTTTTAATATCTACGAATGATCATAAAATCATTTTTTCTGCCTAATTTTGAATATATGTTAAAAAATGGCAAATTAACTCTAAATCCATTTACAGATTTTATTTGACTAAGCTCTTCCTATTTTCTTCAAAAATATTGTATAACTAGAAACGGAATAAAACCATAAGCTTAATATGAGATCTGGATATATTTTATACGGATTTACTATCTTTAAATATAAAGCTTATAAAAGTAAAATTTTTAAAAAATGTAAAGAATCCAGAAAATAAATAATTATACAGATGCTTATGTTATTCTGGGGATAATGATCATCGTAACATCGTAAATATGCTACTTTATTTTATTTAAAGATCATTTATTCATTAATTGATCTTTTATAAGAAATACGTAATAAAAAAATTATAGTAGAATATTATAGAAATTATTAGAGCGAAACTTAGTAAATAGATATCAAAATAATAATTGCCAAAATTTTAATAAATCCACTCATATTTTGTTCTCAATATACATTTCCGATGTAGTCATATTTGAAATAATAACTTGTTTTTTTTTATTTTTCTGGATCATCTCATGATTTTTTTTTACAATGTAATTTATAATATGTAATATTTAATTTCTAATTTTCTTTAAACCCTTAAGTACATAAAATTCACTTGTTTAACAGTCCAAAAAATTATTTTATGAAAATAAAGATAGGTATTAACACAGCTAACATCAATATAAATATAAAAATATGTTATCTAAAGCTTTTATCTTTAATTTAAACACTTGAATTTATTTTAAATACATAATATTTTTTATGTTCTAAGAAAAAAATGCATACTCATGTTTTTAATTTAAAATTATCTATATATTTCTATGTCTAAAATTTCGCAAAAAAAAATTGTGGTATTATGTAATTTATTTTTACTAATATCATCTTTAACATAAATTCACGTGACTTAAAATTTGTGTCGAGTTTTTTTAATACCCAGCCATGAATATTGGATGTAATTATGTTCATAAAAACCAGCAAAATTTCCCTTTGCAAAGAATTTTTATGCTCATTATGATAAGAAGTATTTGTATATCAGTGTAAAAATATTATTTTTTTTATTTGCTTTCTGCAGATTTATTTTTTTTCTTGAAATTAATAACGTTTATATTAATACGCACATATTTTTTGGTGATATAAACTATATCAATCTAAATATAGAGTGTTATATTAATTGCTTTTTATTATTAATAATAAAACCCTTGATGAATTACTTTGATTAGATTCGTTTTTCTTGCACGTAAATAAACTATATAAAATCTTTTTCTTTAATGTATCTTCTTTAGGTTAATATCTTATGGAATCAGAATGTAGTCGTTTATTAGTGTCAGTATTTACATTTTTATCCATTAATGGTTAGATTTAGCTCGTGATTTCCTTACACAGAAAACATTGTTTTGGCAAATCCTAAAATTTTAAGCATTTTTAAATGTAAAATTTATAAAAAATATCAAATTTATAGATAATATAAGATTTTGGGGTTTTCTATCTGTTATTACAGATTCTAGTCTTTTTAAAAAATGCTTACCATTACAATATGGGATGTTTCAGTCTTATAGTTTAGAATGCAAAAAGAAAATGTTTTTTTGTGTTAAAAATTTTGAATATATCAAGAATCTGTCTATTTATAATATCAACGTCTATTACAATTATAAAATTTAATTTCCAATATTATTTGTTTTCTCATTAGCTTTTCCTCCAAATTTTAAGAAATAAACTATCCGTAATATTTTATATCGGCAATATGAAAAACAGCCAAAAATAAATACACCATAAAGTTTTTTTTTCTTGATTTATTTAACGGGCTTATAGTAAGGTCGAATAGTTTTACGGTAATTATTTAATGTATAGTTCGCGGATTAACTTCCAGAAATACTGTCAAATTTCATGGGCAATATGAAACAACTAGAATAATTTTAACGAGATGGGTAATGTGCAGTAAATTATTTTTTTATACATAAATTTAAAGGTAAATTTAAATAAGCAGTGGAAATTTATTCTTGAATTCGTCAATTGTATGCAAATTATTTCAGGGATTTTATCAAGGGTATTTTCAGATGTAAAGTAACATAAAACTTTATATATACATTGACAATATATTAATAATATGATTTTTTATATATATACAAACAAATTTGAGAAGTTCTTAAAGAATTGTTTGTACGTATATTAAGAAGTAATGATATGATGAAACAGCAGAGAATAAGTTATATTGTTAATATACGAATTTCTTGTCGAATAATATTCTCATATAAATATATTAAATTATACAGAGTTTCATAATAAAAATATAAATGAAGAAATAAAACAAATAAAAAGGTTGTAATGACAAGAAACCCACATTAGAGCTAAATATATTAAGTATATAAAATATATGATTATAGCTATTTAGATCATAAATTATAATTTAAAATCGGCAGTAATTAATTTATTCGAAAAAATTAATAATCTATAAAAATTATATGAATGAATAGAGTATTATTTGAATTCTTCCAATTTTAATTTTGGTATTAAAATTTACATTATACCACCAACAGGATATATTACAAATGAAAATTATTCGTATTTTATTTTTAAAAAATAATTATTAGATGCATATAATTTTATTAAACATATGAGTAATTGGATGTTTGCGTTTATCACATACAAATTGAATAAAAATAAATCCTCTCTATTATTTATGAAATCCTAGCGGAGCTATTGTTGTGTAGTAGCTAATTCGTTAAAACATAATTGCAGGATTCGAAATATGAAAAATAAATAATAGTGTATTTTTCGGCTTTAATCATATTTAATATATTGCATTTTTATTCTTTAAGATTCATACCATCTATCTATGCTGTTTACTTTAAAAAATAATTTTTTTATTAAAATCGTTGGCTTATGAATTTGAAGAAAATGAACCCAATTTAATTTTTCATATGCAAATTTCATTTAATAGCATTTTTATACAGTAAAAAACTTTTATTTTTCGAGATGTAAAATATATTCCATCAAATTGATATGTTGAGACATATTATTGAATACATTGCAAACATAATTATACAAATGTAATACGATTTAAAAATCCAATCAAATTCGTATATTAAAAATTTTAATGTTTAAAAAGCATAAATACTCTTTTAAAAAAGTAATTAGTACGTAAACGTTTTTTCATGGTGGTTTATCATATGTCTTTATCGTTTCTATTCAACATATATCTTTGAATAATTTTAATAGAACTTTCATAAAATGAATATTTGTATAATAGGATATTTTTTGAAAATGACATTGAATTTTGACACGAATCGAAGATATTCCATATTTAGAAATTATTCAATATCGTAATTTAACAAGTTTGATTTATTTTTGTATATATGCTATTAATTATCAGAAAAATATTTTATGGAAGCTTAAAAGTTGTTTTCGATACATTTAGTATATGTTTGTTTTTATATAATATTTTTTACGGTGTAAAAAATATATTTAATGTTTTTGTCTATAGAATCCATTGATACAGAATAAAACGCGTATTTTACGATCTCGTGTGCTTAAATATTTTTGAAAATTTATTAGATTACCTAAGAGTAAATAATATCTGCGCATAATTAATTTGTTGCAAAAAAAGTGTGATATATTCGATTTTTTTTACGTATATTTTCTAATTCGAAATCATTCTGCGTTGTAAATTCACAATTTAAGATATTTATTACAATATTAATTTCATAAAAATTGCTATGAAATCGATATAATACGCTTTATTATTGTTTATTTTAAATTCATCGGCATTTTTATTGCCTAAAAAACGCATCTTTGTATTGTTTGATCTGGTTGAGCTCGTAATGTATGCGCAATCAATTTATTCTGGTTTCATATACTGATTTGATATTCACAAATATAATCAGATAGATATATCTTTATTCAAAATCTGGATGGTTTATATTATTTTTAAACGGATAATTTATATCAGAGATATTTTTATTATATTAAGGTAAGCTATTATTAAAAAATCCTTTATTCCGTAGAGCTAATGTAGTAGTTTTTTTTTAAATTCTATTTGATAAAAAAAGAATAAAAAAATGGAAGTCGCAACCATATAATTTTGATATATTATAAACATATTGTTTTGGAAATAAGAAAAATCTATCTAAAAATGCTTACGGTGATTATATTGACCATAACAGCATTTTCCAAATCCATCCCCTAATCAACTTTTTGTATTAATTACGCACAATAAGTAAGCGTTATGGTATTTATGTAATTGATATTATTACTATTTTGTGGTTATTGCTTAATTTGCTATTTTGGATATTTATTTATAGATAATAGTTTGTAAAACACTCTAATTGAAAGAAAAATACCCATCTGTATATATAAAAGCTAATGATGATTTAAGTGAATTTTCATTTTCTAAATGTATGCAAAACACGCTTATTGGATTCTTTATAAAAAGAAATGAAATCTAAGCACGAATTTATCAACGAATATTTGTCAAACATAGTTTTATTAAATAAAATTACAATTATATGGAGCTTTACTTTTTATTTTTTAACTTTGAAACTAGAGTTCGAACTATCATATATTTAACTATATTATATTTATACCTTGGGATTGAGAAAAACCCTTGAATTAATAGGTCTCATAAGAAGGAGGGTATTGAAGAAGACTTTGGAGAGGAGAAGATAGCCGAAAGTATAAATATGTTGTGTGTATAGAGAATCAAGCAGGCTTTACCTGTGAAAAAAAACTAAAATTACGACTATAAATTTAGTCCATAAATAAAAAATACTGATAATCGTCACTAATTTATTTATTTAATCAAATATTCGGATCATGGATTGTTATATAATACGAGTAAAACCCCCAATAGTGACATATACTTCTGTCATATTTAAATGTGATTTATAATTATCACTGCGATAATAGCAAAAAAGATTTACGATATAAAATACAGTACTGATATAAATAATTTTCATTAAAGGAGATATATTTCATTTTAACTATTCGATACACGAAATATTTAGAAAAAGGATAGTCAGGGATTTTGTTTTTTCTTAAATATTTATAATGTGATATTTGGTGAAAATGTCTGATCGAATATTGATTTTATATTCATCAATTTAGGAAACTAAATTTTTTTATAATTTGTGATCAGAGTTTGAAACAGAACAGACCAATACACCATAAACATCTTGAATTTCTAATTGTTGTTTAATCAGATTCTTTAAATTATTGTTAAAGGTTTTATAAATTAACGTATAAATATTTTTAAAATAATATTGTATTAATGTAACACAAATGCGTAAAAACAAGCTTGATTCTTAAAATTAAAAAAACAGACATGAACATATCTTCTTTGTCAGAAGAAAACCAAATAAAAATCTATTTATATTTTGAAGAAATTATCTAAATAAAAAGAGAAGCTGTCTTTGTGCAAATTTGGAGATTATAGCGTCGATTGATTATAATTTAATTAAAAGTTATTTTATGGTAAATGATAGACAAACAGGATTTACTCTATTTATGATTATAAGAGAAATGTTAGTTTTCATGATATGAATTAGTTCATGCTTTTAAAATTTAGTGAAAATATACTTCTTCATATAATTGGGCTACCTAAATCTTAATATTTATTCATGGGTAGGAAAGATCGCATATCAAAAAATAGGAATGATGAAAGAACACATAAATAACAAGAAACATCATAAACTGTAAAAAATATAAAAATATTTATCCAATAATATTTATAGCCCTAACATGACGTTATCTTATGAAATAGAGCCCTATAGATTTGTGTTCTACACAAATAACCCCGTACATAGTTTGTATAAACTAATAATATCACTAATAGTAGTAGCTAAATATAACAACCAGAGACATTAAATATCAGTTATATGTATTTTTCAGGATATTTAAAGATGAATTTTGTTTTTTTTTGCAGGATATACAATACACTGGGTTTATAATTTTACGAGATGCATAAAAATAAAATTTAGAAAATACATTAATCTATCTAGGAGCAAAATGTTTAGATTTGAGCCTTATTTAATGGCATTAATTTTTGACGTATTATCACAAAACACAAAATTAGACTTTAGAAATTATAATCTAATGATGTACTATAAGATTAATGCATAATATTTTTCTAATTCATTTTTTAATTAATATATTTATTTTTTCGAAATTGTGCGTAATTATTCTTCTTTTAATATTTATTGCTTTAAATGAATATGTTTCTTTTCTTTTAAAATACTTTAATTCATTTGGTGTCAATGATGCATATTTTTTCTAATCCGTAAGTAAGTACCTCAAATGCTTCCCATGTATGTTAATTAATATCCCTTTTGTATATATTTTTTATGTGAAAAGACGTTGCGATATATCGTGGTGAAATAACAGAAATAGAACTTCAATTTCTATAATTTTTGGTCTAAATTCATCTCACGCTCAAAGAATGTTAGATTACCAAGTAGAAAAAATGCCTTCTAGCAACAATAAATCCAGCAAACAAAAAAACTAGGCTCACCTATATTCATTGAATGTTTTTGGCTTGAACACTACATTACTGTGTGGCTGAAACACTTGACTAGATTCAAAGACACAAGTGCACGTAATCAAACACATTATGTGTACAATATATTGCATACCCTCAAACATGGAACGATTGGCATCTATAAATGTAAATTGTAAGCTTTTTTAAATAAATACACGGGTTTTCTTGGATCTTGTGGATTGATGCTCATAATTCAAATAAAACAAACCAATAGTTGTGATAATAACAAAGCCACCACAATTTTACGGTATATTTTACAAGAATGGGTAACTGAAATCTATTCATCGCCGATATATAATAATAGAATTTTTCGCAATAGAATCTAATATATGAGATACATATACATATAACATCTAGGATAATTTTATGATTGTAAATTTACATATAAAACAATTATTTTGTTCATTTCTGAATAGAATTTTAAAAAACTTTGAGTGATAGCACTATAAGTTTTTTTGACAGCACAATTTTATTGGAAGATTCTAGCCGTTCATTTTTTTATTTACACGCATTTGTATATCATTCGTAAGGAAAATTTAATCATTTAAATTTAATTATTTTTCTTCTTAATTTAAAGTATAACGATATATTTCTTTAAGACATTGAAAAGACAAAAAAGCTAATTATTTATTCTATGAAAATAAACTCTTTAAATATTATTATATATGAAGTTAATATGCATTGGCCTAATGTTTTTAATATATTTTATTTGCAAAAAAATTAAATGAAATACTTATTATAAAAATGTCAACCACCTCTTAATTTTATTTAGAAACCTTAATAAACATTTTTCATATTTTAATATTTATTACCTATGCTAAACTAAGATGTAATTTTGAATTTTGAATTGATTGATCAGTAAAAGGCACAAACACGCGAATAAACAAAAATTACCCAGTTTATAATATAAGATTACAATGACTCATTAAAAGACGTGATTATATGAATCCTCTTTTTTATATATTCGAAATTTAAAGTAAAGTACTTTATTATAGTAATTTAAAATAAATTTAATTGATTGGTAACAATATCCTTTCTATCGTAATGGTTATAGCATATAAAGTGGCCCTATGCCGTTACATTTAAAAAAGAAAAATAATTTATATATACAATTTTAAAAAGCGCAAGCTGAATTTATATCAATAAGACAATCATCAGAACTAGTTCTCTCGATAATGGAAGAATATAATAAGCTTCATATGTAAAATATTTATATATTTTTAAAATCACAATATCTATCATTACAAAATGGAGGAGAAAAGATAACATGAAATTAGTAATTATTTTATGATAAATATAATAAAAGTTTACTTTACTTTAGCTTAAAAGTAAGAAATATATACAGTTCACAACTCTGTTGACTAACAAATCAACCTTATTATACAAACTTAACTGTAAATCCGCTAATTGCATTAATTTTTATAACAATAAAATAACGATAAATACATAATGTTTTTTAATCTTTATGTTTGATTCTTTTATGAAAATTCATATCAAATCTAACATGCCGACTAATTACATTAAGATAAATTTAAAAGGTATATTTTATAATTAGAGCATAATAAAACAAATCTAAGCTTCATGAATCGGATCTAGATCTAGAATATATTCGTTTGTGTGAATTTACTTACTTTTCGATCATTATTTTTATAAAGTTGTGCTATAAACTATCAATTTTCACTTCTACTGGAATTTTCTGCAATCTATTTTTATAGCATAATTATATATATAAACATATAAGCAATTCAGAAAAAATTTCAGAATTATTTCAAGATTTGTATTTTGACAAACTAAATTCACTTATAATTTAAAATTTTAAATTTGTACGCTATCATATAATTTCTTTGTCCTTTGCTCATTATTTAATGAGAATGTAATGTACTTTGGATTATTAAGGAATGATCTCTCATCATTTAATAACATGTGGTTTCTACAAATCCTTTTTGTGATGTTTTTATTTCTTGTTTACATTTTATAAATTGAAATTATATTATTGTGGGGCTTCATATTCTATAATGTTGTCAAAGCATCTTTCTAGGGTATTTTTATATTTCATTGTCCTTCTTTTTTTCAGGAGGCGAAGAAAATAATCACTTCAAATTCTTTTTGTATTGATATTGGAATTAGAAGCCATGAACCATTTTTTGTTTAATTTTGTCAAATCGGGAAAAGGGGAATTGTAATATGAAGGGGCTTATGACTATGTTTACATCAATATTCGATAACCCTATTTTTATATACACTGTAAAACAATTTTTGACTATCTTATAAGCAAAATCTAAGTTAATGTATACATCTCTGTTTAGATTTCTATGAATTTTTATCTTTTAAAGCATTGCATATCTGGCACTAGTTTGATTTAACTGATGTATTCTTCAAAATACTTCCATATACCTCTTTAAATAATAATTATTTTTTATGGAAGATTGTTTTTCAAGTAGATAAAAATCGTTTTGATCGACTTTTATGAATCTGGTTAATTTGCTTATTTTTAATAAATAATTTTACTAATTTCGTTATATTTTTATTGAATTTAAATTAGAGCGAGGCAATATAATTTGAATTTGTAAATTAAATATTTTCAGCAGAATTCAAGGATCACTCAACTTAAACTGTTTCACTTTTCAGCTATTAATTATATAGGGTCCTTGGTATTTATTATAATATAAACAAGACTTTGTTGATATTTATTCAGCTTTATCATAGTTCTTGAAAAAACAAGACGTTATAGTACTTATTTACCGCATACATTATTTTACGTGATTCGTCGAAAGTTATGTTTACAATATATTACGATATCTTTTGTGCAGAAAAATACGATGGAATATAGAAGGAGAATTAAACTAGAATTTAAATATGATTAAACGATATGTAGATAAATATATAAACTACATTATTTTTAATTAGATATTTCTATTCTTTTAATATTAGAAACGAGTAAACTATAATGAGATGCTTTTTTAAGCGTTCAAATTTATGTGATTCCAAGATTTAAATTCCTTTTCCATGTTTTTTTACGTCTCAAATATCGTTTTCAGTCGTATAAAAATCAATTTAAGTTTATTAAAAATATCCCAAAATATTAAGGTTTAAATAATATGAAAGCATATTCGTAGGCTTTATAACACCTGTTATATCATAATAAATTATTTTTGTGTCTGTTTTTTCATGCAAATTCTTTTTCACTTGTATTTGTAAAGCATATGAAAATTGTATTTTTTCTGCATATCGTTAATGAATTAAAAGAATATGTGCCCACAAGCTATTTTACAATTAAAAATATACGAATATTTTCTTAAAACCATATATTTCAAGTGCAAAAATTCGCTTTCATTATAGAATCGATGTCTAGACCAATCACATTGCTTCATAAATACATAATATTCCATCTCTCACGATTTATACTATTTCAGTTATCCTCATAAAGTCATCGTGCCAAATTTGTTTAAATTATATATAAAAATTGCTATATATTGCAATGGCGTAACATTAAATCCTAAAAGTCCTACATCAAGAGGGTTTCCAATGTCTATAGATAATATATCTGAATAGTAATAAGATTTATGATTTAAAATTCTTTACAGGTCCAGTTGCTTTATTCTTTACGATTAGTATGGATGGTACTGAATTTGCTTTTAAAAAAAACATTTTACAATCTTAATGACTTGATATATAGGTTTTTTGCTTTTAATAATTTGAAATGTTAAAACACGCGGCAAACTAATGACACTAGTGTGTGTATTCAAAATATAAATGTTTTTTTTTACAAATCAAATTAACTTTCTCTGTTTTTTTTTCCTATAAATAATGTATTTTAATGAACCTTTTATGTATAATCTATCGCGAATGAGTGCTTCTATGTTTATGATGATTTTATTAGTGTCTTGGGTAGATTACATTTAAATTTATTTATCCATAAATTTTTCTAAGCTATCAAATGGTACTTTCACATCCAATCATATATTAATAGATACGATTTTTTTTTGTTTTGCATACTATAGTTTTTTATAGAGATTTCTTGGCGTGGTTATTTTTTTTTAATATTAAATTACCACATATTGTAAATGATTTAATTGATTCATAGAATTTGATGCATTTCTTACTCTGTATTACATCTAAAAAAATCGTCTATCTTGATATCAAGATTATTTCTTTGTAGAAACAATAAGATAAATTTTTCTTAATCAGTAATTCCTCTTCCGAATTTTTAAAAATTTCTTAACTGAAAATTCCAAGTCAGCCACATTACCATCTAAAATTTTCTAAGCCTTCAATTCATCTTGAAAATGATTTTCTAATGTTTTTCTTCCATGATTTTTTTGTTATATATATTTGAATATAGCTATATGGAATATTTTAAGTTCTTCTTGAAAAAAATTTATTTGATATCTGAAATCTATATTCAGTAGCACTTTTTTTAGTTGTACTGTGTTGAAAATGTTCGTTATTTAGTTCTAAAATGCTTGGAAGATCTGCAATAAACCAGAGACCCTCTAGATTCTATACAATATTCCATATTTCCTAGGATATTCTCACACACGTCTGAAAATTTCCTTCGAATTACCAGTATAGATATAGTATCGAGTTATAACAGTGTATGTTCATCATATGTCATTATAATTCCATGCGCTGAATATTAATTTTTAAGCATAAAAATTTATTCGCGCTTGTATTAATAATTAGGGCAGCAAAACTAACACAAAGTGTATGGTTTTGACCGTATGAATATTATTATCCTCTTGCGAATATTTTTTCAAGGATTTTATAAAAAGTGCTAATTATTCTATACTTTATAAAAAAAAATCATTTGATATGATATACACTATTTAAATTATTTATACGAATTATTACTAAATTAAAACAGAAGGCATTGATAATAAATATTTCGAAAACTTAATTTTTTGCTTTTCATATATCATTCTAATTATTCCCTATTTATTTACGTAAATTAGCTATTTCAAATTCAAAAAATACATTTTAATATTTTTTACATAAATATAAGCTCGTGTATTCAAATGATATTATGCAGATAAATTTCAAAAAATATTTATATTAAAAGACTTTTTTTTTATTGTCAGACTTTATAAACATAATTTAATTGTCTTTTTCGAGATTCATACTATTTTTTTTATAGTTGACACATCATTTACTTCGGAATAAAAGATCAGTCATCCGATGAAATAGGATAATTGAAATATATTTATACTAAAATATGTATTATTATTGATTTTGTTTCTGCTTTCATGAGTATAAATCAAAAAATATCACATGAAACATTTTGTGTATTTTTTAATTTTTTAAATTTGAAAACCAAATATTCATTTTAAAATAACATATATGATTATTATAAAATCATTACATCACACAATTTCACCATTAAAGATTCAGCATTCTTGAATTTTTTTTAGGCATATATGTACTTTTTTTATTAATATGATAAAACAAAGTGGTATTTAATTCCTATCTAGTAACGACTTTTTTAGTACAATCTGACCCAATGTCATTAGTGTCCGATAAAAAGGCGTTGATACTATTTGATTCTTTTAAAGAGTTTATAAAAATAATCGCGATTTTAAATAATATATCTATAGATCATATGAGGTGATTGTTAAAAATGCTTTAGTTGTTTGAATAGACTCTTTTGTATATTTTATAATATCTGGTTTTTGAAAATAAAGCTAAAACAGTTAAGGTAAAGTTGTGTGTTGTTTTTTTGTTGAGATGCAATATATTTTTGTTGATAATATCTTGATATCTTTAAAGAATATGATAAAAAGTCGTTTTAGAATATTATAAAGAAAGATTATAGAAGTGATTTTCGATCTTTATTGTTTTCGAAAAAATAATATTACCCACTGAAATTTACGTTTAAATAACCATATTGTGCCTCACATTATATAACTGCTTTGAAACTTTATCATTGCCTTAATAATGATATTTTTTATATTAATTATAAGGTTGAAAATTTATTGAAAATCATGTATTTGTTGTGCAATGGTTAATTAATCATGCTTGTAATTGATTTAACGCATATTTTAAGAAGAAAAGAACTTATCAGATTAGAAAATAAATCATCACAAAAAATGCGTTCATATTTTGCCTAAAAACATGTGCATATAAAGAATTAAGATGTACACAGCTTAAATGAATGTATTAGGATTATTTGTCTCGTTTTTGTATTATTTATGGTTTTAAACACACATTTGAATATAATTATTCTTTATATCTTGAAAAATATGCTCTTATACGAGTTCTTAGTGGAAATTCAATATTTTCACTTTTAATACTCGTTTAAATACATGCTACCAGTTGTTATTCTTAAAATCATAAATTCATAATACCAAAAGACTATAAAAATATATTATTTTAAAACTTAAATATAAAACATAATGATACTTTACTTTGACGAGATTTTGTATACCGTTTTTACATAAGAATTATTGTTTAAAATATGGTAGATCTCAATGATGCTTACTAAAAAAATTTTAGCAAAATTCTAGAGAAAATTGTCCTATTATAACGAATTTAGTTTCATTTTATTTCATTATGTCGTTCTTATAAATATTTTATAGGCATATTTTGTAATGTATTATTTTATATGTATTTTTATTTATGGATTAAGTTTCTTCTTCAAGTTAAATTTATACTGAAATATTATCAGATCATTAGAAATTTTGCAACGCATTTTAGTGCTTCTTTTCACGCTTAAACCTGATCTGTATATGTTAACAGCTTATTTTCAGTAAAATGATATATGTCTATTTTTTGTGAAGTGTATGAGCTTGCATCTATGGTTCTACTTCGTCTGTGATTTTAACACCTCAACATATTTTTTATATAATTTTGAAACCAACTTCAGTAATTGAACATGTCATTATTTTTGTTTTGATTGGTGAATATATTAACCAAATAGATCGCCAAGATTTAATTTTTCCTGATTCACATTTTCAATCTCACAACTTTATTTGGTTATCGAAGCTAATCATTAATGTTTCAATCAGTTAAAAATATTTAGTTTTATTTTTATAGACTGAAATCGTACTTATTTGTTTAATTAAAAATTTTATCTTCTAGTATCTGCCTTTATTCCGCATGTTCATACCAGCCTTTCTCGTATACCGATCGCATAGAGCTTTTTTTGGATTTATAATGTCAAAGAGTCTTAATAAAAAAAAGTAAGACATTTTACGAATTGATTGTTGCTTCATATATAATAGTTTCATAAAATTATGTTGAACTAGTTTGCCTAATGATCGATTGTTTTCATGGCTCTCTTACAATATAGGCACTTTAATCTCTCACCGAGAAATATATTTCAGTCTTTATAAAAAACCAATTACAATCTTCACTTGGTAAATTATCATTGTCTTTTAGATACTTTAAAATTCAAAGACATGTAATAGATCATGATATAAGCTTTGAAATGTTCTTGGCATAACAATAAATCTTTATTTTACTCAATAAACTTTCTTAATGATTTCCCCCTCTTTTCTACTTTTTGAGAGTATCGAGATGATATTTTTTTGTGATAGTTCAAATTATTAAGAAATGTGTTGTAACTTTTTTATTTGTGGCCCTTCACAACAACCTGTTTTTACTATTTTACGGCTGGTTTTTATGCTGCTGAGTCATCTTTTCCACATACGAATTCGTTATTATTTTTCTAAGATATAATTAATATATCTTTATATATAATCTTTGTAAATTACTAGGCTTTATGTTAAAGGAAACATCTGTAAACTTCAAATATCATAACATCGATTCTTAAATATTATGTGTTTTTATATTTACGCCTTTATTGTAATAAAAGATGATGTTGTATGTCTATAAATAGCTTTGAATGGATTTCTTCCATTTAGTATAGTCTTAAATGAAGTTCTTATTCTTTTTAGAATGAATACTGCAATCTAAAAGTAAGCTTCTAGCCTAATATTAGATTTTTATTTTATTATTACACCGTGATATTGTTAGATGATCAGTCATCAGCTATATTTTTACTTCAGCGCATTTAGTATGGTTAGTGGCTGGCACATTTTTTATTATTATGGGTCTACTGCATTTGAAAAATTTATCATTTCAAACTTCACATGCTTAAATATTCAAAAGTTTTTAATATTGTTTTAAATCATCTATGAATAAAAGATGATTTTTTATCCAGAATTTTCCTCATAACTACGCTAAACCTCGGGCGTGTATTTATTAAATTTTCTACAAAATAGATACATATATGAAACGAAATAAATAGGATAAAGGCTGTCTCGTAGAAGTAATCCCCTATTTTACATAGATTTATGATTTATAATACAATAAATCTTAATGATATACTTATTCTATCAGTAATATTTAGAATAAAGTCAGTAGTTTATCCTGACAGGTTTAGTTTTATATTACATCTATATAGTATATTATTTTCTATCGAGTCAAATGTATTTATATACATCAATCTATGTTGTATAAAGCATATTTTAATGTTCTTTATCTATCGCAATATTACTAAGGGCCTGTTATTTTGTTCTTTGAGCCCGTCTTATTTTCCTAATTGCTTTTCTTAATTATTTAATTCAGTATCCATCTCATATTAAAATATTTAAGCAATTTTTTTTGTACATAACATGTAAGAATTATAAATCAGCATGATTGATCTAAATTCATTTCCTATTTTGGTCTTTTATTTACGAATAGAATATTTTGTACCAGATAAAAGAAAATTTATCCTTTTCTTTATTTTTAAAAGATTTTTGTGTTAAATTTGATATATATAATATGTGTTTTTACATTATCTTTTTCTTTTAATAGAATAATTAGGTATCTTATCTGGTAAAGTGGGATTTTAAATCGGCAATAGGGTATATTGGTTAAAAAATTCGATTTCTGTTATATCAGATATTATTATACTCTTCAAATGTACAAGCAGACAATAAAATAAAAAACACCAAAATAATTAGCCGATATAATCTTATTCATAATTTTTAAAAATTAATTATTTATATGTTCTTGTTTCAACTATTTTATATGTATGTTATCGTATCCCTTTTTTTTGGAAAATATATTAGAATTTTCTTTTCCCTCCAGATTATTATATACTATGATATTCTTTAAAATTCCGCTGTTCAAATTCGGGATGATTGAACGCTATATATTTGTTCATAAGTTGATTAAAGTTTATTACTCAATCACCGATATAACTAGAATAAATATTTATAAACAAACACAAGATTTAATAAGATTAGAAAAATTTATTGCAATTAAATATCCTATATTTATAAAGTTGTTAGTACATACTTGTTATCTAGACTTTTAACAAGCACAATTTTATATTATATACATCATAATATTCCTTTTAAATTTTTTTTGTTGAATCTTCCATATGTATATACAAAAGTTAACCGACAAACATATTGTTGAATTTAGAATATACTCAATAAATATATAGCATCCATCAACCATACAATATTATTTAATATATTAATGGTATTCTGCAAATAATTACCTTTGATAATTTTTTCTTCTACGTCAAGGAAGCATTTTGAATTTCATATCTGATACTTACATTATAAATGGCTGTTAATAATATCAAATTGCGCATATATGCAGCTCTATGGTCTGAGTAAAATTCCATCAAATTTAAAACCGAGAAATCCAATGATCTTTTATGAATAAATCATTTACTTTTTGATTTATTATGTTCATAATATTTGTTACTGATATATCAATTTAAAAAAGATGGAAGGTCAATCTATAATTTCTGATTTTCTTCTTCATCGATTTGTTTAGATTATTTTAATTTAATTTCCTCATATATAAATCGTGTCAGCCAAAGCGGATCAGATAAGAAATTTTCTTGTTTAATTTTACATGTTCAATATCAATGATGCCAATATCTTACATTCTTTTACTTGTATAGGGAGAGGGTTTTAAATAACTTTTTCTAAAATGATTTGATAAATAGAAATTTTAATTCACAAATGTCACTAAATTAAGAAAGTGAATACTTCTAGTAATGGAAATTGTAATATAACTATAAAATCAAATTTGTAGTTCTAAAACTATAGCCAATTTTCTTACGGTGAAATTTCTTGAAAATGTATCTTCTAAAGTGACATATTGGGCATCTCTATAAATAGAAATTTTTTAAGAGCTCATTCGAGCTAAAATGATAACTAAAGATATGAAAAATAACTAATGCACTTTTCTTTAAGTTTTTTCGAACTATATTTGATATATTCAGATAATCATTTGATGAAATATGTAGGATATAAATTTTTTTTATATTCTACATTGACCTGAAAATTTCGAGATATTATTTGATTCGTATGCTGTCAAGATCGGATTATTTTCCATGTCATTGTAAGAGAATTTTTATGCGGCATAATAATGATTTTCCATGAATTTAGTTTTGCATTTATATATTTTTCAAGTTCGTCAAACATACGTGCTGCATATTAATATATATTCGTACTTTATGCATAATGTTTTTGTATTTTTTACCATTTTCTATGATTATTTGGCATGTTCTACTCTTTTGATTGTATTTTACAAATTTAAAAAAATTCATAATGCGTTTTTATAGAGATCGTGTGATTTAATAACCCCTAAGTTTTTGATGATGGCAAGCAGCATATGGTTTCCATATATTTTATACTATTTCATGCGAAAAAAGTGATGAAATCCCGTTTTTAATTTTTGTTGTACATCTATTAGAATTTCTTTTTAAATATATTTAATTATATATACGTGGGTTAAATAAATATACTTTTCAGATAAAGAATGTATTTGTTATTTAGAAGCTTTATTTCACATTCTAATTATGTTGAGGCTACATTTTCTGCAAAAAAAACATCTTTTTAGTATCTAAAAATCGTATTAAGTTTTTCAACTCTTGTATATAGGCTTAATCCGACATATAAGAATATATAGAACTGGCTTTTAATATAAAAATATGCAAATCTTCTTAGAAAAACGCATATTATCAAAATAATAATTTTCCTAAGCTGGATGTATATATTAAACATTAAATGATGATAATTTGTTAAATTTTCAATGCTGTAAGGTTGTTATTTTTCATTTACTGTGCATAAAGCGCATTAGGAATAGCTGTTTTGAAAATGATGAATGTTTTATATAGCAATGTGATTCATAAAAATTTTAAAATCTAAAATACAATTCAATCGTGGGATATCTAGAGATCTTTATAAAACATGATTAAATTATAAAATCATGGCTGGTAATTCGAGAAGGATACGAAGCGAGATGGTGAACATAAAAATGGTTAACAAATAAAATACGTATTTTTTATTAAACTGTAAAATAAAATAAAAAGAAACATTTATTATCTTTGAATTCAAATATAGAAAAAATGTATTTTTATATCCATTTGTGTCTATACTTAAATGAAATACATAAATATAACATATTTTGTGATGTCTAACCAGAAGATATTAAGTCAAAACATTCTTGCAAGAATAATTTAATAGAATGATATCTGTGGCTCGCTTAATTGGTATATTTATGACAAAACAGTAGTATAACAGTCATTAAAGCTATGTAAACTCATTAAGATTTTGGGTGCGATAATATAATAGAATTATTTTAGTGATATGTGCCCATATTTTATAATCAATGACTCATTTATGCGTTTTACATGCCAAATTTTGGTATATATGAAAAAATGCATATTATTCATATTAAAATACATTTTCAATATTACAAGAATGTTTTTCTTGCAATTACCGGTCTATGCAAGAAATAAATATAAACTAACAAAATATTTTGCAATAACACAATCACGCCATTAGATTTTTTTATTCTAGAAGATTGCGAAATTACTATTTCGACATCTATGCTTATAAAGAAAGACAGATCGATTTAAAAAAAATATAACAATACATTTTCTCACACAAAAAGTAACTTTTTGCCTTAATCAAATTTCGAGCCCAAAATAATATCTTAATGCGCAATAATTAACAAAAAAATTTGCAGATGATTATTTTTAACATCTTTGGTAACTAAAAATATTACTGATCTACAACTAATTGTCATAATTACTATATCTTTGCTGTAAATATTTAAAAAAAACCTTTATTCCGAAAACAATGTTTAAATTTGTATCATTTTATCTATTTAAAATTAAATTTAATCTTGTGTGGGGATATTGATTTTATTTGTATTTATACGTTTTTAAATTTAATTTTATGCTCATTTTTTATTCTATGGGAATATTTAATCATATTTACGAGTAATTTTGAATTATCATTATCTATGTTTATTTATACTTTGCAGGTGTTATAAAGCCTGTACTAACTTTCAGCAATTAAAATATTAGATATGCAAAAAGTACAGCTTATTATAAATATCTACAAGTAAATATTCTATACTAGACATCTTAGAAGAAGTGAAATATTTTTCTAAGATTCAATATCAATTTTACATATTATTGAACGTGAAAAGGCTAATTATTGCATTTAGTTGGCAGATATTTCAATAAAACTTTAGTTCGGATTTCAAAATTTCCATAAATCTTGCAGAAAATGTGCCACAAAAAATTTAACATAATCTAAAACCCCATTTTGCAAATGTATTTTTATTGATTTGCAGGACAATTGCAAGAGTTTAAGATCATATATATTATCGATTTTTATACTAAGAATTCAATATTAAAATGTTTTTTTTAGGTTTTATTTAATGATCTATCGTTTTTTATGTGAGATTATATTAATATTAAATCTCAAGATCATTGATCTGTACTGTTTATAATTTTTTTATTCTTTTAAAAACAATCAAAAATAAATTTTAGTTAGTCAATGGTCTATTTTGTGTGTTTTTTCGTAGTCTTTGCGTTATATGTATGCATATAAATTTGTGCCAAGAAAGAACAAGAAATTCTATATTGTATATGCAAATATAAGATTGGCCTATAATTAAATATTTGTTCTTTCTATTAACTTTTTACACTGAAGAAAAATTTTTAATAGCCTCTGTAATTTTAAATTTCTAGTTAGATTGTATTATATGTTTTCGTAGATATTAATGTGCTAATTTTGTATACTTAAGCTTAGGAAAAAAATAGTTCAGTCATCAGAATAATACGTTATTTCATGTTATAAAACATCGAAACAAAAAATCTTAACAAAAATATAATTATATAATATTACAGCAAGCACAACAGTACAAAATGGTGCAAATTTTACAGTTAACGTTACAGATGGTATCTTCTGGCTGCTACGTTGTGTGATTGAATGTTATATGAAAAAGATTTTTTTCTGTAGATGAAAAAATAAGAAGACTTTTATATTATTATCTAGAAAGATTACATAGTACAGATGTACAAAATTTATCTTTCAGGTCTCTCCAAAATCTCTTTGTATTATAATGATATAAAAAATAAATATAATACAGTGAATAAATTAGTTTTTTAGTTTTTTATAGTAAGTTTATATATTCTACTGCATTTTTAGTTTTTAAAAAAAACAGACGAAGAGGGTTTGTTTAAGCAATAAAAAATCAATTAAACTGTTTTATAAAGCTGAAAATTTTTAATCGGTTTGGAAAAAACGAAGAAATTACTTTTTGAACTTTCTTTATAAAAACTATATATATTTTTACCTTTATCTTCATCAATAAATATGTTTCATTTTTGTAAAATTCATGTTTACTGGTAAAATTGTTAATTATAGATAAAAATATAGAGTTTACATATATTTTTTGACAAGCAAGTTTATAAAAACATATAAAATGCAGAAGTTATATTTTTCGTGTAAATTATCGATTATTGCATTTTGTAACTGTATATTTTATGATATTTCGATAGAATTTGTCGCTTTGTTATTTTTAAAAATATATAAAAATATCTTAAGGCCAGAATTAGCAAAAACTATATTTAGTCAACAATATCTAAGATTACATTCCGAAGAAATAAATTTTATAACGAATATAATTTTAAAAAATTATATATTTAGAAAAAACACAGTAGGTTGTTGCTAATACTAGCGATTAAAATTACCAGTTTTATAAAAAAATACCAATTCAATCTTATTATTACAAACTAGTGCGGGTGATTAGATCAAAATATGCTTTAAATAGACAATATTAAATGAAGGGACTCATTTATTGTCGACTAAAACTTTGTGTGAATTACCTTTACATAGATCATAATATGGGTTAAAAAAACCAATAAAAACTTATAATTTATACATCTTTTTTCTTTTTTTACGTATTGCAAAATTGAATTTATGTTATATTATACTTGCAATACTTTTAAAAAAATAAGATTCATTTGGCTTTGGCATGATATTGATGTTACGGTTAAAGCAAAACTTACTATGAAATAACAAATATTTATATATTGCCCATATATCTATCGTTAAAAGGTTTTGCTTATGTAAATCGAGTTTATTTCGCTGTTTCTTATTTCAGCGATAAAAAATAATTCACATTGTTTTGTACATTAAATATACGACAATAAAAATATTCATGATAATTAATATATAGTAATTTTTTTTAGAAACAGTATTATATGAATAAAACTTTGATCTTTTTCATTTTGCAGCGTGTAATTATCAAATTTACTGTTTTACACATTAAAGACTACAAATAGATCCATAGAATCTTGATACAACATAGATGCACACTTTTATTAAAGTAACGGTATAGACTTGCCCTATATAAAATAAATATGGTAAAGTAATTTATGTTTTATATCGTTTAAATAGATGATATTCAAGGGAAACTACATATAATATACATGTAAATTAATGATAGAATTTTAATTCGTTTCATAAAAAGAAAGGATCAAGGCAAAAAATAGGTAATTGTTACGAATATATTGTATTTACTACACGTATTTTGCTTTATTACGAAAAAAAATCATATGAGCTTATATTAAAATATTTTTTCTTGAATTAAATGAATAATGTAAATTTAATATTGTTAGAATCTAAATAATAATGTTTTATTACCAAACACATCTTAGAAGAAAAAATGTGAACTCGATTTGTTGTTTATATTCTGCTATATGTCTACAAACGATATTATGCATATTAATAGTAACACCAAAAATCTGTATGTCACATTAAATTTTTTGCATTATATTTATTTATATCAATATATTTAGGCATTTTATTATGATAATTGTTTAAGAAATTATAAGTATCACAAAATGTAAATCAGTCGCATGAAATAAATCGTAAATTAAAATTTCATTATAGTAAATATTAAATAAAACCTTTTAAAACACGAATTTTATTTCTAATTTATATAGAGGAAATGCACACACTACCTAGAAGCATACACGTTCTATTATATTTTTGTCTTCTTTAGCTGTTAGAATTTACTTTAAACCTTTGAATATAAAATACGCACTATTTACAATACTTCTAGACTATAAGCATATCTTATGATGTAGTACTATCTAGTATCAAATATACATGAAATTTATCTGACAAAAAAAATTTTTTTTTGTCTTATATCATGGCTAAGTATATTTAAAAGAGTTAATGCTATGTTTGATCTTCATATTATATATTTTAGTATTTTTTTGTGAAATTTAGGAAGCCTTTATGTATTCCAATTTTTTTAAAAAATTATTTAATCAATGTCGAAAACAACGGCAAATTGTTCTATTTCATGTAAATTACCCATAAAAAAACAAACTAAATGATAATATTTTTAACTTTATATCTATATAATTAAATTTTTGGTTAGATAAAATCGCTTAAAGACATGTAAATTTTCTCTTTAATGTAGGGTTTCAAGATTAATACAGATATGTAAATATATGACTCTATGTTGCACAGTGTGATTTTAAACAAAAAAAATTATTGGCAATTATTGAACGAATCGATTATCATATAATTGTTATATAAGATATCTATGTTAATGGGCAGATATAAAGGAGACAATTCAAGATTTAAAAAACCATTCATTCACTGTCATAACATACATTTACATTTAGACTTGGATTTTTATAAAACATTTTTAGATTTTAATCACCAAACCACCCTTAAATATTATTCATATAAGATATAGAAACAGGCTTTGATACCAAAAAGAAAATTTTTACCGTATAGTTGTTACTAATTACGGCTCATGAGGCTAAGTAGGAATGTAAACAATATAATATTCCCGTATAAATGGGTATTTCAATGCATACAAATCCCAAGATAGCAATAGATTGCATAGAAATATATGTTTAAACAATTTATTAAGCTTATCAGAAAAGTTGCAATTTTGCTATGTCAAAAAATTAATTCATTTATGAATTTTTGCATTGATTTCTATTAAAACCTATGTCTTAAAGATATTCAGTTATAAATGAAAATTGCAATATCATCAGAAATAAGAAAAAAGTAAATTCATACCAAAAGATTTCATAGAAAATCCACTCTAGCTCTACTAAACATAAAAATAAGAAAAAGTGCAGGTTGAAAAACTTTAGTTTATAAGGGTAAACAAATGCTTTAACGTTTTCAAATTTTTATGGGTACGGATTACGCATAATAATTAAAATTTACGTTTTTATTTCATATAAACATATTTTTTTTACTAGAAACCGCAAAAAAAGTGATTGTTAGAAAGTATTGGAGAAAACTAAAAATATTAGAGCGATTATAGACAATCAAGAAAATTTGCTAGTGGTATGTAAAATATTGCTAAATAAAATAGATTTGAATTAAAATCATCAATATAATATATATCAGTTAGTTCTAAACCGACATACAAATAATATGATTGAATATGGCGTAAAATTAATATATCTTGTTACAACATGCGAATCAAAGAGAAAAATAGGAGGATATTGCGAAAGAAGAATATCTTAGTCATAAAAAGCTTTTATATATTTCATTGGTATTTTATGTAGCTAAAGAGCGATTAAAAAGTCAATAAATATAATTTACGTGCTTGATAGAAAATAAAATGTGCAAGTATATCATCGAGACAATGCAATGATATTTTTACTCTAGTATAAAATGTCGAAATTAGTAATTTTTTATATTTATGTATTAAATTAATTAAGTACTATCACTTAGAAAACATAAAAATACTACTATTTATAATTACAAACATAGGTCGTATCCCTAAATGAATGATATAAAATTTACACGGATTCGTAAACTTAGATATTTCAGGGCTTGAATCTAACAAACAAGAGTTTATTGTGTAAAATAAATATTAAAAAACTATATCAAAAATCCACACGTGCATAAGAAAAGAAACGCTTTAATACATGAATTTAATAAGTGGCCATATATGAAAATTTTAGACTTTCTAAAACTCTAGATACTGTTTATCTAGGTTAAAACATGTTATAGTTAACCTAGGATTTCGCGCTGTAAATACTACTTATCAATGTTGATAACTTAGCATGCAATTGTAAAACTACGGTGGTATATATTAATATAAAAATAAACAGGGAAGAAGTGAAACTATTGACATCATGAAAGCAATAAAATACTTTTTCTAAAAATCAAGATACATGGAAAAAATTACAATAAATAATTCCAAACAAATTAGCGATAACCTAATCAATAGCTCAAAAATAAAAACATAACTAAAATTTTCCATTTTGTATCGAAATAACGTATTTAATGATAAAAAGAACTTGGTCACTTTAAACGAAAAATCTAGAAAGTTGCTCTTCTATCATCTGATAAGACATTAAAATGAAAATCGAGACAAATTTACCCAGTATTTTACATTAGGGGCTCAAGGTTAATCTGTATCATATAAGGTATCTGAAGAAAACACCAGATCACGAAAAAAAAATAGACATATATATAAAACTTGGATGGTGAAAGCTTTGCAATTTAAACGTTGATTGAAATAAATAGGGTAAAAAATAAGAATATTAAGATGAAGCGGTATCAAATAGTAAATCTTCCCAGTGAGCACATAAAATCAAGCAAGTTGACCCTGAGAACGATCTTATAAGTACAACTAGAAATTTGAAAAAAAGAAAAATTAATAGTGATACTAACAGTTTTACAAAGTAAAAAATGTGAAATTGCAGATTGACTTTTATTAGATTATAAATTATTTACAACCTTTGTAAATAATAAATAGCACAATTTTTCAGCTATTAAAATAGTTTGTTGAAATATAAATTATATCAACAGCATAGAATTGCATTTATTAATTAGCTAAGATACTAATAATAAATTAGAATTACATATATGAGCAAACTAAGTACAGTAAATACTATTATGTAGATAATTTAAAAACCAAAATTCGTAATCATTTTATGAAAAATATATAAATTTTGCATATTTGACATGCTTGTTCCTTGCTTCTTATCAAATTTTGTTTAAAACAATCATTCCTAACCTTGCTATTTAGTTTATTATTTATAAATATATCATTTAATGTGTATTATAAGATTTTACAGTATTTTTAAAAAACTTAATTATAATTTAATAGATTAAAAAAACAATATTTTGATATATTTTCTATTTTGCGTATTATGAGAATAATTGTTGTTTTGTTATACGTTTACGATCTATGAATTATTTTTTTTGTCATAAAAAAGAAATTCGAAGCATATAGTTGAATCATGAATTTTTTTTAACTAAGAAATATATTTTTTGATTATTAAACATTCGTGTTTATACGAAATTTCTTTATTGATTGATAATTATTAATTCTCTCATATATATAGCAAGATTTTCCTTCATTAAAAATAAATGCATTCATAAAATTTCTACATTTGTAAATAATTTTATAATATATGACCCATAAATATTGATTGCTACTTTTCCATTTTAATATTATATAGATAATGCTAAGCAATCTAATCGGTTTAATATATTATTATAATTTTTTCAAAGATAAAATTCATAGAAATCATTTTAACTGTTTTCTCTAGTCGAGCTGATTTCTGATGCCTCAAAAAATCTGACGTTTATCTCCTTTTCAACTAACGGCGAAAGGTACTATATTTCAGAAAAATCATGGTATTCTATTTAACAAAGTCTTCAAGAAGCATAAAACACCGTGTAAAAATCCATACTTTACATTTATAGTAGTGTGTTGCTTAATAGACGCTGAGTACCATTTATATATAATTTCATCGCACCGATCATACTAAAAGATTAAATATAAGTCTTTGGTTTCATTTTATATATCATTTATATTTTCTGTAGATATAAAACACAAATATATCAATACAAAGTAAATATTTTTGTGCCTTTTGTTTTTGATAATTTATCTAATCAAAGCTTATTGCGGGTGAATTCATATCTTATTTTGTGTGAAATTATTAGCCATAGTTTGTTTACTATCGTAAACTAGATTTGATGAAAGTATTTTAACTGACTAACATAAATTTTTTAGCTGAAAACAATTACATGTTGTGGTTTTACTCAAATTTATAATAATTCAAAAAAAAAGAATTAGCGGAAAATTTGGAAATGTAGAAATAAAAAAGCATGATTTACTCTTAGAAATAATTAAATTGGATTTAAGAAAAAAAATGTACTAAAAGAGTTAATAAACAATCACGTTGACAGATTTTAACGTTTTTTTATCTAGGACCATATAAAAGCATAAATATTACAAAAGCAGCCATTTTTACAAGATTTGGTAAACCGCTTATAAAAATAGATGTAAGATCACGTAAACCTCTTTATTCCGAAAGAAGAAAAATATTATATTTATTCACACTTAATACATATTTAAGTCGAGATATAAACTTATATATTTTTATAAACGTTTAATCATTGATTTTCAATATAATTTCTAATTTTAGAAAGTTTTAAATTTATTTTTCATCGGCAAAGGTTAAAAAAATTTATAAAATATTGTGCATGTTTTAGTGTGCCATAATGCCATTTCTAATGATTTCACTATGCAGTAAAAATAATAAAAAGTTGATTTTCTAAGGCGTTTCACCCGGAAATATTTTATCTGTTATGTGATAAATTCGATGTGGAATTTAAAATTTAAGATAAACAATATAAAATTACAACATAAATATTGCTGTGTATCTTATCACGATGTATAATTAACCTATCAGATAATTTATGCGAATCATTTTTACCTAGTTCATGTTAATAATAATCTAACTTATTTGTACATATTTTATGTTGAAAAGCCCAATCAAAATTGCACAAAATGCTATCTTATTCCTTTTTCTATTGATTATAACTTATATAAATACTTATTAATGCATCACGTTCGCAATTTTTGGACAACTACTTCTTATGTTGAAAAATAGTCAAAATAGTTTCGAAAATATCTTCGAATATAAATTTGACATATATTCGAGTAAACAAGCAAAATTATTGTTCTGCGTAAGAAAAATTTTTCGACAGAAGTAAAAATTAAGCAAATGCATCTTATTGTAATTAAAAATTTAGTTCAGAAAGAAATCTTGTTCATACTACATTAATAAGATTAAGATATTATAAAAAAATATTATATTAGAGAGCAAAAAGCCACATAATTTAGATTTCTCTCTTTATTTTTTATTTATTTTAATTTCTAATGAGGCAGAGTAATCGATGTTAATTTCTGTATTTTGTTTTATAGATCTACTAAGTTTCAAAAAAAATAAATCTAAAATTTTGAACACTTATAAACATATTATCGGAAATACATTATAATTATGGACGAAAACGATGTTTCTGCACATTTTTTTTAACTAGGTATTTATATTTTAAATTAAGTAAAAGCATCGGATTATTTTATGTTTGTAAAATACTACTTTTCGCTGATTTTTTATATTTTATATCCATAAAAAATATACCAATTGTTTATAATGAATTTCAATATGTAAAGACTTACGATAGCAGAAAATACAGTAAATTTCAATATTAAAAAAATTGGAATATATTTTTCAATGACACATAGTAAGTGATAAAACGTAAATTTGACTTATATTATAGCGTAAAATATTTTCATGAATCAGATTTAAGCATTATCGAATTTAATGAATGAAATATTTATATAAGAATATTACTCATATGATTAAATAAAATGCTCAGGTAATATAGTTTTTTCTTTACGAAATATTTTTACAATGATTAAATACATTTTTTTTATCGATTAAAGGTTTTTAGTTGTTAATTGCAAGTTTTATATGAACTGAGTATGCCTAAAAATGTTATAAATTGGGTTGAAAATAAATTAAAAGACATGAATGACCAATCTATCAAAAAATTAGCATTTCTGTATTTTAAAGCTGTTAAAAACCACACATCGATAATTATTACATCGTTTGGCAAAAAAAACCAATACAAAGCATATTTAGACCATGTCTAAATATAGACACCAAAAAACATTAACGCCTTAACACAGTATATAAAATATAGGTTTGACTATTAGAATTATATATATAACTTCAATTGCTCTTTATATTATTTATATTAACACCTTTTTCATAGTAAATTCACTTATATGGCACATAAACGAAAATATATATAATTTAATTAATGATTAAAAAATAATAAAAAAACATAACATTAACATATATAAAATATAAATTCCGGCAAGAAGTAAGCCACTTATCATATTTTTATCATAAGAATTAATAAAAACAATATTATTACAATAATAGTACAAAGCTTCAAATATAAATGAACAATTCAATGAGGATAAAATTTCGATATTAAATTTTTCTTTTTATATCATAATATATAAATTTTGTATATATTACACAGGGGATATTATAGCTGTGTTTTCAGAACTACATTGTGGTGTTAATATCAAACATAGCTATTTTTTATATTTAATTATCTCTAAAAAACATGATTAAAAATACATTTTACGATATCTGCAACAAAATTTCATTTTTTTATATTGAAACAGCAATCGATTACATTTATCAAAAAAGCTTTTCGATTTTGACATATCATAAAATATAATTTTTGCACTAAAAAAATACAGTTTTTTCAAAATGTTAAAAATGCAATCATTATTCAGATTTGCCCTGCTATTTACTAATACAAAATTTACAAATCTCTTCACATAAAACAATTTATCCAAAAAAAGACAGCTTTTTTTGTTTTATTGTGATAAAAAAGGTATGAATATGACTTTAGTAAACAATTATATAAATAGCATATAGCAGCCATTATACAACTATATTTAATAAGTTAAGAAGGTTTCTGCCAGCTAATATCTACAAAAAACTTATTTCAAAATAAAAACATAGTAATGATTCATTAAACAAACATAATAAATTTCAAATTAATATTTATCTAAAATTATTTGTTTTGAATGTATAATCTTACACAGAAAAAAATAGAAAATTACTAAAAATTATATGAACCTGGAGAATTCTATTTCGCATGTATAGCCTAGGTTATCTTTTGCTATAATTACTTATAAAATTGATTAAGCTGACTATTAAACAGAAAACAATTTATATATTCTGGTGTTTATTTTCATTTATAAATGCAGGAATATTAACAAATTTGTGAATTCGAACCGAAAAAGCGAATTTTATCCTAAATATCATATTTTTATGTCCTTGTAATAAAGCTACGTATGATAAGCTAAAAAAGTCACCTAATTTTTTTTCGCATAAACTTAAATAATCTTACGTATTAAATTTATTGCATATGAATAAAATGATCGCAGTAAAAGTATAAGTGAAAATTTTATTTTGACTATACACTTTTTTTTCGCGATATTTATGTAAAATCTTGGTATAATGAATAACTTTATTATTCAAAACGTATCAATACAATTTTTTTGCTATGATAATAGACAATGTACATGTAACACAACATTTTTACGTTGTTTTTAATTTTATAAATCATATTTTTTTTTCACCGTAAGTATCACTTTTTTTGTAATTAAGAAATTAATGCTTTTTTCATGCTGCTCTACATTCAAAGTAATATACAATAACATATTTTCATACTTATTCAAATTAGCTTTGTGTCTTTAATGTAAAAAAAAAAGATTTGTTAGGATATAAGTCGTTTCCTTATATAGAATACTCTCAATTTGATTTTAGTATATAATAAAAAACATTTATAGTTTCTATTGAGTAAAGATAGTAAAAGCCATAATTGAGGCATTTTTGTAAAATTTTTATCATATAATTCAATTTTTTCGCAGCAAAAAGTATATTTTTTTCATAACTAAAAACGATGAAGTGATTTAGTACAATTAAATTTTTGACAAATCAAAAAATACTAACTACATAATGATAATCAATATTATAATACCAGTATAGAAATCTTTTCTACTGTCTCATAATATAGGCATCTAATTTTTTTAGTTTCCTATCTTTGCTGCAAAGATTAATATATTTTTCTTTAAAAAGTTGTTAAAAGTGTAGATAAAATTATAAGGAAGTAGTTTTATATGTAAAGCCTTATATTATGCCCTAGATTTATTTGTTTCACTGGTATTTGTATAAAAAATGGTATTTCAACTAATATAAAACTTTATATTTAATACAATGTAATTAATAGAAACTATATAAATCTAAATGTCGATCAGCATAATTTAATATAAGCTTAATGTACGAGTTTTTTGAGTAAATATTTTTTCGTAATCGAACATACATCGATTAATATAAGAACTCTAAAAAAAGCCATATACCATGATATATCAACAATTATTCATATTAGACATAACAAAATAGCTTTTAAAAATTGCCTAAAGCACAAGATATTGCACATAAAAATTTAACAAAGAGTTTACGAAAATATGGAATAGATGTAAGAATATCTAAAGCACAATTTTTATTGTTCTTCGAACAAATGGTATTATGTGAAAACCAAAAAAATTATGTAATCATAAATAACTAGTGAAAACATAAAAATCTCATGTATTAGCATTTATCCTTTTCCTATAGTTGGAATAGAAATATTGTGGTTCTTTTTTATTCATTTTATGCTCATTCGGCAAAAGAAATTTTAAATGTTCAAACTTTCATTAAAAAAATACACCGGTATAACATCACACACATAAATAAAATAAGTGTTTTTTGGGGAAATACCCTTAAATAATAATACCAAAAGGAAAGTATATTTGATTTCAAAAAATGATTTATGGATAAAGGTTAATTAGATGAGTTATGGTTCTTTTTAATTTTATATTTATCTAGATAGCTTTGGAAAATTTTAGCTTATGTCTATGAAGGCACTATAATAATCATACTATATATGCGGTATATTATGTTTTAGTAACCTTTTAAGGTTTTCTTTTGATTTTATTTTGCTTATTCTAGTTTCTAACATTATTTGATAATTTTATATCGTTATCAATAATACTCGCATATATTATAATTCATGAAAAGCAAATATTAAAAGAATACCATAATCACCGAATATATTTATAATAAAAGCTTTTTATTTATATATATTAAAATAAAGGCATTGGATTCTGCTTCTTACCATATATAAAATTGAATTTATCATCAAGATAATTTCTTAGAAGCGCCGTCGCTTTGTGTTTTCAGATAGACATTTATATTTTCAGTAAATGATTTTGGGATATATAGCTGTAACCGACTGGAAATACCTTGTTTAAAGAAGAAATCGGTTCGCTGTACTTTAAATGGATGCATAAATAATTTATGGCAATAAGTAAAGAAGAAAGAAACTATTGTTTCTGCTGTACACGTTTTACTGCGGCAATTCATAAGTACTGAGAAAAGCCGTTGATTCTTTAATGTAATATAATGTTTTTGTGTGGTTTAAATATAAAACTATTTTATCTATTAATTTATAGACACATAACAACAACCTATGTGGGGGCTCTAGTTTTATTCCTGTAATTATAATACTTGAGAATATTTGTGATCAGAATTTATTTAAAATCCAGATAAAAGCAGATTTAATTTTTTATTGATCTATAAAATGTGGCATTAATTTAAATATATATTCATATGAAGTGATTTTAATGGTTTCGAGTAATTTATATTGTTTATAATTCAGTTAACAATAAATAATGAAAAGGTATTTATATTAATACTGCACAAATTAATATGTTCATTGGAGACAATAAATATAGGCACGTGACACAAATATTGTGATATGTAGTATTAAAAATTTTAGTACGAATCAAAGGAAATTTTGAAAATATTTTAGATATGCATGATTTCTAAATAAAATATAGATGTGTTAATTTGATTTTTAGCTTTTCAATGTTGTCCAAGCAAAACTTTAGATTGATATATAGAACTGACTTTGCAGATAAGTCTATAAACCACTTTATCTTTTCGAAATTCTTCCATGCTAATTCTTATCTTAATATCTTTTAGCTAAGTGTCTTCCTATATTTCATTGTCTGTGCGTATGCTTCTACTTCAGTTGGTATTGGTAAAACATAAATACTTGGGCGTTTTGAAATAATATTTATATGAATAAAACGTTTGTCTGTTCAGAGGAATTAGACAAGCACAATAAGGGGACCATAATTTAGAAACTGCCGATTGCGCAACATAAATTAAAGATTGATATTTATTAATATATAAATTAGAAAAGTTACTAAGGAATTAAGAAGTAAATTATAAAGGACAAATTAATGAAAAAACTTCTAAATACGATAATTTATGAAACCATAGTATTTAAGCTGTTTTATAACTAAAGGAATCGCGTTATATCTAAAACTTCTTATTTATTTATGGGTTAATTTTATTTTTATCGATTTTATCTATTTAGACGTGTTCACCGATTTGGGAATATTGCACAACTCCTTGATGCATCTTTTGACACCTTCCTCTGATCTATCTTCATCAACTGCTCTTCTTCTCTCAAATGAGATGAGTTCAAGTGTCTTGCGGAGTGTGAGAGCTTGCATTATGCTTCTACTTCGTCCGGGATTTTTAACTCCTTAACATATCTGAGAATGCCATAAACATTCTTCATAATAAATTATAAGCAAAATTTAAAACTAATCACCAACTCAATAAATTGAATATATTGAACTATATATAGCACATATTGACGATAGAAATGTAAATAGTATAATATATATCTAATGATGCATACTTTAATACATACACATCCCAAAATACTAATCGATCATATGAATTTATATACGTTTAACAAGTTGTTTATGCTCATATGTAAGTTTATTTTAGATATTTAAAGATAGTAAAATTTATCAAATTAAGTTAAGTAACATTCATAGACTATACTTAAAATATATCCATATAAATATAAATTGCAATATCATCGGCGATTCGAATTAATTTAATTTATCGAAACGATATTTATTGGATGATTTACACTAGGTCTATGAATCATAAAAATAAGGAAAAGTGTTCGTTAAAAAAAAACATTGTTGATAAGAATAAACAATGTGCTTTGCTTCAATCAGATTTCATAAGTTTGTGTTGCGCATAATAAATAAAAAATTTACTTTTTATATATAAATTATAATTTTTAATCTAAAAACTGTATGAAATTGTGATTTAGGGATGAAGCAATAAGATAACAATAAGTAAGCGAATATAGACAAATAAGATGATTTCATCTAAATATGTTTTATGTTGTAAAATAAAAAAATATAAATTCAACACATCAACGTAAGAAATATTAGCAGATGCTAAAACCGACGTACAAAGTATAGGATTATATAAACGTTAAACCAATATCTTGAAAGAAAATGTAGATCGAAAAGAAAAATAAAGATGATAATGAAGAAAGAAAAAATGTGGGACTATCGATAAAGGATCAATCCAAACATTTCATTGGATATTTTGTATACCTAAGATCAAATTAGCCGTTAATAAATGTAAGCCAGCTCATTGATAGAATATTTAAAATACATAAATAATCATCATAGCTAATGAAACACTATATTTATTTATATTAAAGCTAAAATTATGTAACATTTTCATTTATAAATTTAATTTATTGTGTACAATCCCTTATAAAAGCATCAATACTAATATTTATATGGGAAGTGCAGATCGCCTGGGCCTTGATAAATTATTTTGAATTAAGATTCATGTCCGATAAACTAGATCTCAAGTCCTTGAAAATAAATAGTAAAGATTTTATTGTATAAAATAAATTCTACAGCACGTCATCAAAATCCTCAATGTGCCTAAGAATTCAAGGCTTAAAATACATGGATCCTCAATGTTGCTTAAATATAGAAATTATAATAATTTAAAGATGTTAGTTTCCGTCTATTTAGACTAAAACAAGTTATAGCGAGACAATCAAGATTTCGCACTGCAAAGAGGCTTATAAATGTAGATATCTTTGCAAGCAATTGAATAAAAATTATTACATAATTATGCAAGAAGAAAAAGACAAATAAAGAGATTATTTACTATTTTTAGATATAAAATACATTTTCAAAAAAAAACAAGATGCAATCGACTCTCTGTGCAGAAATAATGGAAAACGAATCCGTGGAGATAAAAGTAGATATAACAAATAAAAATAGACCATATAATATTGAATGAAATACTAAAATAATGTATTTTAGAAAAAGAGGAATTTAATCACCCTGATCAAAAATGGAGTGATCAGTATATGCATTATAAAGATAATGGGAACAAAAAAATGGTGAGAATTGCTTTACTATCATCTATTGTGACGTATATATATGTCGAAAAAGAACTGTTTTTCATATGTTTCAACTATGTACTCGGTTTTGATTATGTATCTTATAAGTAACCAGAAGAAACACCAGGTCACCCATTAGAACTAGGCATATTAATAATCCCGAGATCGAATATAGCATGTATACACTAGGTTCACCCGGAAGAGGTGAGGTATCGATTAGAATTTTTGAGAAGAGGAGATATCCATAAGTAGAAATACGCTGTGTGTACGTGAAATTATGAAATTTGAGCCTTAAAAAAAAAACTAAAGATATAACCACAACTTTGGACCATAAAATAAAACATAGCAATGGTGATAATAACAGTTTTACAGCGTCAAAAATATGAATTTGCAGATCGGTTTAAATTAGCTTTTGAATTATTTATAACCTATTATAAAAATAAATTGCATATATTATCAGGCTACATAATAGTGTTTTATAGATAGCATCATAGATAAGTATATAATTGTTATTATTCAATAGCCATATATATAATTTAAATCAAATGTAACTTATAAAGCAAACTAAGTATTATAAAAACATTTTTTTTTTCAAATAATTATCGACCAGTAATCTGTAATCTAGTTTTTGAGCAGTAAAAAATTATGTGAATATGCAACTTGTTATTTATTGCTATGTTCTGGATTTTTTCTATTAGCTAAAATTCTATGCTTGCATGTATTGTTTCTCAAAAATATAAATAAACATATCATTTAATATGTATTGTTTTTCGCATGTTGCTTCAAAAATAAATTTTATAGATATTCAATAAACAATTTTTGGATATATTTTTTCTCTTTTTTGTATGTATTTTAATCATAAAAGCCATAATTTTTTAATCTATGAATCAAATTTTCTTATAAATATAAATATTTCCGGTATTGGAGTTTGAATCATTTATTTAAAATAACCAAGAAAGTCTATACATTTAAAATAAAATATTCTTGCATATACTAAATATATTGATTGTTATATTATTATTTATTTATTTATTGTCTCTATATAGCAAGATTTTCTATCAATAAAAAATAATGCCTTCATAACTATCTACATTCGTAGCTTTTTCTATCTTTTGTGTCCTATAAATTTTAGATGTACTTTTCGTCATAATATTTAATTTTTAATTTAAGCAATTATGGGATGTTTCTATTAATATAATTACTTTCGCTTTGAAAAGAATCATCGATACAATTTGTGTAAGTTTTCACTGTATTTTAAGCTGTTTGCTTATAAATCCTTAATTATTCTTAAGCTTATCTTCTTTTCTAATATACAGATGCATGTACCATAGTTTTAGATTTATCATGGTGTTCATATATTTGAAAACCCGAGAATTATACTTCAAGGTTTAAAAATATAGACTTGCCAGTTTATATTCGAATATTACTTTTAAGCTACTAAGAAACATTTTTCAAAGAATTAAGTCGCACCGCTCAATCTAAAAGATTGCATATAGTTCTTTGTTTTCGTATTCTGATAAATTATTTTTGTTTTCTGTGCTATCCAACATTAAATATATCAATATAAAGCACATATTTTTTTGAGAATTTTGGTTTTCTTTATTTAAATGATCAAAATTTATTCTGTGGTAGATTCTTATCTTATTTTTGTATAAAATTGATTGCCTATGTTTTTTTTACTACTATAAATTTAGATTAAATCATATTTTAATTTCTAAAATGTGAATTTATTTTGAAAATAATTATATGCTGTGGTTTTACTTAAATATTTTTTTTACTTCGCAAGGAAAGCATCTTGCAGAAATTTATTTATAATTCTTAAAAAAAGAGATTTCTAAAATGAGAAAGAGTAGGATTATAACTACCTAAGATACTCAAGAAAAAAAATTATTTTATCTGTGAAAAAAAAATCTTTTATAAGAGTAAATTAATGAGAAAAGGCAAAAATTACTTCTGTTTTGATAGGATTATTTTTTCGCATTAATATACCAAAAGCATTCATTTCGTATTATATGGTTTGGCGCCATATAAATATATGTAAAATCACGTAAAACTCTATTTCCCTAAAAAATGATGCATTTTCTCATACTTAATACATATTAAGACAAGATGAAGCTAAATTTTATATTTTCTCAATTGCTTAACCTCATTTTTAGTCAATAAGATTTCATATTTATATAGTTTTAAATCCCTTTTCATCAGCAACGATTCTAAAAATTGTACAGATATTAAAATTTTTTTATACTGTCATAATACCGAGCCGAATAGTTTCATTATGATATATAAAATAAATAAATTAAAAATCGTGTTTTTCTAGGATTTTTCATTTTAATACTTGATTTGTTATGTGTCACATATAATTTATATTTCAAAGTCTGTATTTATGACTATATCACTGCATTAGATTATTCAGTTGTATATCTATTCGTTGTATCCCGTAAAAAACACTAAGGAAATTTTTGGGATAAGTAAAATATATTAGCACATATTTGCAAAAATCAGATTTCTTCTTATCTATTATTTCTATACGATAAAACCTATTAAAATTTGGGTAAAATACAAGCTTGTAAATTTCTTTTCGCTATATTTATGTTGTAGATACAAACATATTTATGGTTTTTTATATCGAAATTATTTCATGTGCGGAAAAAAACAATAAGACAATTCCAAACATAACATACCTATACCTTTGGAATATCTACGGGGTTTTCGGTAATATATATGGGTCTGCGCACATATTATTTTTCTAAAGAAGCCAGAATTGAGCATATGAATTTTAAAAAACAGCTTCAGAAATAATACATGTTTATGCTAAATTATAAATAGAAGAATTTTAAGCCAACTATTACATATTAAAGCAATAAACTTATATAAATAGTAAGTTAACCCATTTTTTATATAGATCTACTAGACGTAAAAATATTTTATAAATTTTTTCTACTCACATGAAATATTGACCACAAATTCATCATATGTATGAGCAGTAACTTGAGTTTTTATATTTTTTTTTACATAGAGGTATCTATTGTTAAATTATGTAAATACGTCAAACTTTGTTTATATTTCAAAATATTTTACCTTTTGACAGCATAATTTGAGTTTTATAAACAATAAATTGGTTTTTTATAGCTAATTTAAAATTAAAAAAAAAATTTGCACTTGAAAAACACAGAAAAATACAAGTAGGATATTTATTTGAGGTTAATTTTTTTTTATCGATCTTATCATTTAGACGTAGTCAGCGTGTTGGGAATTTTGCACAACTCACCGATGCGTCTTTTGAAACCTTTCCCTGATCTATCTGCATTAATTGCTCTTCTCCTCGCAAATGAGACGTGTTCAAGTGTCACGCAGAGTGTGATTGCTGGCATGTATGGTTCTAATTTGTCTGGGATTTTTAACTGCTTAACATATTTTTTGTGACCACCCTATCCCAAGTCATCACATATGGTACTATTCTTGTTTTACATTTGTAAATTTAACCAATTTCATTCGCAAAGATGTCATACTTCCTATATTTTTATTTTCAACTTCGGTTAGGTTATCAAGGCTTAATATACCTATTTCAATCGGCATAATCATATTTTCTTTTTTATCGTATAGAAAATATCAGGTCTATTTTATTTGATGTGAATATTTGTTTTTATTCACGTATCAACTTTTGTTTCTGTATTTTCGTTTTCGCAGATCTCTTGTACTGAGTGAGTTCTGATCTTTTTGGTTTCTTAAAGTTGTATCGTCTTGATAGGTGGAAATGAAGACATTTACAATTTCATTGTGTCTTCGCATGTAATCATACCCCAAGTTTTTCTTGCATCTTGTTGAAAGGTGATCAATTGTTTTCATGTCTTCGTTACAATGTCGGCATTTTATCCTCTCACCAAAAAACACATTTCTGTCTTGAATCAAACAGAATTCTCATTCTTTATTCGGTTTAATTTTGCCGTATTATATCCATCCTGATGATCCAACAATATCAAACATATCATTATTCTTGACTTCAAAAGGTTTTTGGAGCAATGGTTTTTCTTTTTTTTTTACACAATGGACTTTCGTGCAGCTTTTTCACCAGTGCCTCGGAATCGATGATATCAACATGATATTTTTTTTTATGATATTCTTACTTAGTGAGAGATGTGTCTTGTCATCTTTTTCTACTTTTAAAATTGTAGCCCTCCTGGCGAACTGTTTTTACTGTTTTCAAGCAAATTTTTTAGCTGGTAGATCATCTTCTCGGCTTATAATTCAATATTACATAGATATTATTTTTTATTTATGGACCATATTTATAGTCGTAATTTAAGGTTTTGTTCTCAGGCACAGCTTGCTTGATTCTCTGTAAGCACAGCATATTTGTACTTTCAACTATCTCCTTTCTCCAAAGTCTTCTTCAATACCCCTCCTTCTTTCGAGACTTATTAATTCAAGGTTTTTCTCAATCCCAAGGTTTGAATATATGCCTCAACCTGGTTCGTGACATCTGTTTCCTATAGGTACCTTCTATGATTACGTGTCACCGCACCGCCCCATGTTATCACATATGGGATAATATTACATAGATAAATAGATATAATATTTTGTTTTTACATATTGATTTTATATTTATAACTGTAATAATTACATCATAACATGAAGATAAAGAGATAATTAATTACAGAAACCTAAGCATTAATGAAAATTTAAAAAATCAAAAAAATTATTAGCAACGAAACAAGATTTAAATATGCACTAAACATCAAAAATAAATAATTGAAAATTTGCTTGTGTGTCAAAGCTTTTTATGGCATAAAAAAGTCGAGAACGGAATGATATGAAAATTTATAATAATAAATAGAAAAATAATATTGCAATACAAATATCTAGAGACACCTACATAAGTCTAAGTAGCAGTTAAAAACATATTTAATAAACTTAAAAACTAGATACTGATCTAGTTTATACAGACTCAAAAATTTGTATAAAAGTTATTATAAAATCTATAATACATTTTATTCATGAAAAATTGACTATTATGATATTTTTGATACAGGTCTTAGTCGACAATGCATGTATAAAATAGCCCCTTTTATACCTTCAAAGCCGAAATTTATAGCTCTATATAATTTGAATTTACATTTGCAATCCTTGAAGTTGTATTTTATAGATATATGACAGTGGAAATTTATGCATATGTGCTATCAAAAAAAATAATTTTTTTATAAATAAAAAATAAAATATGCCTTAAGAAAACAATTGAAGTTCAAAAAATTCTTAGATCCATAAAAAGAGTTTCGAACCTAATTTTTGCTAGACTCAAGCTGAGAGTCAATGTTTTTTTACATATTTAATTGGTGTATATGATTTATTCACGTTAATTCAGCATTTCATGGCTGAAATTATAAAAAGATATCTAATGTTTGTTCTGTATGAATTTTTTCAAAAATTTATATCAAAAAAAAAATACACATATATTCTTATATTATACTTTTTAGGAATTTTCTATTAATAAGTGATTTTATATAATGTTTATACTCAATAAAAATGCTTGTTTTGACATCCATCTCTTGATTTCGATTTTGTAAAATTTCTGAAAATTTTAGCTTGCATCGAGCTGAAACTGTTTTGAATATATAAGTATCAATAAATATTTTATTTTTTGAACATCTAGAGGATCTAAATTTAATTTCTAAATTATTTACGTAAAATCTTAAATAATACTGTAATTAATTTAAAAAAAATAAGAATCGGTGTAAACAATTATAAAACTATGATCATTCTATTTTTTAGCAAATTCGAAAATGATGTAATAACTATTCGATCATTTAAAAAGATAAAATCCACGACGAAAACCATACAAATTTTTCGACTATTTATATAACGTGAAGATTTTTCCATTTATATTCAAGGTACCCGAAAAAAACTGTTTTCATTTAACATATGTACAAAATTAAGGAATCTAAATAAGAAAATTAGAATTCTTTTGATTTAAAAAAATACCGTTTCGCATGATTAATGGATCCTTTTTTTACTTGCATTTACAAATAATATATTCTTTTCTTTATATGAACATTAAATTAGATCTTTGATATCACATCTATTTTAGCCTATTTACATTTATTTCCTTTGATATAATTAACGAAATTAAAAATAATGAATTTGATTATTATTTTTATAAATATATGTAATTTATATAGTCTTTGAAAGTAATCTATAAAAAAAATTTCAATTCATGCTCCAAAATCTAAAATCCTTTTATAAAGCTCGTGGCACTATTTAGTGTATTTATTGTTTGCCATTAACTTAAATCTTATGATCTTATTTTTATGCAAGAAAATACAAAATTACTGTAACTGTAGTAAAAATAAAGTAATAAAAACGCACATTAAACTTTATTTCAATAATTTTTTTATATTTTATTGTGGATTATGACAATTTATTATACAAAAAAAACTTGAAAAGATAATTCAAATGTATTTGCAAATTGTTGCTACAATTTTTTCTTTTTTTGGCTCATATAATATGATATTTTTTTGATTTCATACAAAAGTATATTCAAGCAAACCCGAAAACAAAGGCCCATAATATTATATTGAGTTATGCTGTGTCTTCATAAAGTGAACACATAAATATTTATTACAACGTTGAATTAAAATTCTATTAAAAGCATTTGTCGTATAAATATAGAAAAGGAATCAATATTCTAATGAAAAAAATATTTCTACCTCGTAATTCAAAAATTTGGTTTTATTTTAACCTGCCAAATATAAATTTGATGATATATTCCCACATTAAAATCAGATTATCTTTTTTGAACTAGCATTAGATCATAACAAAACTCAAATATTTTTGTATTGTTTTCATAAAAAAAGGATATATTTTATATAAAGCTGATATGTATCTAAATTAAATTGCCATCTTATTAATTTAATTACTATGTTGATCGATTGATTAATTCTAAACGCCGTAATAAATAAGAAAAGAATAATTAAATGGGAAAACGCCTCTAATAAAACATCAACATGCTATTTTTAAACAAAAATTAGGTTTATACTTATGAATATAGTATATGCACATGTAAAAAACATCTTGAGTGCATGTGTATTATACTTCGCTACTTGTAAAAAATTAAAACTCGTATTTCTATTTATCTAGTGATAAATTTACTTCTATTTTACACAAAGAATTTTTTTGATTTTTTATTATTCACCAAAGAAATTTCTGAGATATATATTGTATTTATAGGTTTGATTCTATTTATTAAAATATTACTAAATTATTTTTATGTTGTTATTAATTCAAGTCGAAAATATTTTCATCTATATTTATCATTCGTCAAGGTTGCGGTGGGGATGTTGGTTTAGAAAAACATTAGAAAGGGGCCTAATTTTCAACTGAAAAGCTCACCGAATTTGAGTGATCACTCAGGCGATGAATACTCACATGAAGGCGGTCTGTCAAAACTAGAAAGTAAAACCACAACAAGAGTGATAGGCCGTTATAAATTCGAGTTTAATGCAAGAAGCGACAAACGTGGTCTAATATTGAATGAAGTCTGCTCCATTCAGCAAAAATATGGATAAGTCCATATTAGTGATAGCATAATTAAACAGCGACAGAAAGTAGATGGAATTACATCTCTTTTCCATGTCGACCGTGCCTGGTAAAACCGATCTAATCAATAGAGATAAACTATTTGCTGATTATAAGAAGAACCACTTGAGGGCCATCAGATAAGCAAAAGATTCTAATAGTAACAAGCAAATTATCTTAAATCAAGATTAATACGAATAAATAAATCAAAAATAATTGAATTCATCTTGAATTTCATTAGCTCTATATAAATTTAATATATAATATTCATATCATTATGCTTTAGATTTATTCAATAAATTAAGGATAATTATATATTGACATAACTCAGGAAACTTTGCATTATTTCTCAAGTTTATTCTTTTTCTTGGCAATTTATTAACTTTTTTTCATTTCATCTTGCTAAACACATTACAATTACAATATAGATCCATAATCACGAATAAGAATTAAAATTTTTCTTGATTTTTATTATTGCAGATGCGTCGTCTTATTTATACAAGATTATAAAATAGACCCAATGTTCCATTTATATTTTAAATGGTATATTTAATCACATTGTAAATTTACATATCCACTGGCTTTCATATGTTTTGGTGATACGAAAAATTAGATTTATGGTAATCTAATCATTAAGACCAAACATATTTAATAATTTCATTGCAGATAAAAGAATAAACATTATAATCACCATGTTTTTTTAAATAAGATCAAATGTGAATCACCATATGTCAGTTTCCATATTTTTGCTTGTATTGAGAAATGCTTTCATAATATATTACTGAAGTTAAACATGCAGTAGAAGAATGTTATTATAATTTGTATTCAATTTCAGTATTGTATTTTAAAATTCTATGTATGAAGGTGAAAATTCTTATGCGAGCTTTTTATATCAGTGACAGAACAATAAGTCTAATATTACACCATTTAATTCTTAGTAGTGTAATATTTCTAGATTCAATAATTAGCTATAAAACTCAGCCAACTATACTTTTCATCCCTTCATTAAAATTTAAATTATTGATCAATTAATTATTTTAATAATGTACAAATAAATGTAGAAACCTTGTTTTTTAACAAGAATAAGACATTCACGCATAAAATAAATTAAATAACATAATAAAATACATAGTACTAATATTATCAAAAATTAGAATCATCTGTGAAAATTTCTTATCTCGTGTTCATTATACTATCATCTTTCGTGGAAAATCCAAAGTGATATTATGACAAAATGTTCTATTAATATGCTTTGAATTCTTTCTAGTAATATTTTTCGTGATTTTTACATAATAACCATTTAAATTAAAAAGCAGATGATTCATTTCAAAAATGTGATATTTTTTTCAAACCATGTCAATATATGGTATGTGTAATATTGTCGACTGTCATCTAAATGTTGTTTTAGAAAAAAATCCAGCATAAACAAGTGATAACTAAAGTGAACAATCGGCTGAATTTCTTCATCAAAGGAAATTTTAATATTTACTAGTTGATAAAAATTAAGTTTACTCATTGAAATAGCAGAAAAAATAAATGCATCCGTTTTATGGCTGGTTATATTTCATGCTCGATATTAAAAAGAAAATTACGCTCTTTAAATTAGAATTAGACTATCGGCAATTGAGAACATGTGAAAAAGATGAATCTAAAAATATGCTTTTCTTGTTAATGAAGATTATTTAATTTTATGATGTTGATATAGAAGAACTACCCATGTCATCTCGAAATATATTCTGATCACCAAGTGCCACGAGTAATCTATAGTGAGTGGAAAATACCAACGGTTGCACCTCTAAACGCTGGAACCTGAAAGTTCGGAAGTAAATTGTAACCATGTGTCTTTTTTTGAATTTATATAGGAAGGTTATGAATATATTTTGAAAAAATTGGATTTCAGTAATGTATAAAGTTTAAATCAATCTAAATTATTACTGATTTGAAATCATAAAAATATTATAGAATGAATAAATACATAAATAATTTGAAAGAATAATAAACCCTATACTTTTTATTTATATGATAGTTGTACGTGACAATGAATATATTTAATCGCAGAAAATATGCGAAAGTTAATATATCTATTATAAATTGATTTAAAAACAGTGCATTTATGATTGAGTGAAGAAGAAAAATAACGATTATAGTTTGATAAAATATTAATGACTTTATGCATAAAAGAAAATATATATATCGTGATTATACTTAAAATTATTTTGGCTATATATTAGAACATTTGATAAAAATACATTTTCTTTTTACTAATTAATATTATATTGCTATTTTTGGTTTTAGTTCAATTTACATCGTTCCATTATAAAACCTACTAAATTTATATTATTTTATCTTTTTATTTATTTATGAGTTAATTTTTTTTTTATCGATTTTATCTATTTAGACGTGATCACCCTATCGGGATATTGCACAACTTTTTGATGCATCTTTTGACACCTTCCACTGATCTATTCTTATCAACTGCTCTTCTTCTCTCAAATGAGATGTGTTCAAGTGTCTTGCGGAGTGTGAGAGCTTGCATGTATGCTTCTACTTCGTCCGGTATTTTTAACTCCTTAACATATTTTTTATGATATTTTGTGACCACCCCATCCCAAGTCATCACATATGGTATTATTCTTGTTTTACATTTATAAATTAAACCAAGTTCATTTGCCAAGATGTCATATTTTCTATATTTTTCATTCTCAACTTCAGTCAAGTTATCAAGGCTCGCTATACCCATTTCGATCAGCGTAATCATATTTTCTTTTTTATCGTATAGAAAAATATCAGGTCTATTTTGTTTGATTAAAATATCTGTTTTAATCCGGGTATCAACTTTTATTTCTGCATTTTCGTTTTCGAAGATCTTTTGTACTGAGTGAGCTTTGATCTTTTTGGTTATCCATATAACAATATTGTTTTATGTATTCCTTGCCGCTTAGCGGTAATAATGATTGTTTGATAGTTTATCAATGACCCATGAATAAATAGTATTCAAAATCTATTCGTCTATTAACGAATCAAAGTCAAATAATACGACAATAACCATCACCACGCTTTTTTTATGCTTGGTAATGGTTTAGGTACAAGTGATAAATGGATAGATATATCCTTGTCAAAAGTTAAAAAGGTAATGCTCTAATTAATGCACGTTAAAAGCAATGTTGGCAAAATGGGGCAATTTATAGTGAAGTTTGATACATTTGTCGATTATAATTGTTTGATCAGTAGAAATAATAAAATATTATATCCATTAGTAATTTAGGCACATGCTTTTAAATATTTAACAGATCATGTTTTTAAACAAATTATATCAATCAAAAGTTTGAGATTAGAATAAGATTAAAAATTATAAGAATAATCGAGATTATATATTTTGTGAACCAAAGAAGTTATATCATTTGGAATATATAAATTGATTTAGCAAAAATTTATGTGTTTCATTGATTTATATTACTTACTTTGTATTAATGGTTAATTTTTAATTATGTAAATATTACAAACGAAATAGAAATGTTCACTCGAAAATCAAATTGTTGTTCTTGAATTATGAAATTAATTTTTATGCGTCTAAGTCGAATTCGGGACAAATTACACACAATGATCATGAAATATATACCATGGAGCATATTTCCATTGGTAAAACTTGACTGAGCGCACGCCAGTTGTCATGTTTCGATCGTTGAATATTTGAGATGGGTATTTTTTACGCATAATAAATAAAAATTTAATATTTTATTTATTTATTATCATTTAACAATTTACACTGTAATAGTTGCAACTTATGATGGATGATGTGTAGATTATAATTGCAGGAACTTAAGGAAAACATGAAGATTTCATAATTAAATATTGTAAAATGATCTGATGAATATCGAAATATACACATGATATCAAAAAGATGCAAATTAATATTTTATTTTGCGAAACAGCTTTAAAGAACAAACAAAAGAAGGAAACTGAATATAATAAAAAAAAACATACAGATAAATAAATGAATATAATAAAAATGACATAAAGATAAATAAATTAATATAATAAAAAAAACTTACAGATAAATATAATTGCTGCACAAAAAGTTAATACCTACTCAGTAGTCTAAACTTCAGTAAATTACCGGCTATAAAACACCTAGGAACTAGTATACTGTTCAATTCATAGATAAATAATAATTCCCATAAAAAAATTTTATAAAGCTTAATTCATTTTATTATATATAAAAATTATATATCATGACGCTATTTTGATGTAATTCTTTGTATTTTGTAAATGAAAAAAGACAGTTTTCATTTTTAAATCTAAATTTATAACTTTATATCGTTGGAAATTTTCTAGTCCGCTCTTTTTATTATTTTTTTTTAGTTTTAGAAATAAGCAGTGAATATATTGATTTCAATTAAAAAAATAAATATATCGGAATAAAATAAGCCGTAAGAAAACATAGGTGGTTTTAGTATCTCAAAAAAGAAAAAACGATATATAACTTAATTTATTCAACATATTATAATCGAATCTATACTTTTTTTATATATTAAATCAATCCAACTAGCACATTTAGATAAAAATTATAGATGTTTTTGTTTGAAAATATTTAAGAAAATTATTTTAAATATTAAATTATAAAAAATACATAATATATTACACGAAAAGATCCTGGTATTAAGATTTTTGACTAGGTATAGTTTTTAACATGGTTTAAAATCCACTATTTATTCATGCTATGATTCAGATTTTATATTTTGTATTCATTCTTAATAAAAATTGCGCAATTTCACTCAATTTGTGTATTAATAAAATATTGATTTAGACTTTTACTTCAAGATTTTTTTTTGTAAAATCGATGAATAATTTTTACTTACGTCATGATTGAATCTTGCTCATATTGAGAGTATCAAATATAAATCACATGTTTTGATTATCTAGGGATCCAAATTTACATTCAAATTCTAGGATGATACAATGTTTTATTATTTAATACATGATAAACTTAGTTAAGTCTTATAAAAAATAATTTGCTCAGCTAAAACATCAAATGTAAAATTCTAACGTTTTTTTATAAAAAGTAAAACTCATATCGAATAAAATATATTTCAACTATCAAAAAAGTTAAACTTTACCATGAAAAATATAAAACGTTTTTAAATGTTTTTTTAAACCAATATTATTATAATATATATGTTTAAAGGGGCTCTAAAACACTATTTCATAAAACTTGTGGACTAAAATCTGGAATCTAGGTAATCATGCCAAATTCTAAATTCAAAAAATAGAATTATCCAAGTAATGAATATTTTTTTTTGCTTTGTTGACGGCTATTTTACTTTTTTTCTTAGAAAATCAAAGAAAAGGGTTGCAATTTTATTATTATAGGATCTTATATATTTTTTGATATTGTTGTGATAGCGAAATTCAAACTATTCGAATTGGATTTTTATGCATGACAGTTCACTGTATTTTTATTAATTTTTGAAAGTAATATTTGAAAAATTTTAATAAAGTGTGAAATTAAATCTTACAACTATTTTTAGGACACAATAATACAACCAAAATCATGATTTTTTTTTGATTGCATGAATATTATAATTTTATGTTGAAATTAGAATTTTTACTAAAATATAGCGATTCTTGTATAAATATAATAATAAAAACACATAAGAAATGTAAGTTTTGAAATGTTTTATATTGAAGAATAAATAAATTGAAAATCCAAAACAAAAGAAAGTTATAATATGATTCAAGAGTATTTGAATATTGTTTGCAACTTTTATTTTCATACTGACTCATTGATAATCATTTATTATTATTAGCCTTTAATTATATTTAAAACTAACACGAAGATTGCATCCACATAATTATGTCGTTTTATTGCTAAGAATTTATTTTGTCTTTATATTATAGCATATTTTTACAAAAGTTAAAATAAAATATATGGATATAAAATTTTTAGAACTTTTTTTTGCTATTTTTTTAATTAAAGCATCACTATTCAAATGATTAGTAAATTTTAACCTAGTAATAAAGTATAGTGTAAAATTATATCCGTAAATACATAAAAATTATGATTAATTCACATAAATACCATAAAATTGTTTTTGATCTAACATCAGTATTCTAGCACAATTTAGATATTTTTTAGATTATTTTTGTGTCAATACAAATAAAAAAACCATTAAATAGATGGTAGTGATCTTTACCGATCTTTTATAAATACATTATTAATTTACTAACGCCCTGAAAAACCGTACATACCACGTATTAATGTAGGAAATAGCCTATAAGTTACAACTTTATGCATTTTTGTGCAGAAATAATATTTTTACGTTGATAGAAGCATCTGCGTACATAAGAAAACGCATATATTTATGAGACATATCATGATTTTTAAGTTCAAAAAAGGATAAACATATGCTTAGTACATAACTTCGATAAATTTACTATCTTTTTTCTCTAGAAAATCTTTTCTGGTTTTTTATTATGTCTATTATGCATTTTCAGGGTGTAAGTTATGGTAAAAGCGTTGATCTTGATTATAAATATATATAAATCTGTTGGTAAAAATTTTATATAATTTAAAAATTAAAGAAGTTTGTTAACGAAGCTTCTTGATAAAGTTTACAAAATTATATATTATAAAATGGCTTTGATATAAATTATATGAGACATTCTGCAGTTTTTCTTTTCTGAATAAAACACTTTGATATTTACAAAGGTTTTATTGTCTCTAAATTTGAGCATAAAGCCAAAAATCAAACTAAACATAACTAAATAGATTTTTTGCACAAGATTCATATAAAAAAACTAAAAGTATCAAAAATAATGATGTAGTAAAAAAATTCTATATATGTCCGTAAAGAAGAACAGTTTAATAAGATAAACTTACAATTAACTACGCCTGATTGTGAAGATATTATATGGTTAACACGGCATTTAAATAAACAGATAGTACTCGCAACAACAAAAATAAGTTTTATTGTATATATAAGTGTCTACTCGGGCAACGAAAGGGCGTGCATACACCCAAACACCAATATTTTTTTATAAAAATACATAATATGGGCTTTTAAAGAAGTGTGAAATTATGATCATTAAAATTTATTACGATTAAAAAGGTATATTTATCATTTAATTGATTTAAAATCATCTTAAATTCAATTTTTGTAAAGTAGCTTAAATACATGAAATAAATCAAACCCAAATTTTTTAATATATATATGTCAAGCCGGAAGTGAATTTCAATATTTATAAAATATTTTTAGTTGATTTTTGCAAATATGTGAAATAGACGATAATTTGATTCAAAAAAAAAGTATGACGGACTAGAAATTTGGTAACATAAAGGTATTTTTAACTCGATTATGGTAAATATGAATATAAAAATACACCCCATTGAATTTTTTCCCGTAAATATACTTTGTGACTTATTAATAAATATGGTCTTGATTGAATTTTTTAAACTTTATAAATAATTGATATGGACTTTAAACTTTAACTGTTACTTCTTCTATATCATAGGTTCATACATAAAAAAATCACTATTAAATTTTTTTAGACTACAAAATATAGATATAAGATATTAAAATATGAAAAGATAAATATATAGCAGAATGTAGTTCTAAATGTAAAATATTTAAAAATGAATTTTGATATTAAAAAGCAAATAAATATTTTTTTAGATGTTCTATAATTACATTTCATCAAACAACCACTTTTTTTCGCGTCGAAGTAAAGTTTATGTGTTTTTAATAGAGTAAATTCAACAAAGTTTAGAGGTTTTTACATGTCAATCATGATAAAGGATATACTTAAAAGGGGTTTCAATACTAAATAAAGATACACACTATATTTTTCATGCAAAAGATGCGTAAGCGCAATAGAAAAAAATGCTTAAAAGATTATAAAAAATACGCAGACGGATACAAAAGTTTATGGAAATAAGTAAAATCAAAGAAAAGATGTACTTATGAATATATCCAAAAAAACGGAGATTATTTTTGTTTGAATAATAAAATAAACAAAGTATTTGATAAAAATAAAAATCACATAAAAAGGTAATGTCTAAATTAAGAACCAATAAATTCTTTAAATAAGGATCTACATAGTGATTATATTTTGAACAATAAAATCAGCGATTATTATATATTTAAGACATTAAAATCATGCATAGAATTTTATATTATGTAAAAATAACATAGAAATATAGAAATATCGCAGCAATAGAATATTAACATAAAATATTTTTTTGGAAAAAAAGTTAGCAAGAAGATAGAAATTAAGCAATAGATTCTTCACATTAAGGGATAAACGCCAGATTAATACTATTTAAATAAAAAATCGATATAAAACCTACTTTAAAACTAGTATTTTATCTTATAAAGATATTTGAAGCTGTTAAAATTTTCTAGATTAAGGAACGAAACATGATGTAGAACATAAAAAACGCAACGTCACTTAAAAAAAAATTTAGGAATTTGATTTCTATATGCAATAAAATTCAGCTGCAACACTCCAACAAAATTCATATTATATTAATTGTCGATTAAGAACAATATTATCAATTTTCGGATAAATTTTAATCTAGAAACTGAAAACATTCGATATGATATATTTCTACTTATTTAAAAATCAGCAGGCAATCAGGGATAAAAAAATACATAGCATAAAATAGTTGAATATCATTCTTCAACCATAATAATTAATAATAGAAATATAAATAAACCAAGATCGACTGATTTTTAGGCAATTTTACCACAACAAGTTTTTAAAAACGCCATAGTTGTAAATGGATAATTATTGTCAACTTTTTCATATAAGCCATACTAATAGAAATCAAAAAAAGTGAAATGGTGTTTTTAAATATCTGGCTGTAAGAAACGTATCTTGATATCCAACATAAAAAGATAAATATAAACTAGGCATAAAAAACATCCCAAGAAAGGTCATAGAAAACATTTAAAAGAATATTAAATCAAACCGACTGCGTTTTTTTTGTCAAAAAATATTTTTTATATAAATTATAAAAATTATGACTTTTAAAATGTATTTTGATTGCACGGGTGATTTATTCGGTTGGAAAGAACTCAAAAGGGTATATTCAAAGGTAATTGTATTGATAAAAAGAACAAAAAATCTTAAAATTATCATGTATACCTTTTAAGAGAGACTTTATTGAAATTTATATTTCTATAATAGGCGAATCTACAGGAAAAACCAATTGTAAAACTAGAAGTGCCAATCAAATTAGAATGTGTGCAATATGAATTTTGGTTTTATTCTGATGACATAGATAAATCATAATGTTGATAATATTATTATTAGTTGAAATTTATCCTTCAAGTCCTTTAAAAGCATAGAAAAGTGAAGACTTTGTATAAATTTGCACTTATAAGCATAAACTAAATTCCAAAGGCTTTATTTCTAGAGATACGGGATTTTTTAAATATTTGGATTATGTTATCAAATTTTAAAATGTGATAAAAAGAAAACTCGTTACAAAATATTTATATTAATCGAATAAAAGCAGCAGGTACTGCATATGAAAGCTAGATCATTAGACTATGCAAAAAAATCTATCCAAATTTGCATAAATTCACATATTGATTTTTTTATGCAGTTAAACAATTGTAAAATGACTTTTAAAAAGAAGATAATATATAATATCAAAAAAATTAGATATGATAGCCATATGTCAGATTAAAGATAAAAATTTATCGCAGATATGTTTATAACTTTGTTTAAAAATTCTGAAATTCTTATGAATTACATAAATCACTAAATTTATAGGTCAAGCATTTACATAAGTCGGCAAAAATACAGTCTATTAAAAAGGTTATTTTATAGAAAGCCCAAAGATATTCTCATTATAAAAAAAATATTACATAAATAGATATAACCCCAGAATAGCAATTCTAATACGAATTTATGCATTTTATATATATTATATATTATTTATGTATCCAAAACTCTTATAATTCTATTATAATAAAACTAATAGAAGGGAATATCACAGAAAATATCTACAGTATGAACAGAAAAGCCACAATAGCAGGCTAGTTTTGTGCTTCTTATTATCTAAATATTTCCATGTTCGATTGTAAGAAATTATCATTCTATGAACCGCTTACAGGAGTAGATAATATGGTGAGTAAAAGCGAAAAAATACGGGTAAAGATCACACAAGAAAACCAAAAAAAATAGTTTAATCATATACCTTTTGCTAGTATTATAATATTTTATGTAAAAAGAACAAAGACAGTCGTCAAAATAATAATAAGAATTATACCTAAATTTATAAATTTTAAAAGAGCAGCTGAAAAATATTTATAAAGATAATAACAATAAATGCTTGAAAATTGCAGTAAAGGCAAATAAAAAATACAAAAAATTTTAACTAACGTATAATTTCTTTTAAGCACGAATTTTTATCAATACGTAACTTTTATTGCTTAATATAATGGCATTACAACAGAATGTCTTAAAAAATATCAGAATGACAAGAAGCAGCAATTTATTGCTGCTTTGTATGTAAAAAACTTCATTATAGATTTATTAGCAAAAATAAGAGATGATGAGAGATTTCATAATAGAAAATATAGAATAAAGAAAGAATTTGTCACAAAAAAAATAATAAATTAGGCTTTAATTAAAAAATTGTTTTTTAAAAAAAGTGTCACTAATATAAATATCATTACATTTTAAAATATCATACGAATTCATATTTATTGAATGAGAAATATGCCAATAAATTTTTTTAAATTCTTTATATAAACTATAAACGAGTAAATCGTAATTATTTCAAAAAAAATAAATATTTTTTTTTGTATCTAAAAAAGGCATATACCAAGAGATTCGGTAGGGCTTGGAAACGTTTCTAGATTCTTTAATCTAAGAAAAAGATATTCTTACAATATTTAATGATTTTCCTTATTATAATAATTAAATTTTGTGTTTAGTTATTGACATTTCAACATAGATCATTAAAAAATATCGTGAATTAGTACTTATTCTAGCATAAAATTAACAATATATGGAAAAGAATAATATATCTTTATCGTTAGTTAAATGATAAATTTATACGTGTTTTTTTATTGGTATCTCATACCATATTTTGCTGTAATAGTTTTATAAAAATATGAGCATGTTAATCTGATCTCGATTAAATCATGTAAACTCAATCGAAGCAAACATAAATAATATTTTTAGCTTTAATACCACATAAAAGGGCAACTTACTTTCGAAAATGGGTGAAATAACGTCTTGGGTTTTATGGTAAATATATATGCATGAAAAATTATTCAAAAATATAGTCTTAAAATTTATATATAAATTGATATATAAAACGAATCCATCTAATATTAGCATCAAGTTTTTACAATTAGAATATATCTGGTATCAACTCCTTTGATAATTTGCATAAAATCTTACATCTTTAAAAAATTAAAACATATATATGGTTTTTTTGAACATTTTATACCGACGACAATATACTAGAGAATATATTCAGAGTATTTTAAATTATTATTATTTTTTTTGTAGAGGTTAGCGTTAATTTTTGTTCTTATAGCTTTTTATTGGTTTTTTGAAGATCGATTTATTTTATTGGTTACTATTCTAAACTATTTCATTTTTACCATATAAAAAGAATTACATCCATTCATGTATTTTATTCTTGTATGCTACATTTTTTCTTACAAGAATTTATTTTTATTTTTAAAATAGCAAATTACATTTCATATAGTTTTTTTATGAATAAATTTTGCATCTAATTATTTGGGAAATCGAATTTTGATCTATCTGTCAACACAATAATGTAATATCTGTTTACTGTTATAATTATCCATTTGTTATATATTTTATTTATAACAGCAATCATAAAAAAATTTAAAGGCGAAATTATCGCAAAATACACATGAATTTAATTATATAATGACAGAGAAAGTCTTCGTGCTAAAATTCAGATATATTTTTTATAATTTAGGCGATAGGATCTAAGTTTATTTTATTTTCCAATCTCACTAATGCAACATAAAATAAAAGTTACATATATTTATTTATTGTTTATATGAATGTATATATACAAACTCAATTTTATTTCTTATATTTTACATCTGAATATTAAAGTTTAAATCGGAAAAGATACAATTACCACGCATATTTTAAGAATACAATCAAAAGGTATTTGTGTATTATTCGTAAACTTAACATCGTTTTTTTTGCAAATAACTCTATTTTACACTTTTTAGAGTATATTGGATTACCTTTGAGCCACTTAGCATGGCCATTTTTGTATAAAAAATATTAATGTATTGGTTATGCTAATTTTCTGACATCAGCAATAAAAAGTATATGAATTTAAAGCTAAAAATTATGTTGTATTGTATTCTATAAGAATTTAATAAAATCATAATTTTTTTAGGAAATTATAATGTATTGAATCATTTATTTGTTGCTTTCATGAATTCATGTACGAATATTTTTTTAGTTATTTTTACCATATAAATTTATAGAGATATTATTCGAAAAATTCAATATCTTGTTTATAGGTAAAGTAAATGCACATAAGAAATATTTAAATATGTTCTATTTTTTTCTTATTTTTCAAGGTTTAATAATGAAATAGAAGTAAAGGATGCACCATTTCTACATAAAATTCTTCTTTCCTCGCATATTTTTGCAATATAAATTGCTTAAATATAATTACTTAATTTTTATTTATTGGAATAACAAGGACCCCAGGAATTATAGTAGAACATAGGTAGAGAAAAATATTATAAAAGAAGATAAAAGTTGAAGTTAATTTTTTGAACAGATCAAAAAAATGTTATAGCGGCAGGAATATAGGGCTATATTACTGTAGTTGTGAAAATTGACATCAAACCGCTCTTGATATTAGAATGTATAGCATGCATGCACGAAACAAAATTTTGAGTTTGTAATTTTTTTATACAGACCTATTCTATGTTTTACATACTTATATACCCAAAGTTTTTTTTTTTAATTAAAGCTCTTTATAGTAGTTTGGGTATGCTGTATATTATGAAATATATGACCAATTTTTTGTGTTATAAAGCAGGCATCAAAAAATCGTTTTTGGATTTATGTCACTCATCAGTATTTATAGCTTCCTATTATAGAAATCATTGATTATGCGCACCTTTATATAAAATAAAAACATAGCTAGGCAAATAGACTAACCCGTTAGCTTAATTGTCTTTTTAAGTTACATTTTCAATATCTTGAATCTCTAAACAAATTGCGAATTATTTTTATGCTATTTACACTATATTAAAAAAATTTCTTAACATCAAAATAGATTAATATAATGTTTTATGTTCATCATAAGTTTATTATCACTAGTATAAATATTTTTACGCAGTAGTTCATAATAAATGGTTATATTACGCATGAAAAATTTATATTGTGGCAATTAAACCATGGGTATACTTATATTCTTAAGTTACACATTAATATGTTTTTATGGTTTCTTAGTACCAAAAAGCGTTATTTTCGCTAGGCATACAAAATATATCATATAAATTGTGAACTTTTGAGGAAAAATATTTACAGAGTTCAAAACACTTGTATATAAATCAACAAGACTTCTATAGAAATTATAGTTTTTTAAAATATAATATTGTTTTTCATGGGCGTTAATATAATATCTGTTATATAAATTCATGTATGCCAGGTTTATTTTTGTGTAAAATTAATATTTATAAAATTATGGCGATATCAAAGTTTAAAATACAAACTGTTGCAATTATTTCTATTCAAAATGAAAAAAAAACCTTCTTTTTTTCTTAAAGTCAATGAAAATAATAATTACGCAAATTATGTTTCATGTCACAAAAAAATATCATTTTTCTATTTTCGTAAATAATATGTTTTTTATGATAACCGCACTACTTTTTATTACTTTCGCAGTTATAAATTATATATGATTTTCTTATATTTTATAATGTGTATATCTTCAAGGAATAATAAAAAATATCTTTTTCAAAGAAAGTTTTATAAAGAAGACGGCTAAATTCGACTATATATATTCTAGTAGATTTTATTAAAAATTTATCTATTTTCTATTGTCTTTATTTTGCTTAGAAAACCCTTTTTAAACATAAACAAATGATTTAAAACTTACTTTCAATACATATAAACTTTTTATAAATATCAAAATAATCTTAACTTTTATTAAATTCGTTAAGATAAAACAATAAATAAATATAAGTAAAGTTATTTAGCGTAAACGTTAATATTTAGCAGGCAACAATATTTGTAAGATAAACATAAAATTCATTTTTTTCATCAATAAATTTTATGAATAGAAAAAAAGCTAAATCAATTATACTGTAAGAAAAAAGAGGATATATGAAAAAAAAGGTTTTAACTACTGTATATGTGTTTTTATGTCATATTGGGTCGTTTTTTTGTTAAAGTATTAATATCATTTATTGTGTTTATAGCATGAAATATATGCACTAAACAAACTAAAAAGTGTTTAAAACGTTTGAATTGCATTTGATTTTATTTAAATATCTTTTAGACGGTAAACTTTTGTTTTATAAAAAAATCTTGCTACTATATTCCTGCCTAAAAACAGTATAAAAATCCAGTAAAATTAGAAACAAAGAATATTATGTAGATATCGTACTAAATAGATTTGATAATAAGATTAATACACAAAATGCTAGTTACAAAGTATTAAAGTTAAATTATTTCGTTATCTAAAAATAGATCTAATATATAAAATATTATTGATATTACATAGCAGATTGATAAAAATTACGCGTATAAAGTATTATTTATCGGTATATAAATCATCTACAAAATTTGAATTCATATTTAACCTCACAGGCCCCTTTTTTTTTTAATTATCCTAGAGTTTAAGCCAGGTTCTTAAATTGATTTATTATATAATTTTTAAATTTTACTATGCAAATATGTAATTACTATTTTATATAAAGTTACATAGTTTTATCCTCCTACATATTTTCTATAAATTGCTTCTATGCATTTTTCATTTTATATCGTACGTGAATATATTAAAAAGGATGTAAAAAAATATATAACGATATTTTATCACTAATTTATTTTTAGTTTTACATATTGTATAGGTGAAATATGCAAGATATATATTTTTATGCCTTTAAACTAACAAATGAAGCGAATTATGTCAGAAAAGCAATATTTTCAGTTTTATTTGATTTTAATACTAAAATCATATAATATTTGTTACTATCAATGATAAAATGTCTATAAAGTACAAAAATATAATTCAAATATAAATATGTTTATTTTAATTTTAATATATTCTATATTTTTTTATTTATTTAGTTATTAGAATCACGGAATATTTACTAATCTATGAATTCATTGTCAATTTTTTTATTTTTAGATTTGGATAATCTCAGTTAGTGTAAAAATACGCAATTAAAGATGCATAATATATTCTTATCTTATTTCAAACTAAAATTTTTATCAAACTCATATTTCCATGGATAATGCAACGATTAAACAATTTTTTTGTTTTAAAGAATTTTTATTATATTTGTATATTTCTTTAGAGATCAACTATGTTTTTGTATCGTAAGATGAAGAAGCCAATATGTTTAAAACTTATGTTAACGCAAAATATTTAATATTTATTTTTTATGTTTACTTACACATTAAAAAGCGTAAAATATGTGTATTGTTCGTATCTTTTTTTGTTCAAATAAAAATTTCTAATGAAAAGGTTTTTAAATCTTGAAATAACAATAAAATATCTTTCTGCTATAACCTTGCAACAATAAATTTCTTATATAAGGTTGTATTCAAATTAAGAAATAAAAAAAAGATTTATTAAATTCGTATTAAGAATGACCAGTCACAATAAACGGCGGCAAATGATTAAAATAAAAACATTCAACAAATACTATTTGTACATTTTAAAGACGATTATACATGAATCTTAGTGTCCCTTTATCATAATCTATCATTTATCTTGACTTGGTTTTAGGTTTTAGAATAATTATTTACTTTGAAAACAATTTGTGTTGTTGTAAGCGTGCTTTTCATATATTATGTTATTTTTAATCTAAAAATAAATTATTTTGCTGTGTTTAAAAAATAACTATTTTGCTGTGTTTAAAAAATAACTATTTTGTTAAATATTATGATTTTGAATTTGGGCTAAATAATTGATTCTGAAACAATGTCTAAGTGAAAATATTGTATTTATCTGCGTTAAAATTATAAAAAAATTTTAAAGCTTTATATTTGTTGTTGAACATATAATGCTAAATTGATTGCCAATATAGCATTATTAAGATATTCTTAGCATATTTGTTAGAGAAAATTGATTTTCTAAATTATATTTTTACTACCTTTTAAAATATTAAGATATAGCTATACTTGTAATTGTATTTTATGAGCATATGTAATTTTTTACACCAAATCTTCATTTAAATTTTATATTTCTCATATCTTTTATTAATATAAAAGGATCTAAATTTTCACGTTCTTTACAAATATTTATTAATAAAGCATAAGTTTATATTTATTTTTAGTTTCAAAAATCCGCAAACATTTAGGAAAATATATTTGTCTATATTATCGTATTAATCAAAAGCCTATATAAAATCGATTGGATAAGTCTAATTTCATAATTCTGATTATTATCACAAAGATCAAAAATTCAATGATTCTATTGAGTTTAAATTATTTATTTCTTTGGATTTTTTTCTAAATTTTACATAAAAATATAAGGAAGAACTAATTTTTTTAATGTTTATTGTTATATCCGCTTTTGATTTATTCACAAAAAGGGTAAATTTATATATAATTAACAAGTTTAATCAAATGTTTATATAGTTCCTATTTTACTATTTTATTTTTCTGCGCAATTATCGCATCGGTAATTCTAAGCCTGGATATAATTCTATTTTTACATCTTCAAAATTCCATAATATGAATTTTATAATACAAAAAATCTTTAGAACTTTGTGCATGATCTGTAAAATGTATATAGTGCATTTATGTGCTGTATTTTGGGATTTTCAAACTAACCACGCGCGAAAAAAAAGATACAAGACCAGCATAAATTTGTTAAGAATTGGTTTATCAAACTAACGAAAATTTTATAAAAATTTTAAAATCATAATAATACATATGATTTATGTAAAATATAATATAAAAATGTCGATTAACTTATAATAAAGTATAGTAAAAACTACTTACTTGATTTTAGAATATTAAATCTCATAAATTTGGATAAAATACATATATTTGTATGGATTCAATTGTTATTCTACTGTACAATTTATGATCATCCTTAAGAACTTGAGTAATATAATACCTTCAAGCATAAATTGCATTTTAAACTGTTACTCTAGGATCATAAAATTTTGAAAATTGAATCGATTCCATATACGTTAAGCTGCAAGACATTTGGTGAATGTGTAAAGAAAAAATTGATGTTTGTAAAAATTTATATTGTCTAACATTTATTATAATAACAGGTAAATATTTATCTACATACTCTAAAAAGTTTAAGAACCCAATTAAATAAATATATGGTTTTATTTCTTTTATGTGCATAGAATTTTTCTAAGTAAAATGTATTGAATATAAAAACCTTATAGGTATATAAATTGTCATATACATATTGCATTGAATATTTTTTATGACGTTTTTACGACTTAATGCGATAATATATAGTATAAACTAGTATTCTTTATTAGTTCGGTTAAATAGTTTTATCATCTGTAATTTATATAGGTTTTTCAATGTTTTTAAACAGATTCTGCTTGATTTTATAATTATACTTTGAGGTTTCTTATGCCATTACTTATTTATCATCCTGTGCAATGCTTCTTTTTTATTATTATTTAACGTTTAAGCTTTTTATTTGTAAATATTTTTTTTCTAACTACAACTAAGGAATATGAGGATCCAATTTTAATTATATTGCACCCTAAAACTTCATAGACGTCTTTAAATTTTAAATTCAAACATTGAATATAAAAAAATCTGTTTTATAGTTATCATTAGATTCGTATATATTATGCATTTTCGAAAGCTTATTCGGCAAAAATACTGTTAAAGGGCTAAATTTTCTTGGTAGTAATTCATTCAAATACGATGGATTTTCTTAGTTCATTTAACAGTTCAAAAACAAATCTTTGCATGCAAGATTCATAAATATTTGAGCAAAAAAACTACTGAAAGGTGAGAATAAATTGTGTGTATTTCATTTAATAACTGCTGAATACAAAATTTTATATAATTGAAATAAATTTTTATTTATGGGTTTATTTTCTTACTAATTATTCCATCCATTAAGAACGCTGCGCAACTCATCTATAAATCTTTTGGCACATTCCTCTGATCTATCTTCATAAAATTCTCTTCTCCTCACAAATGAAATAGATTCAAGTGTCTTCCGAAGTGTGAAAGCTCGCATTTATACTTCTATTTTTCCGAGATTTCGAAATCCTTAAAATCTTTTTTATAAGATTTTCGTAACCAACAATAGCCCAAGTCATTACATAGAATATCTATATAAAAATACAAACTTGCAATATCATCACCAATTCAAATTAATTTTATTTATCAGAAGCTTATTTGTTGAATAATTCACGCTATGGTTATGAATTAATAAAATGTGAAGACGTGTTGATTTAAAAAAATATTGTTTATGGAGTTTAAACAATACAAATACTCTAGAAATTTTTCATGGGTACTAGTGCGCATAATAAATAAAATATAAAGGATTTATATTTAGAATACAAATTTAATGTTTAGAAATGTATGAACGTGTGATTTTAGCATGATTTAATAAAATAGCAATAAGTGTGGAATTTTAGGCAATTAAGGAGATTTAATGGTGATATTTACAATAATTTAAAACATAATCAATATAAATTTCAAGCATCAACGTAAAAAATATGCAGATTAAGCTCAAGCCGATGTACAAACAATGGTAACCAGAAAAACATTATATTAGAATATCTTGAAAAAGCATATTGATTGAAAAAAAAACTAAAAAATGGTTATTCTTGCCTCTTTGATATGAACATCATTTAAAATCAATATAAGGATTGCATTAGGCGATTTTATATAATTTCAAGATCAAATATAGCAATTAATATTATCCATCTTATTAATCAAATTTTTAAAATAAATTGTATCATTTTGGCCAATAGAACATTATTTTTGCTTAAGCGTGAAATTCATGAATTTAAATTAAGCACTAAATATAATAAATTTAAGTTTACGTTTTGCAGAGCAAAAGATATGGAATATTAGATTAGCTTTGCTCTTTTCAATCCAATAATAAGAAAATTTGAATGATATCATACAGGCAACTTAAGAAAAAAATATTCTGCATATATCATTAAATAAAGTATAAAATTGTTTTTTTTCAAAATTATAAAATCTATTATTTTTATAAAGTTAAAATCTTACTCTTAAACTAAAACAGATTTCTAGTGAATAATTATTAGAGACTATAGGTGATCCATTAAAGTATATCAAACAGTTCATGTTACTTTAAATTTTTAAACTTGTATTTAATGTATCGAATGTTTTTTTATATATGATTTATCTGATACTATAAAGGTATCTAACAGATAATCAATATATAAATACCATATCGTAAGTACCGATTTTTTTATGATCTCTGATTAAGCTTAATCATTATTTCTTAAATAAAAAAAAACATATTTTAGAATTTTTTTCTGTGATTTCAACAATTCGATATTATAGTTACAATTCAAAAATTCATGTGTCAAATATTATTTATTAAATAGAAGAGAGTATGTGAAATATATATTTTCTGATGATATAAAACATATGAGACATCAATCAACTATCATTTTGTTGCATTTTTATTTCTGGATATATATATGGCGAATAAAATTCAATCAATAAAAGGAATGTCTACAATTTATTAACATATTCAAGATTTCCGAAAAATTCACCAACGTGAATTATAATTTGGCACATTAGTCATCTGAATACTTTATTATTTATGCATTGTATTTCTATGGCCTTATTAAATAACAAAATGGCTGTTTTAAAAGAATATTTATATTAATTTAGTAATTTATTTTTGATTGAGTTTGATTTAACTTTATTTCTATATGAACATCAGATAAAAGTAAGTTTAGTCTCTATGCAAAAAAAACACGTAAGATTTTATATTTCTAGATTATAATTATTTGTCTATGAAGTTTTCGAGAAACATTATCATGATTATAAAAAAAATTTTTGTTCTTATCATATGCAAGGTCAACGTAAAAGCTGTTGTCCAATATTTACAAAGGAATTGAATACTAAGGCTAGATTTAAAAGGATGAATAAGATATTTTGGTTCATATTATTATTCATTTATGTTTTTTTGTAGATTCTCAACGTCATAATATAGAAAATATCATAATAATCATTTGTGAAATAGGAATTTTGTGGGGTAATAAAGAATCATACTTCTTTTGCGAAGTTCATTTTTATAGGAAATTATATCACACCTTTTTTACCCTGTTAATAGGATTAGATTGTTTTTAATGATTATAATTACCATTTAAAATTTTTTAGAAGATTCATAACATACAGTTTCACATCATATTTATTTTTTTTGGAAAGAAGCATCGTGAATTTTTATTACAATCATTTTAAAAAAACTAGATGCTTCGAAATTGATCTAATATTACAGCTTTATAATACGCTTTAAAGCTCATTTTAAAATTGAAAAGAAAAATATTTTATTATCAGCGTAAAAAATACACACACCCAACATTTATTCAATACTAAAGTCTCTATGCCGCATATAAATGTAAAGAGCGTTTAGTTTGCATATATTTTTTTAATGCGTCAAATGCTCATAAAATCACGTGAAACTTTATTTTTTTATCACAAAAAGCATGATTCGTTCGCAACATATAGAAACGGTAACATGCTAGATTGACTTTACTAGATTTTTTGAACAGCTACAGTAACAATTATTTTTTATAGTTTTTACATTTAGAAATATTTATGATTACTTTATTTGCAACGCTTTACAAATTTTAGGCCAAAGGGGACATGTTCTATAGAGGAGCTCATGCCATTCTATCGGTATATAGGCAAACTTCGCATTCAAAAGTTAATTTTATGTTTTTCCATTTATTTTCTTTGTGAAATATTTATTTTGTATTGTGAATCTAGAATCGATAAATTTTAATCTGCAATACTGGCCAAAAAACCGCATCAAAGTACAAATGATTTTCTGATAATATTTTACGTGGTAAATCTCTTAGAAACATATATTGAGATAAGTATTAAATATTAGCCCATGTATGAAGTAAATTTGTTGAATTTTTATGAAGTTATTTTTTTTTGAAAAAATCAATATATCCGTGTTTCTCATAACTTGTACTCTTTATTTTGATATAAGTATGTTTTAAATAGAAACTTAATATGTGTATTTTGAATAGAATTATAATAATATTTTTTCATGTGCAGAAATACAACAGCTAAATGTTTATATACATTTATATTATAGGAATAATATACTTGACCCATTTCACCAAAAAAAAATTAGGTTTTAACTTATATGGTAAACGGGCAATATATTATTATATCTAAGTTGCATATTTTATAGATCATGCTAAATTTGCGAGAAAATAATAAAATAAGATATTTAGAAACTATAATAATTTAGATACGATTTTTTGTAGATTATCATTACATTTCCAGTCCATTGAAATTCTAATCGAGAAGATTTATTAAAGACATCTGGATATTTTTCTATTTAACTCTACCATGATGTCATGATATTAGTTGTAAATTTAGTATTTCACTCAAAATAAATTTACATAAATTTAATGTGATGAATTTGCAAAAACTTCTGGCTTTCTTTTTATTGTAATATTTGCAACTTAGAAATTACTTTTATTTAAATATTATATCTAAATCATTCTTTTTATATAATATTTTGTTTTAAATGTCGTAAATATCTTAATTTACCGTTTAATCTTTGACTATCTTTGAAAACTATTTTGAAGATATAGAATAACGCACTTAGATACTTTCTGTTCGATTCCGACTATGCTCACTAACCCAGTTATACATTTTTATATGCGGAACAAAATAAAGTAAGAAACTATTTTTGAATAAAAAAAGCGAAGATATTTCTCATATAGATAATTTTATCTATTTCAAAAAAATTACGAATCATAAATTGATAGAAGAAATATAATTTTTTCGATTAAGTTTATAATATAGAATGCATGTGTATATATTTGACTGTATTTAAAAGCTAACTCATTATAAAAGAATCTATTATCGATTAGGGAAGGTTTTTGATGTATTTTAGAGCAGCGATAATAATTATGTAATGCTTACAAATATTGTAAAAAAACATAAAAACTATTTTTAAAGATAAAGAATAATATTTCAGCAATGAATATATTGAGTTTAAATATATGCAGTTAAAAAATTTAAGCGGTTTGTAAAATATGGAATTGGAAATTATAATAAAAATATGAATCACATTTAGACCTTTACTTTAACGTACAATCTAGGCATAAAATTGCCAAAAACTATAAATTTGTATTATTACTACAAAAACAACACTATAAAACACAAATCATTTATTTTAAATATATATAAAAAGTATTAAATGTAAATTGGTTACCTTAGATGTAAATAAAAATAAATTTGTGCAAAATTTATGTTGTTATAAACCTATCTTGAATAATTCAATTTTTTAACGAACCTCTAAGATAATATTGTACGGATGGACGTAAACAAATGCTGTTTTTTGTATTTTTTCATTGAATAAACTAGAACCTGTGACGATAAATACCAGCCGTAAATTAAAATACTAAGTTTAGCATGATAAGTTACTGGTTTTTGTAAAATCATTTTCAAAAATTTAGATCCCAAGTTATAATATGAGATATATTTTGATGTTTATTACACAGCTAAAATGCACTTAAAGCATTATAAACAATATAATGGTGGTTTATTATGCATATAAAAAGAAATAAAACGAGATAAAAATATAAATATACAAAAATATGCAATATTTTTTTTCGATAATTATTGTAGAAATTCTTATAATGGTTACTTGTTTTTCCTTTTTAATAGAATTAATACTTTGCATCGTAATTTATCTATATATAAAAATGCAAAAACACGTTTGAAAATTGGCATATGATAAAAATCAAAAACTTAAATTGTGAAATACATGTTTTTACATATGAAAAGAATCAGTATCCAAAGAAAAAATATATTTTATTATGTTATTAATGTATGTTTAACGGCTAACTCATACAAAATGTGATTGAAATAAAATTATAATATAAAAGTTACAAATTTATATCACACTATTTATAGATTTATATATGAATATAAATATTTTTATTTTGTTTTTACAACTTAAAAAGCGTTATAAGACAGTCGCATAATTATTTTATAAATCTAGAAATATAAACACTGCGACGAAAATTATTTTTTCTGGATTGAATAAGCTTAGTTTTATCCTTGTTATAAATGTTCGTAAAACATAACAATATTAATTTTTATTGAAATTAATATTCTTTTTTTAAAATGATTTTTTATATCTCGTTTATTCATCAAAATATTATTTCTTCAATGAAAGAACCATCATATGAAAAAAAGTATAGACAGATGCATTAAAATATGAAAATTTTATACTAAAAATAATAGTAAATTTGTAAAGATGTTGCATCAATAGAACTTTTCTTTCAGAAATAAGGGGGAACTTTGTAAACTTTGAACACACAAATCCCTAAAATCTAGATTCGTGTGATAGTAGTCTCATAAAACTGAAATAATTTAATATAAAAATATATTATGGCATAGAAATATAATTTGAACCATACATTCTCATTATTTATTTAAGCACAGATAACTACACTGCCATGCAGGAACATATGGATTCAAATTTAAGACGCTGTTGTATCCATTTAAAACCTCAGAAGTAGTTCTCTCTTAACAAAAAAAGTGTAAATTATAGCATAAATAAGCTATACATTTCTCAAACAAAAACAAGATAATTTTTTTAGAGATGGAAAGATCAACATTCAAAAAAAAATTACTATCCTTTTTTATATTAAACTTTAGAACTATTTCAGATAGATTGCATAAATATCAAAGTCATTATAAAGACCTATTGTTCCCGTTATTTAGTTTTCAAGAGTTTTTGTTTAAATGCAAATTTATGTGTAGCAATTTTATAAAAGTCACTTTTTTTTATCTTTTACTTGCGTTATAGATACTTGAAAATCATTTTTATATATTTTATATTCTTCATACGTAACTTTTTTCAGCTGAAAGCAATTTTTTCCTGCATTTAAAAAATTAAAATTTACCCGTATAATTTTTGTTAAAAAATTTTGAATGACCTCGATAGAATAAATTAATAACACAAAATTTTCAGTTGAACCATTACATTTATCAATTACATCTTCTTTATACAAGAAATTGACAAAAATTCTAAGAGTCTCTATTTGTAAAGAAAACATAATAAGACAGAAAAATGGTATATATTTTAGAAACAAACAGTTTTTATAGATTTTAGAAACCTCTTCTTAGTTTTTTGGTTAATATGAAATGATATAAGTTGATTAGCATAGTACAAAACAACTATTTTCTTTTTTTTTGAGCATTTAAAAATAATTTTTAAAAAATTAACTGCACGTATTCTAATTCAAAATTATATTACACCAGCAGAAAAAAACGAAAAAAGCTTTATTTTAGAAAAAAAATGTATATAAAATTATTACAACATATTGGGTTTTTTAAGGATCAGAATTTAATTAGAGTATATATTAGAATAACCAAAAACATAAAAACTTATCTAGTATTGTAATAATATTATTATTTGAGTTTTTGTAATCAGACAGAAAGGATGTAGAATATTTGCAATAAAAACTATGATGATTTGTGAGATGTGCGATTATAATTAATAGCTTTTGATCTTTTAAACTTTAGAAAACCTGAAATTTATGTAATTGGATATAATATATTTGATTAAATTTATTCTTGAGTGTATTATATTATAATTTTTAAAACTCAGCTTACTTGCTAGTTTTGTTTTTTTAAATGAGAAGCTTTTTATTACAATGATTGCATCTAACGACTTTGTAATCCAGTTACCCATTTAAATCAAAAAATACACCAATTTCTTCATATATCTGATAATGAACCGAAAATTTCGAAAAATATACATCATGTCTTTTCTATCAGAATCTGCAAAATAAAGAGACATATGATATATATACATTAAACTTTTATAGACCAATGAGGATATTTTATATGGTTTTACAGTATATATTTTCTATATAAATCAAAAAATATTTTTTATAATTGAAAAAATTCTACTATCAACTCCATATTTTCTGTTTAAATTCATGATATTCTAGGCCAGCTATATTACAATTTCTTTTGTAATATAATGATCAATCATGCTGATTATATTAATTCGTTCCAGAACCTTTTTCAGAATAAATTTATTCTCATAAAAAAATACTTATTCTAAAATAATTGCTTTTCTTTATTTAAAAAATTAATAGATTGGATACAATAAAATGTGTATCTTTATATATTATGTGTAAATTCGATTTTAGCGATAATAAAAAAGTTTATGTGTCTAAAATCCGAAAAAAAGTAAAAAATTCAATTTATGCAATTTTTAATGTATATTTTTTAATGATATTCAGTTCATCGCTTAATATGTAAATACATTGCATGAGTAATTCTGAAGAAATCGTTTTGCTACAGTAGAATTCTTGACATGACGAAAATTACGGAACAATATAAGTAATAAAAATTCAAAATATATTCGTCGAGAATCTGATATAATTTCAGAATAAAAAAGCTATTTTTTTTATTGTTTAATGGGGTTGTTAATGATTAATGATTTTTATTCAAAAAAAGAAATAAAAATCAAAATTAATATTAAAAAAGACACATATAACTAAAAAACGAATAAACTGTGTGTAATTTCATATATGCGTTAGCTTTTTACATAAAAAGCTGCTAGACTGAATATTAATAAAAATTTGTATTTTATTAAAAGTATCTAAAAAGAACCTACATATATTCAAATGTAAAAAAAATTAAAATAAAATATTATTTAAATATATAAGATTTTGGGTAATTTTTTCAGACGAATATGTATCTATTAATATAAGAACTCAAAAAAAAACTTCATACCATGTCATATAAAACAAGTATTCGAAATAGACATAATATTGCAGTAATTTAATATCGGACAAAACACAAGTAATAACTACTTAAAATCCATGCGAGACGGATTAAAAATCATATTACATTTAATACCATCAAAACCTCAATTATGATCTTTCTCTGAACTTATTTAAACATATGATAATATGGTAAAACTATAAAGAAATCTTTTAATTATATCAAACTAGTGTCAAATATTATCAATTGCATCAGATTGCATTCTTCTTTGTAGTATATTTCTTATAATCATTTTTAAATATTTTTAAACTTAATTACATGATCTATAGGTCAAAACAATGTAGAAATACACAAATTTCAATTTAAAAAAATACTTCTAATAACCACATTTGACACTCATAAACTACTAAGTTTTTTATTTAAATAGTTGGCAGCACAATATCTATTGATTATTTTCTGTGCTGTTTGCGAAAATTAAATTGTGGATAAAAGTTCTTATAGATAATCAATGGCAGTTTTTTGCTTTATATTTATCTACACAGCTACGGAAAAATGCGGTTTTTATCTATGACGTCAATAAAAATTTATTCTAGAACTACGATATTCTGTGATTTGTATACATATTTTGGTTCTTTTTAAATTTTATACTATGCTTTTATGAGTTTCTCAAACTATTCGACAATTTTATGTCATTATCATATTAGTTACGTATATAATCATTTTTAAAAGCATCAATTTAATAGAAAACTATAATTACCGGTAATGTCTAAAAAAATAAAGTTTTGTATATACATAAATATACAAAAAATAGAAGAAAAAAATTTTGTTTTTTTCATCCATAAAATATAATTTTTCTGTAAATATGTTTTGAGAAGGGTTCGCTTATTGTTTTTAGAATTAGGTTTTCCGATGATATTTTTATTTTTAAAAAATCTTTTGTGACATCTTTAGGTAAACGAACATAAGGATATTTGTATAATAATTAAATCGGCATGCAGTACTTTCAATCGATGTATATATACTTTATAACATAAAAGGTTTATAAAACGATTTAATCTCCTGGTTGTGTTCACCTAAAATAATTTAAGGATTCTGTGATAAAGTGTAATTTCTTCAATGAAATATCTGGGTTTTAAGCAGTATGTATCAAACCATGCGAATCTATAAATTATTTCGACAAAAACCACTAACCTACGTTGTACTCAGGGCTTTAAAACCTATAATATTTTATAGGTCTAGATGATCAGATCATTATTAAAATTTTTTGTGCTCCAGCAATTTATATTGTTTATATGCTCATAAAAAGATAAATAAGAAAAAATAAGGATAGTATCTAAAACAAATTAATATGCATATTGGTGACAAGAATCAAAGGTGCCTGACAGAAATATTACAATACATTAGCATTACACTTTTTTATGTTTATTAATTTTTTTTTGAAATATTCAGACCTAAATGATTAAAAATGAATTTAAATTTATGGGTTATTATATTTTTAGGTTTCTAATGATGTTCTGGTGAAACTTTAGGTTTTATTAAAGTACTTCTAAACTGGTACTTCTTACTTCTACATCATCTTCACAATATTTTCATACATCTGCTTATCTCATATTATTATTTAAAGTGTCTTCCTAAAACTTATAGCTTGGAAATATGCTTATTGTTCTGTAGTATTCCCAACTTTTATAGATAAGTATTTAAAGTAAAATAAAAGTCAAGTTTACTGCATTTATATTTTAATTATTGACTTTTCTATATCTTCTTTTTAGGAAGTTCGCTATTTACCATATAAAACTTTTAATTTCTAGAACCCCCGTATATGGTCCTATAGTGATACTGTCACCATTAAGATTTCCTTATTTTAGATCTATTTATCCAGGCGATGTTTTTTGGAAGGTAAAAGTTTTCTATCTACTTTTCCTCGTTGGTTAATTATGGTACCATCTCACTTTACACTTACTCGGAGCCTTACTAAACGTAGAGGATTTCAATCAATGTAATTCCTAGTTTTAGACGTCTTAAACATCAAACTTATAAATCTTATTCACCTTCGAAGTTCTCTTGAAGGTATAATTCTAGTTTTGACAGACCGCCCCTGCAGACATTTATTGTTTTGAGTAAATTTAATTTATAGAGGGGTCATAGCTTTAAGACATAGGCTATTTTTATAGGTGTTTATAAACCAACTGTGTGATCGCATCTTCATTTTGGACATATATCGAACCAAAAAGTACTATATTGATAATTCTTACTGTTTGAAAAGCAGAAGGCTATGAACCTTTTGGGGTACTATATATGAGAAAAGGACACAAAAGTAGATTCTGTGATTTTTCAATAAATATTGGATTTTTATGTTTCGACTATGGTAGTTTGCAATAGCATTAAGCATCTTTATGTGATATATGTTATATAAAAATATATTGTAAATGTGTAAAAACATAATTAGTATTTGATTTAGATATTAGTGATCTGATTCTAAAGCTGATTTTATACAAACACATGGTTTATTTTTCTCATACAACTTCGAAGAGTTGTCTTTACATATACTTACACAAATGAATTGTTTTAATAATGAAAATATTTGTTAAAATAGGAATGCAGTTATTTGATATGATATAGAAGTTGTGCAAATTTACTGATTTTCATAATCATAAATTCACTGTGAGTAATCTATCTCTTATTTACTATGTTTTAATGATAGAATATTTTTATCTTATTTTTAGGCTAATATTATCTCTAAAGCATGTAATTGTGATGCAAGTTTGGGATCCCTTAGAATATTTAAAAAATTATTAAACACGGATTCAAATAAATGTATATGGTGTTATAAGATAAATTACTATTATTACATTTGGTTTTATATTGCTTTGTTTCAAGACTAAGATTAAATTTACGTCATTATGAATGAATAGAGATGAAATTATATTTGTATTTGAAATAATATTTATCCCATTATTTTTTCATTGGAAGTTTTCGATCTGATATTCACTATTCTGTATTTTTGATGATATAATTTTGTTACGATAATTTTTATGCTTGTATTTTATGGAATATAGTTTAACTGTTTATTAGAAAAATCCCAATTACTATGATGATCTAACGTAGATTTCTAAAGTCGTGCCAGAGACTTCAATTTAAATTATGAATATAAAAACCTTTTATAAACGCCCATCACCTATGGATTTAGAATATGAGTCAGATTCTAGTAATAATAATTTGATCATGAATAAAAGTGTGAATTATGATCTTGAACTGGCTTTAGTAGTTTCTCGCTCTTTAACTAAAGATGATGCCATACTTAGTCCGCAGGAGGTTCACAAGTTAGTCATACAGAAAATGAAGATATTTTTAGAGGAATATAAAAAAAAGGAAGAACTAGAATAGCATTTTATATGTGAGAATTAGGTGTCAAAAGAGTTTACAGTTATACTTACGTTGGATATTTGATCGACAATATACATTCTACTAAAAAATTACGCATAAACTAAAATTTGATTTTGCATTAGTTCAAAGAACATTTTTTTTGTAATAAAATATTAACACCTTGATTATATATAAATAAATAGAGATTCAAATTTATATTTAAACATATAATACCAACTAAATAACTTAATCTTTATAAATTACAATAAATAAATAGAAAACATATTCTTTCATTCATATATTTATACATTATTGTAAAAAAAATTCATAATCACTATCTTTATTAAATAATTATCTGTTTATATAATAGATTTACATGTTTTTTTGTTCATTCTTTATACCCTTTTTTATTGTAAATTGAACATTCTACAGCCCATTTATAAATGTTGAAATTCATGAAATGTGTGACGCACTGGTTCTACCTTGATCGAGGGTTCGCTGATTGTAAGTTTTCAACTTTTATGCCTCCCAGGTAGCCTTTATACATAAAAGGCGATAAAAAATTAAAAATAAATCATTGTTTTTATAATTTCATTATAACTTTTACATAATGTGTTATCATCTCTAATTATTTTTAAACTTATATTATTATTCGATGAAAAAATAAATTTTCTTGATTATGGCCAGGTGGTTTTTATAATATAATTAAAAATACACTTAAAAACAGTGAAATAATATTAATATACCATAAAAATTTACATTCTGATATTTATACTAATCTGATATGGCTTAATTTACAAATATGAATTATTCGCTTTTTATGCTAAATCTATAAAAATAAATATGGCATGCAGTGCTAATGTTTATTCATGGGTTAATTTATTTTGTGCTTTTTTACTTTGTTCAGCAAAAATATTAATTTATATATGATCACAGAAATAGCTTAATATTTCCCAGTGGCTCATCATCGTTTCAATTTTATCTTATTGTGTACCTTTCATTCATCCCTAGATTCTCTATATACGACCTATGGCATATTACAATCGAAAATATTATTTTATGGTGTTTCGTACTATCATATGGCTTCGGCTTCGAGTATAAATATTACAAAATATTTTTATTAGGATAGCAATTTCAGTGAATCTCTTATGATTCGTTTTAAGATGATTTTATTTTCTGTTGGTATATATCTGTCCAAGATAAATATCATTAAAATATAATTTTAGCAAAAAAGATATCTTTATCCCTAGTTTTAGGTTAGGCTAAAAAACCATTTTTTATATTTCTACTCTATTCTTGAATTTTCAAGTTCACGACAAAACTTTTGTATATATACAATACAATTTGAATATTCACTTTAAGTTACAAGTTGAAAGTTAAGCACAAGTACTAATGTATATTAATAGAACGAGCTGTTGAAACTGAATTAATTACAAATTGAGTACTTAATCGCCGCTCTTGAATGATAATATTTTACAAATCAATATACATGTAGTGGTTTTAGATGTATGATACGTAAAGTATGGGTGATTTTAAGGCCTATTAACATTTTTAATATGTTTAATCTTGATAAATATTAAAATCGATAAAAATATTTCTAAAATTTAAATCTGCAATTTATTTTAGGTGTCAATTCTAATAATTTTTAAGATTAGCTTCTCAACCATGCCGCGGCAAGATGTCTACTTCTAATATTTTTTTTACGTATTGTTTTAAGAAGAAATTACATGGAAATGGCTTCTTGCAAGGAAAATACGGTTATTCTCTTTATTAGATGGCATGGAATTTCCGATATAAAATGATAAATCTTCATCTAAAACTTAAAATGACAGTAATATTTTCGTTAAGTGATATCAAAGCATTATCATTCTAATAAATATAGTTCTCCCGAGCCAATTTTATTTTTAGTGGAGCATTGTTTCTGATTTTATTGGATTTGACTAGCATATATTTTAAATTCAACAATTTTTCTTGTTATATTCCATAATATCTAAATAACTATAATTCTATGATTAATTCATGTAATTTCTATTAGGCGAATACTTGAATGTTAAATATTCGAAAAAATAAATTTATACTAAATTAAAAGGCTATTTATATAAGAATTTTTACCACTATATTTTAACCATATTATATGATTTCAACTACATTTCCTAATATTATATAAATAAGATTAATCATTCTTTACATCGTAAGGTGGAATAATAGTTCCTTTTAGTATTTTTACTATTGTTTTTTTAAAACATATTATAATATTATCATTATTATGTTTGAATGCATCAATGTATCATAAATTGTGTAAATATAATAATAATACCTTGAAGGTTTTTAAAACTTTTTTTGAAGATTAATTCAAGATATCACCCATGGTTTTTATGATTATATTTAATGTTTTAGTGATTCGTTATCTATTATATATACATAAGAATAAATTACTGAAAGATTTTTACTACTAATTTCAAAATAATATTATATAATTTTGTATTGGTTTCTTGTGATTAAATTAAATATGTCAGTGCTTAAATATAAATTATTTGCAACTCTTAATAATGATACTTTTGAAAATAATTAAAATGAACGTGGATTATCCGTAATCTATATTTATGTATGCATTTCATATGGAAATGAAACACATAACCTGTTTACCAGCTCGTTTAATCTCTAAAATATTAAGCTAAATTCTTAAAAAATTCAAATCGAGCCTTCGTATTTTTTTGTGCCCTTATCCCAAATGTCAAATAATTTTGATAAACAACGCCGAGTATTAAGGAAACACAGTTACCGAGGAATTGATCTTGAAGAACTTTAAAAACTAACAATAATTAAATTTACAGATCTTTTTTTCATCAAAAAGACGACGACGTATTAAACGTGGTCTTTCACCAAGAGAAGTTACATTAATAAAGAATTGCTTCTATGTATACAAGCATGTGTGAATCCAGAAGATAAACCAAGAACTGTTAAGACACATGCGCGTTCTATGATAATTTTACCTTGTATGGATTGTAATCTTATTGGTGTTTATATTGGAAAGGTATTTGTTCCTCTTGAAATTAAGCCAGAAATGATTAGTTATGGGTTTGGTGATTTTGTAGCTACTAAAAATACAGGTGGACATGGAAAGCCCGGTGTTGGGGCTACTATCAGTTCTAAGTATACCACGTTGAAATAAACCTATTTAAATATAATATTAGTATATAAAATCCAATCAAATTGTGCTCCTAATTTACTGAGTATCCATATAAGTTAAATAAAAAAACAATTTCAGGTCAAACGTTTGATATATTGATATCAGCAAATATTTTTTATTTAATAAGGCGGGTAAATATTCCTATCTCAAGCTAAATATATTGAAATTTGATATCGAATCAGTATAAGCTAAATTTATAATTTGTATTCTATATAATAATCGGTATAATTAACAATATTCTGAATATAAAATCTGAAGAAACTTAAAAGGTTTTTATTTGTTTTGTGTCAATTAAGCTAAATTTAAATATTAAACATTTTTATTCTAAATTTTATTGCACGTAGCTCAATATAATACAATAAATTTTCGTGTTATCTATAATAATTTAGACATTTAAAATATTTTTTATAGTGCTTCGAAGTTCGTCGCTTAACTTTTTTTATTGAATATATAAAAATAAATTTAATATGTAATTCAAATAAAAACATAAACAAAGTAAAATCCTCACTTGTTTTTTTAATCATACTTATATATTCAATTGCTCATATTTTTAAATTTTAGTTGCATGAACAAATTTATTTTATTCTAGCCTGCAAATAATAGAAGACTTTATAGGTTCATCCGATATAAATCTTGGTACAAATTTTAACAAATTTTTTTTTTATATTTAAAAGTTACTGCTATTTAAGATGGATTTATGACATCATTATTATACAATATATATTTTCTCGATTTCAAGCAGTAAAAAATATATTCATTATAAGCATAATATCAGTGTAAAAGTATAATGAAAAATATGTAGAGCTTTTATTTTTATAATTTTTCAAATTTCACAATAGAAAAAACCACAATATAATTATAAATCTCGATATAAATGTGTTTGTTGGCGGAAAAATTAATTCTATAGAAAAAATTAATCAGAGGGGATTTGTTAATTCAAAATATTTTTTTAAATTCGAACAGTCAATTTATTTTTTTTAAAAAGCGATTAGCCGATATTAAATTTTCGTCAGTAGGCACTTTTAGCCATCGTGTATTTAATTATGAAATATGAATACTATTATTATACTTTACTGCACGCGTTTTTCACATGATTGAAAAGGAAATTTTTCTCATTATCATGCATCGAATTCAAAATTCAACCACAAATATGTTTTTGCTTATTTTAAGTAAATTGTTTCGGTAGCTTTCCCGAACTATATATCTTATTAATAAACTTTCATGTGAAATTAAAATGCATTATCATTCTTTCATTAGAAAAATAGTTTTCCTGATCAAACAGAATATTTATATTGAGAAAAAGCAAAATATAATTAATTTTTCTGATTTGAAGTATAATTTAATATTTCCGATAATAATAAATTATTAATTATAGGTTAATACATTGTTTTACCGGCAAAATCGCGGGAAAATATATATACGTAGCTCTGTTGGCCTTAAATAAAACGTATAAAATCATGATTAAAAATTCAATGAGTTTTTCCATTTTGTAACCTTAGGTGTCAAAATATCTTTGCATTGTTTATTTTTTATTTTGGTTGAACAAGGTAACTTTATATTATTTGTCATAAAATAAAACATAAACCTTGTTATTTTTATAATTAAAAGGATATTTTTCTATATTTTTCTATATTTCTTTACATTTATTTCAACTATATAGTTAAATGTTTATTTCTAGAGTAAACCTTCATGTGGCTTCTAAAAAAATTATTTTTACATTTTTATAAATTAAAGTAGAATGCGAAATTGATAAGTACTATATGACACAGAATATAAAAAAATACATGAATAAAATGAATCATTTTTTTAAAACAAATAAAAAAGAAGCCTTTTGGAATTTTAGAATGCAGAAAATTATATTTATATCATGTCAAATCTTCTTTATATGATTAGTGCCAGAAAATATATGTATTATTTTATACGGTTAAGAGTTATTACAAATTTTTTAAAGATTAGTAAAATTTTTTGAAACATAACCTTTAATTAATAATTTTATTAGAAATACAAATATTTCAGAAAAAGTCCATTATTCCTATAAAAAAAATAATTTAAGTGGTACTAAAAATCAGTGCAAATTATTAAGTATCTCATCATAATAGATGCAATTGAAAAGAGGTGATTAAACGACACTCTTCAAAAAAACAAATTTTGATCGAATAAAATCATTTATGTTGCAAATTTTATTTAAACACATGTTCAATAATATGAATATACAACAAATGGGTACTAATAAAAATAGAAAATCCGCATAATTTCGTAAATGTAACAGATATAATACAATTAGAAAATATTTATTTTTGAAAACATTAAGATAAGATTTTAACATAAATAATGGTGCTAATTGTGCATACTTACGGCTCTATATGTCACAAATAAATTTTTTAGAATAATCTAGCAGGAATTAGTAAACAAGGTTTTTAAAAATTTAACCAGAATTGTAGCTCATGATCGAAAGAAGAAAGGTATATGAACTTTTAAGAGTATACTGTTCGATGGGTTTCATGTTTTTATTTCATTTACTTGTATGATTTATTGTCCATCATATCAAATTTAGCTAAATGTGTTATTAATCAATTTATAAAGGTTTTATGTCTAATTATTATAATATTAGACATTATTTTATATGTATGGGCTACATTTATAGTCGTAATTTCCGTTTTTACACTCATACACAACTTGCTTTATTCTCTGTACGCACAGCGTATATATACTTTTGGCTATCTTCTCCTCTTCAAAGTCTTCTTCAACATCCCACATTTTTTCGAAACCTAATAATTCAAGTTTTTTCTCAATCCCAAAGTTTGAATATATACCCCAACCTGGTTCGTGACGTCTAGTTCCTCTAGGTACCTTCTATGATATCGTGTCACCACACGGTTCCTCGTCTTAAAATATGGGATATTTTTTACCTTGCATTTGTATTTTAATGACAGTTCATATTCTAGCAGGTCATATTTTTACAATTTTTAGTTTTCAACTATGTTTATATTGTCAATACTTCTCACGCCAATTCCGATCAGAGTGATGCAGTTCTTCTTTTAGTTGATCTTAATAAATAATAATTCTAATTAATCAATAATAAAGGAACAGATTATAAAAAAATATTATATCCATTGAAATAAATAACAGATCAGCATAATAAAAAAAGTATTCTAATCGTATTCTTGATGTATATTACATGTATTCTATAATAGAATTTGCTATTAAGCTTCATATATGGGAAAAATTAATAACAAAGAAATTGGACTAAAAGTAGAAAACGCAGTAAAATATAGTAAATTAGTTCGAATTAAAATTGATAAAATGAGTTATAGAATATAAAAACATATTAATAACAATTTTATTGTAAGACATAAAATAAAAGACGAGTCTGCAACTGTGGATTATGGAGCAGATCAGCCCATATATTTTAACTCTATTGCAGTAAATATTTTAGACATTTATATTTGATGTACAAAATAACAGTCATAAGTAAAAATAATCCTTTTTATAAAGCCATAATACTTGAATGGAATTGGCTAAATTTTTTTTTTGAAAAAAAAAGTCTGTGATCGAAATCCAGTGATTTGAAAAAAAAAGCAATAATTTTCTAATCCAAAATCGCCGGAAGTATGTGAAAATGATTTATGTGACCCTGATGTTCTCATGTTAGTTTGACTTGCAAAACAGATTCCGATTCTTCTGAGCAATCATATAGATTTGCGATTGAAAATTATATATATGATCTGTATAAAGAACCCGTAAAAGTTTGGACTGCAGTTTCGCCGATAGATTTTGCGAAAAATATAGCACTTTGAGTATGAAAAAAAATGCTTATATTATGGAACTTATCAGACTTTTATATAAACTGATATTTCAGCATATTCAATCTGTGTCAGCTCACTGGGATGAATTTATTTATAGACGATTTTATTTGTGTTTTTACAACAGATAAGATCGTTTTTATTTCTTATTAAAAAATTTGCAAAATGAATATGGCAGTTATACTAAAAGTGCGGATATAATCACCCAGCTTTGTTTTCCGGATGTCTATCTGTCTAGAACCATGCACAATTTGCATAAACATATATATTTCATGTGCATTAAAATTTGAAAAGACACAGTAAGTTACCATGGTCTTTATGAACACCCAGAAAAATTTCTGTGATGTTTAGGGTATACTGCAGATGTTCAAAAAAAATAGTAGATCAGAAAGAATTAATAAAATGCAATTTTGTTGATTGTATGGTAATCAATAATTCTGAGAGAAAAAATAATACAAAATTTACGAATGAACAAAAAAACAAACAAAACAAATAAAAAATCACATGAAATAAAAGGTGTTAAATTTTTAGTGTTTATAAGGGAAATTATTGCATTCTGAGAAAAGATCTACCAGTATATTTTCTTCTTTTCAAAGAAAATATGATACTGATTGAAAGTGAAAACGACAATCAATATCATTCATCTACAGTTATTTAAGAATTGAAAACCACTAAGAATTGTTCAAAGATTACAATTGTATTAGAGAATTTACAGTCTTTTGAAATTTATGAAGATATGGAAAACATTACATGCATTTATAAGTATAGGCAGGATAAGGTTTATAAAAAAATTTACAATACTGTATGCGAGAAGTTCTGATATTGCAGAATGAAGCAAATGGAAAAATAGAAAATAAATAATTAAAATATTGCTTCAAAAATTTAGTGATATAATTATGTAATTTTTATCATAAAATAACTAAATTTGCTATTAGATATCTATATTGCGTTTTTATCAATTTGAAAAATATTTGTATTTCCAGACAACTATTAGTATTGAGAAGTGAAAAATTATATTAAATCATTTTAAACCATTCGTGTATTTCCAGCGCACTGTTTATTGATAAATACACGAAAAAATGATGAGCAAATGGTTCGTATTGCTATTTTAAAATTTTATACAGTACACACAAAATATTCGATATGACATCGTTTCTAGTAGAAACACAAAATTTATCTAGAATTGGAGAAAAAAAACCCGTTGTAACATGGTGTAATTATATGAATAATGTTATATGAATTTCGTCAAAATTTATACGAATCAAAATTTTGACGTTTCATAGCAATCAAAAGATACTTTATCTCTTGTGTTTGTTTATTTTTACGCTTATTTAATTTCCGTTACGAATTTTATATAGCAGAGCATCTTGCTTTTTTTTATAATTATATCAGTATTAATTATTATTTTATAATCTATCATTATTAAAAATTTATCAAACATAATGGGTGGATTATTATTTCTATCAAGATTAGTACATAATACACTTTCAGAAATTAGGTTTTAATAAAAGTCTTTTAACGTGCATTAAAATAGCATTATAGTCTATCTATAAGCTGGAAGCTTATTTAGTACGATCAAAATAATATTTATTCATATAAAGAAAACAGTATTTTATAAACTGGATTGTTATGCTGAAGGCAAACATACTTAAATTTTAAATTTATTTTTCTGAAAAATACATGTGATTATAATAAAAAAATGCAAATTTCTCATGTTGAAGAGTCTCTTTGATGAATATAATGAAGCAATATTCTATTTTGTGAACACTATAACACGTCATAAATGTTCTCTTTAATTTTATTTCCAATAAATTATATTATTCGATATTAATTTTAATGATTTGGATTTATTTTATGAAAGATTAAGGAAAAGAAATAAAATATCTTAAATAATAAATAAAATACAAAATCGCAAAAATAATCGACAAATCGGTGTTTTATAAATGAATTAAAGTTATCCAATAATCAATAAAATATTATTATGAAAAGATACAAAAATCTAATGATTGTGTTTTTATATGGATGAGATTATATGAAAAATACAAAATACTATAAATTGTTGCTAAAATTATTTTAAAGTTTGTGAATGTTTCTTTTAGGTAATTGCATGTTAAAAGAAAATGATGTATAAGAAGCCTTGATAAAAATGATATACAGTTTTCTTTAAATGTTCTATATTACATTATAGCTTTCGTTTTTTATAAGCAGAATTTTTTGTAAAAAAAACAAGAATTATATCAAATACGCAGATAAACTACTAGGCAAAAAAAAATAAAATAAAGAACAGGCACATATATAGTATTTATTTATTTCAGAGCTTATTCTAGAAGTTTTCGATATTCTAGAAATGCAACAAACTTTTATGATTCTATAGCTATTTTTTTATGTGCTTCTTTTAGAATACCTTTACAAATGCATAACTTTCAACGAATTTACTGGCAATATATTGCAAGGTAATCCGTATATATTATTTTTTGGCTATCTTACTGAACCACGATTTGTTTTAGATATAAAAATCTTGCACATTTTTTGAAATCCTAACAACAGTAATAATGCCAAGAAATTTTATATACAAAAAAATCGTTTTTACATATCTTTTCGTGTTATGGAGGCTATTTATAGGAGTCGTTTTTTTGTTTATTGTTCTGCTATGAACTTTTTTATTTAGAGTAATGATATTTTTGGGACTCGAATTTTATATTTGTTCAATGTAGTTATATATGAATATCTAGTACACTTTGTTTTATTATTCATTAACTAATTATATTTGTTTTTTTTCTTATAAACTCTAATATTGCTAAAATAAGTATTGCTGGGTCTTCCAATGCTGAATTTTAACTGATAATTTAGTGAGTAATAAAGAAAAATACATATGAATTTCTATTTTACATGCGATATACCATTTTACTATCTATGTATGGATATATATTTATTCTGGCAAAAATTCTTAGATAAGATATTTTACATACTACAATTTTAGGTAATTTCATAAAATTATTAAACTGTATAATTTTGCATATTTTTAAATTTGTATTATAACAACCTAGTGCAGACAAACTGTCGTTTTTATTTACTCTTTATAAGATTACAAACCGTGTTAATTTATATAAATATAATCTACTTAAAAGAAATAGGGTTATTTTTTTAGTTCTATATATAGTATAAAATTTTGACCTCTTCAAATGATTGAAATCTATAATTAAACTCTAAAAATATTGCATAAATATAAATTAAATCAAAAACAATATCGTTTTTAGAAGGTGACTTACGCCATAAATTTTAAATATCGTTTGAAATATAAAATTCGCAAAAAATAAATTTTCTGGAAGTAAACAGCAATAATATTTTTTTAAAGCTAAAAGAAGTTGGCAATTCACTTGTGATACGGAAATTAATATTGAGAAACAAGTTCGGTTTCTTAGATTTTGTTTGATTTTGATTAAATATATATTTTCTTATAATGCGTGTTTTTTGTTGTGTTTAAATTGAATTGTTGTGTAAATAAGTTTTGTTTTCAAAAAAAATATAAAAATTTTAAGTTATATAATAGTATTGAGCAACATATTTTTTGTGATTCTACTTAATATCTTGAACCGCTGCCTATAAACAAAATGTTTTCTTTTATAAAGGTATTTTTATTTTTACATTAGTTTTAATATAATTAATTGTCTTTAATTTTAGCATATGAAAATTTACATCAAACATAAAAGCCAGTTTTACATTGTTATCTATTAGAGTAAGACATAAACTCAAATATTGTGCCATGTTGGTCAATTGTCGCTGAATATTCTATAAATTGTGTTCAATATTTAAATTTAATAATATTTAACCTTCAACTTATGTGAATTACGAATTTTTTGTTTTTAAATTATTTGAAATTATACTTTACTGTTAATGTCAATTTAATGTTCCAAATTTGTAAAAAAAATAAAGGGATAAATATAAATCTATAACTTACAAAAAATAAGATATATCAATAAAAAAACTACACTTTAAAAGAACAATGATATTTATGATAGTTGTTTTTTACAATTTATCATACATTAATTTACATAAAAAAACATACTTTTGTAAATAATTATACGTCTTTAATATAAATATTTGACCATATAGAAGAAATTCGTTTAAACGTAACTCAGAAGATTTTATCTATTAGCATATTGAAAAGCTAAATGGTGCGTAGGTATTGAACATTTGCGACTTAATGTTCTTAAAAAGTGTCATTTATTTTATCTATTTAATTATGCAATAATTTGCTTGTAAGTTTCTTTTGTATTTGATTAACATATACTTATGCATCTTTACATTTTTAATTGCACATATTTGTTTTGCATCCAGATGGAAAAACAAATTTAGTATTACTGTGTTCAAATAAGAAAATTCCTACTCACTTTTTTAGTTATAAACGTTTTGAAATTGTACATATGCGTTCATTACATATATAAGTAATCATTACGTAATTATTTATTTTATAACGCTGTTAAGAGCTATATTATTGTTTAAAGTAATTATGTTGCTATATATACATTTCTGGCGCTAGAAATCACATGAACATACAAATAAAATCTTGATGTGTGAATGCAAAAAAATTCATCTATTTAAATAGACAAAGCGCGTTTCACAGCAGAAAAAACACGTAAGGCAGTGATGCAAGTAAATAATTTTTTGAAATTACCATTCCCATATATATTATTTGTAACTATAATTGATTTTCAAAATTTTGTCACAATGCCGTTCTTTCTGCAAAATATAGGCAAAGAATTTTGTGTTTAATTGTACTTTTTAATACTATAGATCCTTAAAAGATGAGTTGGCCACTTTGTTTATTTTATGTCTAAGAAAGATTTATACATATCATAAAATCCAGAAAATACATATAAATTCGTTGTTCGTAACAATAAAGCATATAATATTATTGATATGATTCAAAATTAGTATTATTTGTGCCTATTTTTATTAAGGTTTAATCTAAAAAGAAAAAAATCCTTTATGTTTTTAACGCAAGCATATATATTCATTTTATAAAAAAAAAACATTATATCTGTTATAAAACTTACACTATAAAAATTAAATCAACTAGAAATCACAAAAATTTCATCAAAATATACATATATAAATTACAAATCAATTAATTTTTTGTTCCGCTAAAAAAAAATAAAAGGCGCTTATTTTAAACGGTGCAATTCATACTAATTTTATTATATTTCATAATTTTAAATAAACATCATGTAGTACATTCTAAAAGAAAACTAAAAATGAGCCTTACCAAACCAAAAAAATTTCTTTAATATATGTATTTGGCTATAAAATTTTAGCAAAGTACTGCAAATTATTGTATAAAATTTCTAAATAATTTAAAATCTATACTTTTAAAATGCTTTTAACGCATTATTTTTTGTTTTCCATGCTTTTTATATTTTTATATAAATTTTTCTACATATAGATAAAAGAAATATGGTGTATTAGTCTTATCACAGGCAAAACACTTATAGATTTACAATGATATTTTCAATTTTTAGCTTATTTGTCATTAAATAAGTTAAAAATCATCATTTATTATGTGTCTAGCATTTAATAGAAAAAATTTTCATGTTAATAAATTCTTTTATATTTTGATACTATGCTATGATTTGTAAAAAGAAGAAATAAAATGATACCCATTTGATTCTATATAAAAGCTTGCAAAAAATATATCGAAATTGTCATATTGTATTATATGTGCTATTATTAATTTCTTTATCAAAATGTAAGCTTATATTTATTTAAAGGTATATATTAGCATTAAAAATAAAAAGTATGACATTATTATTATACTATATAATATATACCATAATAATCAAAATTGTCAAATTCATTTTAATAAATAAATCATACAAACAAGAAAAAAAGATTTCGTTCAGATATTGAGTCTACAAATATGAAGTTTTGTTATATGAATGCTATAAATGTTTGTTTTAGTATTGAGTTCAAGAATTTCATATATTTATTGTCTTTTATGCTAGTTTCGCAGAAAAAAAGCGGCAAAACTTTATAATTTAGTGTAAATTAAAGATTCTATTTCAGAAAAGTCATTTTTTTTGAAATTGAAGAATGATTAAACAATGCATAAACTGTGTTAAAATTTTTTTGTGTCATCTGGGGATCTGATACCCTAGTTTGTAATTATGTTAATCAGAATATTATATCTCTCATTAATTTTTTGTATTCTTTTGCAAGATTCATGCAGGGAGAAAAGGAAATAATGGCATGAACCATAAATAATTATTGAATTATATACAAAAAAGAATATACCTATTAATATACAGTCGCAAAATCTATGCCTCATTGACACCTATTTTCGCTTAAATTATTATATCCAATTGATTATAAATTTTTAACCCATCGAAAATTCATATTTATTTATACATCAATGTATTTTTTGGTAATAATTTTTAATTGGTTATTTCAAACACTTGTGTAAGTTTAAATCTATTTCTAAGGATCATAGATTGCGTGAATAGTATAAAATATACGGTCTCTGTATAAATCTACAGAAGCTTTTGGTCTTCATTTTTGCAATGAAGTAAAAAAATCGCATGGATGTTATAATATATCACTACAGTATATTCTTTCCATATTTTTTTAGTTAGTCTTCAGCATCGAAAAGTAAAAGAAAAATGTTTTCATCTTATCATCAATTCCACCCATATCAACATTCTTACTGCACAAGATTTTCATTTATTTTTTAATGAAAATTCTCTATTAAAGACTAATTTTCTGTTATTAACTATCTTTCTATTAAGTTTTTCTTTATTATGTCATAGTTTTACATGTCAATTTTTATTTGTTGCTGTATAATTTCTCTCTTGTTAATAAATATATAGTTGTATTATTTTTTATTTAAGGGCTATATTTATGGTCGTAATTTTAGTTTTCGTTCTCAGGCACAGCTTGCTTGATTCTCTGTACACACAGCGTATTTATACTTTCGGCTATCTTCTCCTCTCCATAGCCTTCTTCAATACCCCTCCTTCTTTCGAGGCCTATTAATATAGTTGTATAAGTCATATTTATTTTTATTAAATGAAGTCATGCCTTCGTATTTGTTAAAACATATTAAGATTTGTCTATAGATTTTCTACAGCTTATTTTTTGAATATAGTATAAGTATACTTGGTATTTGATTTTGCTTTCTTTTAATGTATATGGTATTAATTTTTCGTTTGTTATTGTTTTTTCAGGAATATACAATATATTTTATCTTTAAGGACCAGATTGTAATTTATTTCTATCCACTTATCAGCAGACTATACAGGTTGAGTCACTAGATTGAAGTACTGTCCATGCCCATGTACCTTAGTCAAATATTATAAGTTTTTTTCTAAGGTCATTAATATCATGATTATGTTTTCCTTTTTGTTATTTGTTTCCTACTCGGTTTTTATTTTATTTATTCGGATCTCGCTAATGTCTAAATTTCTACGCGAACTCGGAGATTGTTTGAAAAATACAAAAATTATCGTTCATATTTTTTTTAGTAAGATGAGCAATTGTAACACTCTAGTTGCGCCTCCTATTCCTAAATGTATACGAAATTTTATATAGATTTGTCCTAATCTTCATATAGTTGTTTATACTTAAATTTTAGCCCGGAAAATTTTTCTTCCACAAACCAAATGTCAGCAAAAACGTTTTATTCTAAATTAATATGAGTGTTTTGTATCAATAGATTACATTCAAGATAAATATATTGATAAATATACGTTAAAATTCAATTTATAGGACCATATAATTAAGTTCTTATATGATCTTATAAATTTACAAGATAAAACAACTCCATGCTAAGTTCTTTCCGTTACTTTTTCTGTTTTTTAGTATCATCTAGTATCATTTTGGGGTTTAGTGGGCTTCTAAATCTATAAGACTTTATAATAAATTTGTAATTGTTATATTACATAGATCATTCTAAATATTTTAATCTAAATTATCTAATTAATTTATACTTACATGCTTTATTTTACTACATACTGCCTTCTTAAATCTTTTAATACTATTTCTTCAGATCGTTTACTATCATAATTTAAAAACATGATTATGCGCCTAAAAATATCCATCCTTTTCTATTTTTTGTGATATAAAATGAATAAATATTGAGTTATCATGATTCTATATGTAATTTTTAGTTTTATTTCATTTTAGCTCTCTTTTGAAAAACGGGGTTCTTTTAAATATCTTAATCCATTATATTTTTCGAATTATGATTCTATTGTTAAAAAGGGCTATTTTAATGCTGTAATTTACATCCGTTTCAATCATACACGAATAACGATGGATTAGCCCATAAAAAATAATTTTTTGTCTACTGTAAATTTGAAATAATTAACACTATAAACTACAAAGAATATCTGTTTTTGTTTTTCAGGATCGGCACATATACATGTGATTATAATTCGTTAATCCGCATTCGGATCGTTGTGTCAAATATTTCATAATTTAAGATCATAAATACTATACAGCACAATTTTATCAATTATAATTTTTTTGATGTAAAATATTGTCACAAGTCTATAACCTAAATGAAAAAATATTTTGGTAATTTTATATTTCAATATTGTCAATGATGAATATTTTATATGTTTATGGATTTTAAACGTCATATTATGCAATTAGAACGATTTTAGGTTACAAAATAATGGCGTTTCAAAGTCTATATATTGTAAACCAATAATTGTTTTATCTAATGTAAACACAATCATAGTAAAATCTTCCAGGATTTAAAGCATTATTCTATGTAAAATAAATTCACTATATTTCTTTTATAAAATTATAAAAAATTTTAATTATTTAATTATTGAATGGAAAATGATTTTTTATTTTGAAAACATCTATATTTATTTGAATATGGATACATATTTTATGTATTTTAACGATCATTTCTTTTAAAAAAATACTAGAAATTCATTTAAACTGATAAAAACCCTATTTTAAATTTACAATGTTTTTTTTTTAATGGTTCAAAGAAAATACAAATAAATTAATCCTATCCTAATGCAAATGGTACATATAAATTCCACGACAAATACATAAATGAAGCAATATTAGGAAAATATATGCATGAATCTCAAATATTAGCAAAAGGTCAAAATTTAATGAAATAAATCATGAAGGGAATTAGAAAAACATGGAAAGAAAACCGATTAAATATGATAAACAAAAAATATATATTTTTTTAAATTTCTGATGATAGAAAAAAGTACATTGAAAAATTTATCAAAATAATAACAACACATTTCTAGTTTTATATCTATTCTAAAATAAATAAATTTTAATAATTTTTTAAAACTCCGAACATATCGCATAAAGGCATCGAAAAAAACTGACAAAAGAAAATAGAATAAATTCAAAGTTTTTTATAATTTCGATGTAATTAAGACATGTGCATAATTAATATACTATGTACAGATTAAAAAAAAGCCGATAAAAAAAATAACACGCCTTTATAACCCAAACTTATGTAATTACGATTAAGAAAACGATAATTACGCAAATATTTTAGTAAATATATAAATGATTTTTTTCTGGTGCTATACATACGATTAAAATGAATAAATCATGAAACAACTATCCTAAATAAATTTTTAGATACTTTATATGTGTATGTTGGTAATCATATTCAATTAGATCTACATTCTTGAAAATTATAAAGTTTTATTTACTTTTATCGTTTTCTGTATTTATATGTATAATATTTTTTCATATCTAAGATTGGGTACAAGCTTAATGAACTTATAATTTTATTAAAGAATTGTTTAGTCTCAACGTATTTGATGATTTTCGCACAAAATATTTTTTATTTTAGTTAATTCGTTTAAATAAATCATATTTTTCTTTCGATAATAGTTCATCGATAAAAATATTTCAAGATATCTCTATATAGTATACCATCTAAACCATATATATCCTCAATGAAGATTCTTCTTCAAAAGCGTTTTATAAATTTTCTAAATAGCAAATGAAAAGTGTCTATATATATATATTATGGATTTTGTGGATTCTCAGTATATTTTTTATAGCACTATGTCATCGTCACATTTCAATCAATTTAGTTCTTAAATTTTTGTTTCTAATTTGTTTTATTTGAATCTAAAAAATAGTATATATATCAATTTTTGAATTCTAACTTTAGTTTATATTTCAAAATATATATTTTTTGATCTAGGTAACAAGATTTTTTTAATCGTACAGGAAAGAATCTCGTATATTTTATTGAATCAGAAACATGTAACTATTCTAGTTTAAGTTTTTCAATCTTTAGTAAATACCGCTATTTTATTCTGCTAAGTGTGTTCCGATCAGTTAGGTCCGCTTGAAATTTTTGCCTTAACAAAGATTAGGAGCCATATTTAAACTTATTATGTTGTCAAAATAATCGGTCTGTATATATTATTTGAACATTTTGCAGTCGATCCCTTTTTTACATTGCTTTTTTTCAATCTGGAGACATAATGCTTTTATATAAGTGTAAATTTTTGTATTGTGAAAAAATTATTATTTTTGTTTAACTTTATTGAATATTATGCTGTTCGATTACCTCTAAGACGTGTGTTTTACTAACTATATACTATTTAATCGTTTCAAAATGATTTTAATTATGGAAATTTTAATTCCACGACTTAAATTTTAAATTTTCAAATAGCTTATAGAGTTAAAGTCAAATTACATATATTTTATTCATTTTGCGGAATTTTGGGTTTTTTTATATTTAAATTATTTATATTATATCACATCTCTGCGTGGTGTCTTTAACTTAACTTTATTATTAGCTGGCCAAATATCTAAACTGCTTAGAATACAATAAAGGATAAACCACATATTTTTTGTCCTTCTAATTTAGAATCTTTTCGAGCATAAATATGTTAAACTATCTTAATAAGAACAAAAAATAAATTGTATATATATAAAGTTACATAATTTGAGTACTTTATTTTTATATGCGATTTCATTCTCCATTATATAAAAAACGATAACTTATAGTTGCAAACTATATCGTTTCATAGCTATAGATATATTTTTCTAACTCAAATTCAACTCGACTTTTTTTACATATTTACGCGTGTAATACAACATTTTTTTAACCAAAAGCTTTAACAATATTTTTATTTTTTTTATATTTTATAAACTTATCTGTAGAAATATTCGAATGCCTTTATTAATTGCGTCATGTAAACTTCTATGTTTTGAGCACATGTTGAATTTCGGTAAGCCTGATTCAAATAAATTCCTTAGTATCTAGTCATAAAATTATAAAATCAGTTGATTATTATATTATATGCAGATATTAAAATGAAATTTATAAATTTTTTCATGATTATGCTTGCGAATGATTTTCAAAATAAGGAAAAGTCATGCGTTAAAATGTTTCAAAAAAAATGCCACGTCGAAATTTTATAATATGTTTTAAATGAATAACCATAGAAATATTCAAAAATTTCATAATTTCTGGTTAGTCAAAGCATTATAAATTTTTTATGATGATTTCAAATTTAATACAAGATATACAACTTGGCTTATTGTATCACAAACAAATTATTTTCATGATATTTAAAATTTTAACAAAATACATAATCACCACTTTAATAAAGTAAACTCTTTAATATAAACTGATAAAGCAGTAATAAAGCTTGTTTTATATATTTTATTTATAGTCAGTACATCGATAAATAGTTTAAGCAATCTAAAGTTAATAATAAAGATAAAAAATGCAAACCAAATATAAGAAATGCATCTTCAGTGCTTCAACCAGAAAAATGCTTAATCTAGGTGTGCTTTTCTATATTTAATGATCAGAAAGCCACAATTTTCGACATATGCATTGCTACATAAACTAATTTCATTATGTTTAAAAGGTTTTAATTGCTACTCTAATCGCTAGGCTTGGAAAGTTTTTTGCATAGTAAGCCAATTCTTTTAAAATCTGCATAAAAAATTGTGTATTTATCAGTAGTTTTAATTTTCGTAGCAGAAAGATTTTCCCTTTCTATTTGTTTATTATGAATTTTATTTAAAATTTAATATATTCGAAATGGTGATATTATTTTACTTTACACAAATTTCCTAAAAAAGCGTAGCATTAAGGTAAACCTATTCGATTGCAAAATATATCACATCTTTCCAAGATCCCGCATTTTATTAAATTACTTATCTACCCTTAAGCATATATATTATAATATTGATTACTCACTTAACAATAAAATAAATGTGTAAAACAGTCATAATTTAATCTCTAGATTACATTTAAAAGGTTCAGATCTTCACATAAGGCTTACAGCTTATATTTTTCTTGCATAAAGTATGGGTAAATATATAATTATCAGAATACATAAATGATAAATATTATAAATACCATCTGGTCTCAACTATAAATTCTTACAATTTTCAACACTCACATTAAAAATATTTTGACATCCATTTTTTTATTTGTATTCTTTAAATTGTGTAATGGTATATTTGTGAAATTTAATACATAGATCATATCAGTGTTAAATCTCGTTTTTTATTTTTTCAAAAAAGTTCTATATTTATTTTTATTTTGGATGAATATAATATTCCTTAATTTTATGCAGGTTGTTAATGGTAAACGCCATTTTATAAAAATTTAATGCGAAAATTTCACAAGCCCTATTAAAGCTGACATTAAATTTTGTGTTGTTTTGCTTGTATAAATTTATGTATATTTTCGTAGATACTTGTTATTATTTTAAAACATTATGTAAATGTTTTTTCTATTCAAGGCTTATTATAAACTCCATGTTTACACTTTCTTATATTATATAAGGCTTTTTTTGTTTTAAACTGAATTAAATATACGAAAACATAACTTTGTTGTCGATTGTGTCCAGAAATAGGATATAAAAACGGAAGCAAAAACAAATCCACAAACATAATTTCAGAGAAAAACACATATATGCATAATTCATGATCTTTAAAGATGCATATGGAATGAAAGTAAGGCGAATTTCTTGAAATGATAATTCAGCAAATCCGTTATATAAAGCTTGTCAAAGTTTTAGGCCTTCAAACGTGTAAAGTACAAAGAAAAATTAACCTTTTAATAAATTAACAGGTGAATTGTGCTTTGATAGATTCTATTGTATTCTACATTTAAATATTTTGAAGTTTAATTTACTGTAAAAAAAATGTTGTGTTAATCGTAAGCATAAATAACGTTCTCTAAAAGTTTAATCAAAATAAATGAAGTTTCAAATCTCATGTAATTACGGGAATAAAGCTCATAGGGTTCTAAAATCATTGATCAGTGTGAAAAACACAAAAATTCTAATCTTTTTTGTCTATAAGTAATTAAAGCCGTTTTTATTGAATTTTATTTGGCTTTATAAGGTGCTAATGGTAATTTACAAAGTAAATTAGAAGATCCTGACAAGAGGATCACAAAATATGGGCGTATAATGATAATCTGATAAGTCTATTTTCATAGCTATAAATTAAAAGGTTTTTTTCGCAAAGTATTTATAAATAATAGAGGAATATATCTAAATCATATTTTCTAGATTAAATTAAATATAAACCTTTGATTTTTTCTATCTGAATTGGCTGAATGGCATAATATACTTTGAAAGAAATTCATGAGTTTTTGCAAAATATGTATTTTTTTATTTTTTACAAACTGTTGTTATAATTTTCTCTGAAAGTACACAGAGTCTACATAAATGTAAATATAAATTTCCTTTTTCTTGTGTATAGATATTAGAAATTGAAATTTCAAGATATTCGAATTTCTAGTCTTTTTCTCCGTTAATATAGATCAAATTGGTAATAATATAAAAACAGATTTCAGCATATATTTTTTTATATAATTTTAAGCATGTATTCGCTTTTCGTATATGACTAAGTATAGAAATTCATTTTTTATAAAATATACCTATTATGTACCATATATTATATATCTATTCTAAAGAATATATTTTTTTTTCTCTTCCACATTTTGATTTTTACATAGAATCACAAAAAACTTTGTGATTTGATCATAATATTTCTTTGCTGCTATTTCCTGCCTCAACATTTAAATAATGAAGTATATATCTTTTTCTTGGATTTTTCTCTCCATGTCGATCATATCTTCCTTTTTTTACTTGTGTTAACGTAGTTATTACTCTCTAAACCTCTATTGATTTCTTTATCGGAATTTCTGACTATTTCTATATTTCCAAAAAAGTAGTTTGTATTGATGAGTCTTGTCTAGGCTTAATTTAGATATTTATGAAACAGTATTTATAGCTTCTAATTAAAACTAATACGCCAGAAAATATAGTATTGTATTTTACCAGCATTCTTCAATTTTTAATTTCTTATTTAACGTAGATTTGATTTTAACTTTATTAAATGTTACTATTTAAGTAGGTATATTTATATTTTATGTTAATTTCATTGTATTGTAGTATTTTTAGAACTTAAATGTTCTGAAGCAGTATAAAAGCGTTTATATAGAAATAAAGAGTTGTGTCTTAATGTATCTTATTTTTTTGCTAGCGATTCTGTCTTTTATTCATATTTTCCTCGTGTGGATATGCTGGGCAAGAAAAATAATATCTTGGAAATTATAGCTGGTGTTTAAGAAGTGATCTGGTTTCAATATTCTGTATATCATTGGTCTACATAGTTACTGTATTTTTATGCAACAATATTAATTAATGAATAGTATTTATATATGCCCACCATAATTTCGCACTTACCAAGCGATTCAAAAATATAATTGTTACTTTAAATATCTCATAGCATAATCTATCTATGTTTGTGCAATATTACACTACATTTTTTTGGTATATCTCAATATGACTACCTGGATCAATTCATTGTGATTAAGTTTTCGAGTCAACGGGTGATTTTTCAAATATCTACCAGATTAAGAACTTTATTTCATCTATTTGCATAATGGATCGTTTTCCTATTTTTTTATTCATAAATAAATTTCTTCTATCAGAGATGAAGATTTATACCGACTAAAATTGAAAGTATACAGACAAAAAATAGGATTTAGGAAGACGCTTTGTATAATAAGCTACATGGGAAGGATATTTTTTGATGAAGGGACATATGAAAGATTGTTTCAAAATATTCATTTGATTGGTACCGACACATACTAGTATGAAAAAAAAATCTCTGAATTTATCATAATATTTACAACTACATATATTATATAAAAAATATATGCGGTTATAAATATTATGTATGTCTATTTATGGGTTATTGCACATTTTTATAGATGATATGAGAATGATAAATATTTAGTTTTGTTAAGATAGAATCGAAATTTAAAATTTAGTTATTGAAAGAGAAAAAAATGCCAAGCAAGAAAGCGTAAGAAAACATTTTTTAATTTTACTAATTATCAATAAATTCTTCAAGGCAATATTGCGTCAAAATATTGTCTAATATCTGGTGTAGTTAAAAATGATAAACTATAAGTGTAAAAATAATTATAGAAGATAAATTTCTTTAATAATGATGTTTATCTTCAAATTGTTCATTGAATCTAATCTCCTGATAAGCCTGTATCACTCGAACACAAAATATTGAATGCGCTTATCATGAATTAAATTGGAGATAAATCATAATATTTATAGTGATATAAGACCATTTTTAATTAAATTATTATCGCTATTGTTTCTAAAAATAGTGACTTTGTGTCAAAAATTCAGAATAGGAAAATATTATTGCGTTTAAATGTCTATATACTTCTTTTATCCTTCCTTATCACATCTAGATCCAAAGGATTATGGATCGTTTAACAGGAAACACTTTCTTTAGAATATAAAATAAAAAGCAATCTCGTTATTTGATATTTCGAGTTTATTAGGAATATTTTTTTATGCTTTTTAAGTGTTTATTGTTTCGCCATAAATTTATGGATCTTCTTTAGATTTGAAATAAAATCCGATCAAATTATATATTATAAGCCAGAATTATATTTGACAAAGCACTTATTCAATTATTTCGATCTTCTAATCTATTAAGCAAGTGAATTGTATTATTGCAAAATTACATTTTATTTTTGCTCTCCTTTGATGCAGAAAAGAATTTTTGTATGATCAAAATTCCAACTTCTATTATACCCACTTACCTCTAATTTTAGTCCGAATTCATAGTTATATTTAAGTTTCTTGCTATCTGGCTTAAAACTATAAAGCTTTTTGTGTTAACAGCAAAATTGATCGCTATTGGATATATTCTCAGTTTAATGCTATAATATTTATTAAAATATGGTATCTAGTCTTGTCTTGCATTTTTATCGAGTGATAAATTTTTGTGAGTTATTTAAAAACTTACTAATGAAAGCTCTTAGTATCTTAATTCCTTGATTTATCGAATATTGCATTCGAATACAAAAACCGTCATCTAATCTGTTAATAATATTTACCACAATTTTTTAAAGATGTCATAAATTAATGAATGTTTCTTTTCTTCAATTCCCTTTGAATTATATATCTATCAACAGTTACTCCTATAATTTTTTTAAATATTTCTAGACTGGTGTAAATAGATGAATTTTTTATAGATTGCAATCCTTATGCTTCTACATTATGTGATATCTCAAATTTGCTATTATCTTGTAAGTAACATTCATTAAGTTATTAATCTTCCTAAAACTTATTTTCAAGCAAGGTCTTAAAATATCTGGGTTGGTTTCTTATTTATTTTTGTTTGCCGCGAATATACATAAATTCATCGTTTGTTTGTATATATAAATTTATTTTATAGCACTTTAATCAAAGTGTCCGTTTATAAGTGTTTAATTTTGTCATAATCTTTGTATTATAATAGCTTTCTATTCGTCAGGCACATTATAGTGTATCGCACTTGTTTGAATCGTTTAAAGCCGAAATAGTTTTTCATGATATATAAGTTTAATCTTTGTTTCTAAATATAATTTTTACAATAACTAACCTTTTCATAAGCAAATGCATCTGGTACTCAGAAATGACTTTCTATTAACATGGACATCTTCAAAATTTAAATCGCATAATACTCGTGCGTTTATAATAAAATTCGGTTTTTGTTATGTTTTTAAAATGATTTATGGGCTGTTGTCAATTTCTAAAGGAACCCGTGATTTTTTGTGCATTAATCATCTTATTCTAATGGGTACATTATATTAAATTATTGTATAGTTTAATTATGTTTGAAAAAATGGTGTAAGAAAATGATATCCCATAAACACACCTTATAACATAAAAATAAAGAAAACGTCTTGTAAAATTTATTATTCTAATAATTAAAATAATCAATAAATATATAACATTTTCAGTGAATTTTTGCCCCAATGGGCCGTATAAATTCAAAAAAAAATTACATTTTAAATATTACATCTTGTAATTTAAACCTTCTATTATACTATATTTTATCGCTAATAAAATCAAAAATTTAGTGCATAAACTTTTTTTAAAAGAATACCTATGTCCTATTTTTGTCTTTATTTAGCTTAATTGATAATTTAATTGTATTATGACATATCTGGCACAAATTGAAAATCAAAACAGTAATATATGATTCCTTATAATTTTACATAACAATTTTCTTATTCAGTTTATGACTATTTGTGAAAATTCTAATTTTTGTGATATAAACACTGAAAAACTTGAATATGCTTTTGATTTATCCAGCTTAGAAAATCCCATGCAATAGATTTAAAATGAGTTTAATGAAAAATATAATACATTTTATTGTAATACACCAAAATCTAAAAATCAAAAGCGAACTTAAGATAAAATATTGTTTGAATAAGCTAATCTTTCTATTTAGAAATAAAATCCATATTAACTTCAAAGGATATTAAATGTTGTCTTGTATTTATAGAAATTAAATTTGGCATTACTAAATGAACATTTACATTGTCATATAATTGGAATATATTTACGAATTAAAATTAATCTCTAAGGTAATAATTGCTGCCAAAGGCAACATACAGATAATTCCCAGAACTTTTATTCTTTTCACTTTTGTTTATATATTATTCTTTTTTTATTAATTTTATTATTTATTGGTTAAGTTTCTTTCCATAAATGTGTGCATCTAGACGTGGTCAGTCCATTGGGAATATTGCACAAATCCTTGATGCATCTTTTGACACCTTTCCCGATCTATCTTCATCAACTGCTCTTTTTCTCTCAAATGAGATGAGTTCGTGTCTTGGGGGTGTGAGAGCTTGAATGTATTCTTCTACTTCGTCTGGTATTTTTAACTCCATAATGTTCCATCGTAATATATATTTTTTTGTTTATGACTCACGCTGATATATGTGAGGTTGTGAAATTCAAACAAAATTCCATGTAGTCGAAAATATTATATAATGTTGATTAAAATCACACCATAAACTTGGTGTAAATTATACGTTATCTGCTAGGCTTACTTTTATACGAATGATCATGTTATATTTCTATGTTCTATGAATATAAATTTTGCATATTTTTTCTATATAATGGATATGAAAGATAAAATAATTGAAAGTTATTTAAAATTTAACAAATATTTATGTGTTAGGAATATTGAAGGGGATAAAATATTTTAAGTCTGATATAGATAGCAAAAATTTCTATTAAATATAATTATTATAACGTAATCATACGTTTATATATGTTTTGGCAGAGATAATTGTTTACTTGCTTGCGAAAATAAACAATTTTATGAATAACAAAAGCATGTCAAGCATAAAAATAATATTTAAAGGTTACTTTTGAGCATGATTTATGTTTTTTTCATGTTTTCAAACAAAATAAAATGTTAAAATATATAGATTTATCTTTATCATATGTTTTTGTCCTGTATTAAATATGTAAAATTCTTTCATGTATATGTTAATATAGATTTTTCACTGAATATATAGTTCGAGATGCAATATTAAATATAAATGTTTTTGTTCGTATGTATTAATATAATCTATGTAAGTCTATTAAATTTCTTCTGTTTACAATTTAAAATCCAATTAAAAGTTCTTTTTTGTTAATTTGTGGCTTTTATGAATGACTAAAAAGAAACTTATGAATTTATTTTATGCATCAGGACCTTTAATTAAGATAAAAAACTTTTAAATAAATATGATAAGATGCATCTTTTAATTACTTTTTTGTATTTAAAAAAGATGCGGAATTCATAAAACTACAAAAAAAAAATTGATCATGTATTTTGAAATAATTCTATAAAGATGTAGTGTAAGGTTATAAAATTTAAATTAATTTATTCGCAATATAATATATTCCTGCTTAAATCTAAACACAAGTAGCAAAGAAAGAAATTATAGAAACTTAATACAAGAAAAATGCCTACTTAGTAAAAAAAATACCTCTATGTCATAATTATTTTGTAATCGATACATTTTTTTATATTTTTAGAATTACTTGAAAAAAAATCTTTTAAATCATATTAATAACAAGAATAATAAAATTAAACATTTAAATATTTTTTTAACGGCTTAAGTAACATATTTTATATCATGAAATGGTTTCTTCTTTTAATAATGCGTGCTTTGGTCTACTTAAATGGTTTTCTGCATAAAATATAATAACATGTACATTTTTCATTGTGTAATAAACTATTTCAAAGCAAATAATTATAAAAGAATTTTCCATTGTTATGTTTCCTACACGTTATAATCAAAAATATCATTATTTTGCTTTTTTTGTGTTTCCGCGGAAATTTATGAATTTAGTATAGAAATAATTTTAACATGTTCTTATACATTTGTCTTTTTGTTTCGATCCGAATTTTCGTATAAAAATGTTTGTATACTTTGTTTCAATGCTTCAAAGTTGTTAAAATACAAATAATTTCTCATCATATAAACTTAGAAAATTTGATTTATATTTTTTGATGATTTTTTATAAAATGATATCACTCTTACATATCTTTTAGCTTATTTTGAATCTGATCAAATCTCTCTTATAGTCTAAATAAAAGTAATGTGCACGTTTAATTTGTTTTTATGTGTGTTTTTTTATTAATTCTCAACTGATTTATACTGTTTTTTCTGTATATTTACCTATATAGTTTTATGCAATTTATTGTTGGTTTAATTATTAATGATTGACTAAAAAATAATATACTGTCAGTTAAATAGAAAATTTACAAAAGGATTTTAGCTGCATATATATTTTTTGCGGAAAAGAAGGTATTTCGATAGAATATTTGCGATCGATCTCATCTAAGACCTTATTATCCAAAAATCATTTCACCTTTCCATATATTGTGTTCGTCGTTGATAAATCTTTATAAGTTCGTAAACATATCATATAGCTAAATCATAAAGCACTCTTTTTATAGATATATTAATGCGTGAAATACTTAATTATATATATCTTTAAATATAGCCAAATCAAATGAAAAGAAACTATTACCTGTTATAAGCAAATTTAGACTTTTACATCAATACAAAAAACTTTTAATCTGCACACTAGTTATATGTAACTTTTTTTTGATATTTTGAGTTATAATACTATTACAATCGAGATACCTCACAAAAAATTTTACAAGTGTTAAAAATAGTAATCAAATGTGTAAAATACATTTTCGTGGAGATATTATATTGTAATGCAAGGTATGAATCCTTGTATATATTTAAGGAAAGCATTTTTTATTGATAAAACTAGCATAAAATTTATTTATAGAATATGAAATAACTTTTTCACCAAAAAATTAATCCATTTCCAAGAAGAATATCCTAAAGTTTTATAATCAATCATATAAATATCTCAAATTCGCTATAATAACTCTTATAATGTATTTGATGCGTATGACTTTACTTCTGGGAAATTATTTGTATTCAAGTAAAATAAATTTTTAAAATTTTGAAAATATTTTTTTTTATAAGAATTTGTGGATATTCTTCAAGTTTTATCTATGGATATTTCGTACATAAGCTACAAATCATATAAACAATTTCTATTTGAGGATCAAATAATACAAACTATTTAAATCCGATCTATGTAAATAAAGGTTTATTTTAGCCTCAATTATAGACCAAAGATAGAACAATATACTTCTAAATCCTAAATAGCTTGATGATAGTCAACTATAAGACAAAAAAACATCGATAATATACTATGATTTCGTAAAAAAGGGTCGGAATATGGATAATTAAAGCATATTTAAAAGCCATAAAAATTTAACTTATCATGCCTGTGATATATTTCAAGTATTTATTTTCCTTATCTGCTGTATTCAATTTCTGTAAAGTTTGTTTCCTACTAAATATATGCTCGTTATTAGAATAATGCCTACAAACACAAAAAATTTTTTTTATATTTAAGACTATCTATTATTATAATTTATGCTCTGGGTGACCGTGACATGTATATAAATGGTCAACATGTGCTATGCGAAGAATAAAGATAGTTTTAGACAATTTATCTTGAATAATCTGCTTCTATTTGTAAATGGTCCCAACATATAAATATATTATTAATCCTTTTGTGTGGATGCATAAATTCAAAATCTTCTTAGTAATTGTAAATGATGTGTATACAGAGATAAATATAATATATGGCAAGAAATCGACATAAATGCTAACGGAAAGATATATTTTTGACTGTGACAAAAAGTAGATGACCAATGTGATATGAGCATTTTATATTTTTATGCAATAAATATAATAGTATGTAAATAGACATAGAATCTTGTGTAAATAATCTGCTTTCAGAATGAATTTTGTTACAAATATACTGAAAAAAGACTTTCTAAAAAGTGCATTATATTTTATCGATAAATACCATAAGAATAGCTTTTCTGTCAATAGAAATCCTAGTAGAAAAGGCGTGATAAAAATTATATATTGATTATAAGAAAGAACTATGTATGTAAAATTTGCGATATATGTAGAATAAGGCTAAATTGCAATAATATGTGCAAAAACTTTTATTTTTTGTCAAATTGTAACTTGTTATAGTTTTAGTATTGTCTTAAGTTAATTTTTTATTGTAGAATATTAGTTTTTTATATGATAAAAAAAACTTGATTCTAAAGATTTAAACATTTTCTCAGATAAATACAGAACATTTTGAAAATATAATTAAGCAACAGTTTTTATGTAAACTCATTGGATTAATCTATCTATAAAATAACAGTAGAATAAATAGATCTTAACGTAATAAAAAAACAGATATCATGTCGTAACGATTTAATTAAGCGTGATTTGATTATAATCAAATCAAAAAATCATAGTATATCTTAACAAAGTTTATATTTTTTTATTCCATATCTATTAAAATGAACATAAAGTAAATGAAATTAAAACTTTCCTATCAATAAACAACATTATAAAATGAAAAAAGTAAAAACTTTAGTCCATAATTTTTTTTTGTGATCTATTTTTTAGCTAGAATGTATCTGATTGAGTTCAAATGTAAAAATCCAATTTTCGGTACAAAAAAAAGTAAAGATATATTTTTTACATCCCATTCACGTTAAAATGACTTCTGTTCTATATTCTTGTTATGCCAATTTTTTTATTTTTTTAGGGCGTTTTTGTAATGGTTTGAAAAAAATACAGAACGATCAATGTAAGCGAATGCAATCTTATGAAGAATTATAGTCATTATTATTATTTTTCTTAAAAATATGTACGTATTGCTTCTTGTATTAAATATTTCACAGAATTTATTTGACATAAATCTATTTATAGCTTATCTTAAACATAAAATTCTTATATTTATATGAATTTATATCCTAAAAAATGAAATATTTTAAATTGATTAACTTAAAAAAGGCTTTTTAATTATAATAGAATAGCATAAACTACGCCTGACTTGATTATCTTCTGTTAATTAGTTCAATTAGAATAAATTTTCAGAATACATTTTTCAGTTATAGACGCCTCACGAATTTCTTATTAAAAATCCACTATCAGTGGCAATTGCTATTTATAAGCTTGTAAGAATACTACAAAAAAAATAAAAATTATTGTTATTATTGAAATTTTAAAAAACTCGTTGCAATATTTTACGAAGCGTTTAAATTTTGATTTCATATTTGATCATAAAATCAAAATAAAGATGCGAAAAAAACACACATAACCTCTAAAAATATCAGAAAGAAGTATAAATAAGAAATATGATTTGCATTATCCAATATGAATATAACTATTATCATTCTTTTTTTTGTAAAAATTTCATATCTTTATAAACAAGTAAAAAAAGAAATGACGATTCTAAGATAAATAATATATTGTGTTTAATACAATACCCGTGATATACAATTATATAAAAATTGTCAATTATTCTCATGTTATTTTATTTAATCTAGGCTTTTGAAATCGACTATAATAAAATAATATCCTTTTTATTCTATTTTAAATAGCTGTCATTTTTCTTTTTGTTAATATAGTGTCATTGATGAACATAATCTTAAATAAAATACCAGAATTTAACCCATAGTATGCGACGTTTTTCCTATTGCTGTCCATGTAGCAGAATATTGAGTTCTTCTATTTTTGTAGATAAGTTTTGAAAAAGTACGATAGAGATGAATATTCGCGACTCTAGTCATTGAAAGGTAAAATTTCATCAAATTTACTGCGCAAAAAGGTGGAGAAACATTTAAATTGCACATAAAACATATAAAACCTTTAAAGGCTGTATATTCCGTCACATTGTTTATGTAAATATGGTTTGGTTTAAATGATAAACATTAAATGTACGATTATATCAAGATAAATTTAATCATAATTCATGTATATAATTCTAATCAAACGCATTTAATCTACTCTATTTATTAAAGATGTATAACTTGAACGAATTGTATTGAAAATAATCAACATATAATATTTTTTGGAAATAAATCATCATGCATTATGGTTGTTCTATTTTATTTTTATAAATTGACTACGGAGTTCCTTTGATAAGAAAATAGTAACTATGAAGCACGAAACCACGATCAGAAAAAAAATTCGTTCTGTTTGATATCCAAATCCTATTTAATCTTTTCTTATTCTAGATCGATCTATTAAGCTACAAATAGATGTTTAGATACACATTATTATAACATTTTCAAATAATTAAATCAAGTTCCTTTTGATTATGCCTTCGATTGTATATTTAAATTTTAATGTTCCTTTATCTGGTTTATTTTATCTGAAATTTGTTGATATCCTATATTTACTTGAGTTATATACTTCAATACATTGTCCATTGAAACTTTTTCTTGGGTTTTTACCCAGCTTTTATTCATTTATTTCGATATTTAAACTATAAAGCGTCTAAATTGCATTAAAATGTGCTTAAATTTCGTTTTTGTTAAAATTTAATCCAGAAAAGGAATTTTCGTATGATCATATTTATTCGGAAATTTTATTGCTTTCGGGCTTAAAATGATCATTGTTTATGTACCAACAACCAAACTAAACATATATTTGCACATTTTCTCGGTTTTACGCTTGATAACATTCAATTAAAGAGGGGATTCTAATCACATCTGTGGATCTTTTATACGTATCCACTTCTTTTTATATTCTATGCCGTAAATAATTTTTGATTATAAAATATGTCTCGATTAAGAAAAGTTTTAAGCTTAAGGCAACTTAATTATTATATAATGACGTGAAAACAATAACTCAAACTATGTTTTGAATTATATACATCTAAGTTTGTTTTGATTTAGTGTTGTATGGCTTACCTGGAACTTCCCATCTAAATCATATCATGACTTTGTGAAAGTGTATTAACTTCTTCTTCTTTCGAATTTCTACTTTTAAAACATTAAAATATATTCTGTTTTTTTATACAATTCTAGACTGTAATAAAAGTTAATTTTGTTAAAGATTGCAAAACGATGCTTTTAAATTATGATATGGATTTTCAAAACCGCGAAAAACTTTTAAATGAAATGTTTATGATTATTAGTCTATAAAATTATTATCAAAGAAGGAAATACCGAGTTCTGAATCTTTATATTTTTCGTTTTGTTTTTATGTGTAAGATAATATTTAAACGTGTTTTATGATAAAATACCCACATTTTCTAGATCATTAATCACTGTATGCGTTTCTAGAAGTTTAATTATACCATCTTGATTTATTCTATAGTGTCTTTCTTCCCTGCATACACAATAATGTATCCGCATATGTTTTTAAAGGTTCAAAAACGAAAAGTGTTTATCCTCAATAATTTGATTTATGTTTCGCTTATTGACTTTTTACATCACCCACTTTTTTCGTACGTATTTGAATTCGACCATCAAACAAAGCTTCTTTTTCCCATTTACATCTTCTGAACTTTAAATCACGTAATACTCAGGTGTGTGTTTAAAACATTTAGTTGTGTGATTAGTCTTTTAAACTGATTGCATTATATTGTTGATTTCTAGAAATCACATGGATTGGATATATAATGAAATGTGATAATGGACTAAATTGTTAATATTTCGCTTATATTTGAAAACATGAAGCTAAAAAAAATGATATGGCATATAAACACACCTTTTGACTGTAAAATGTCGATAATATTCTCAAAACGTAATATGTTATATAAAGTAAATATAAAATTTGCATGTAGGAAATAATTATATTGGAAAATCAAGCGTCTATTATGCATATGATCCGAGGCTGGTACATGAATTAAAACCAAATCAATGGTTTTTAATATAAAAAAGCATTTGGATTTATCTTTGTAATGATTTCTCTCAATTTTAATATTAATCTCACCATGTCTACATCTTGGCACATTATAAAAAATCACGAAAGTATGATTGATCCTGGGTTTTTAATTTTAAATTTCTAGCTTTAAATACCTTTTTTTTAGGAATTAAACATAAAAATACATACTTTTTTACTAATATTTCTTTCTAACTTAAAGAAGTACATATCATTAGATTTAAATTAAGTGCATCTGAGATATAAATAGATTTGCTAACAGAAACCAAAAATATGTATCTTAAGTGTACTATAGATAAATATAATTCAGTAGGCTACTTTGTTTTATTTTAAAATAAATCCTAAATTCTATAAGAAAACAGCGTGAAAACATTTTTATATTCTCAACGATTAAAACTTACAATTACTAATGAAATTCTTATTATCAAGTGATTACAGCCAAATTCATTATACTAAAACTTTTCTGTAGCTTATATTCCTATGTGTTTATAAAATATATTTTAATTGATGTTTATTATATGAGGGGTGGGTTATATAGGACTATGAGCTATATGTTTTTTCTACAAGAAATTCTCATTGAAACCAAATAGATAACACTTTGATCAACACTGAATCCTATTAAAATATCAAATTTTTCCTTTTTTTTTTAAACTGCTAAAATCAAATAAAGTACATTATGAATTATTAATTCTCTGTTTGCAGGGTACTTTAATACTAAAACAGCGAATACATAAATATTGCATCGTAAAATCTTTTAAAAATCCTTATATCATTTAAAACGAACTTAATAAAAAACAGTTTAGAATAAATATTAAAAAAAAAGATAAAATATTGTTTTTATAGATTTGAAACTATTTAATAATATAATTATATAGTCTTTTGATATGTATAGGCGTTTTTAAAATATCGATTTTTATTTATAGATTAATTTTGAAATACAGCTCATTAAATTCTATTGTTAAATTCCGGACATATTCTTAATTTTAAATTATATATATTATTTATGAAGTTCGTTAAATAACAGCTCGATATATTGTATTAATTAATATAATTTAAAAATGCATGGAGATTTAAATATATAAAATTAGAAGTGATATTATATTGTTTGAATGCATTTCCGAGCGAAAAAAAATTCATATGCCATTATAATAAAAATGAATTTTTGTAATTTTATTAGATGATAAGATCAGCGAACAATATTCAAAAATATATTATCAAATATTTTTTATTTTCAGCGTATAATTTATCATAAATTTTTGGCATTTTGACTATATATTTTCTTTGATAATTAAATTTTAAATTCCAAAATAACGTATTTTGGATTTTTTATGTTATACACACTATATTCATATATCTTTGGTTAAGAAATATAAGATGGATAGCTTTAAGTATGGTTTCATACATTTTAGTTTATCATAAACAATAAAATCACCAGATCGTACTGTTTAATATTGTTTTTTTATGATTTCGGTGTGTAATGTTTTGCTTTTTTACTCTTGAAATCTGTTATTTATAAAAAACTATAAATAACAGATATTTGTCAAGGATCCTCAAAACATAATATATTTTCCGTAAAGATAGTCTCCATATTTTCTTCATAAAACTAAATAAAATTAATTGCATCCATATACAGTCATTTTTCAACAAAAAATTATAAATTCATAAAATATCCAATAAAACTAAGCACTTATCATATATTTCATGATGTTCAAATAAAAAGCTGGTAGCATAAATTTTAAGGTTTAGATGTCACCATCACAAATACAACAGCATAAATAAAAAAGATGGAGTCAAGAAAAGTTATATTATATAATAAATATGTCATCGATCTAAGTTGTTATACTACAAAGGATTTTTCTTTTTGAAAGTATATCTGTCATGTTTTATATCGATTTGAAAGTTTTCTTTTGCTTTATTCTTGACTTATAAAAATTTAACCTTTGTTTTGATTTTAAAAAATTTACTTTGGATTGAAATTAAACCCTAAACTAATGGATCTTGAACGGAGGAGAGGTATTTAAAAATACTTTACTGTGGAGCTTCCCAAAGTAATAATACATTGTGCGCGTCAGATATAAAGCATGTCGGGCTTGAGAACAAAAAATAAAATTATAATGATAGGAAGGCCCTAAAATAAAATAAAATAAATTAATTTATTATAATGACTTCATATTTTTTTAAAAAAAAAAGAATTTAAAATAAAAATTCTAAGAGCTCCTGAATATCGAGGGAAGTGTTTAACAATATTTAAAAAGCATATTAAAGCAAAAGACTATGTATCTTTAAATTAATAATTTACTTACCATCTTTAACCTAAAAAACAAGAGTCTATAAGAGGAAAAAATGGTATTTCATCACGAATGGAAAATATTGGGGTTTTTGTACCAGAGATATTTTATTGGAATTTTATTTAATTCTGTAATTATATTCGAATTTAGCTAAATACTTATTATTGCGATCATTTATCATTGTCTCTTCATTTAAATACTGTAACTCTAATTCACAAAAATAATAGTAAAAAAAAATTGAGCCACATTATAATAAATACACTGCCTTTTACATCCTTTATATTTAAAGTAATTTGTACTGTTAATATGGATACGGCACATACTTTTAATAATTTATTTAATTAAGTTATAAATAATGGTCCAAGATATAACCGGTTCTAGCATAATTAAATGAAAAGAAAAAAAACAATTTTTTTCAAAACCTTATATTGAACTGGAAAATTAAAATATGTTACTCACAACTATTAAATGATTCATGCAATAAATCATACTAAATTCAAGCCCATGTGAAACATAAAAGGTAATCATTTCTATTGCGGTGTGAAAATTGACCATGTATATAACAAACAAAAATAAATTTTTTCTAATATGGAATGCATAAATGTCATAACTTGAAATAAATAAGATATGTGTAAAAATTGTCGTTCATTGAAAATACGTTCCACGTTCTATTTCATATGTTATTCTAAACTTTTAATACATATAGTTTATTTTGAATTTTTCAATCATTATTTTCCATACTTTGTGTTTGCACTTTGCAGTGTTCTTTTTTTTATCACCTATTTTTATCTTATGTGAACTTTTCATTATGCTCCTTCTTATCTCCAACTTTAACCTGTAATTTTTTCGTTTACTGTATCCCTACACTTTAGAACTGATTTCTTACTCTTATCTAAAAACGAAAACTTCAAATATGTGGTAAATGATTGGATTTTCATATTAAAAGCAAAAAGAAATTTATATTGAGCACACAAAATTAAGTCAATTATAGCAAGAAATAAGATTTCTTTTATTTTAATCTAATAATACTTGAGACTAAAAAGAATAAAATATCGCATACAAAAAAAAGATAACTGCAGAAAAAAATCATGGGGACAAAACAAAAAAAAACTTTCAAAGTTATATGGCAACATTTAACCTTTTAGACTTTAAATCGAATAAAAAATTCATTTCACACTTAAATAAATCGATAGTCTCATTAAATTAATACAGCCATGGCCTTCATATTACAGTTTTTGTCTACGGTACAAAATGGCTTCACATAAATATCTGCACTTTTCATAATTAGCTTCATGTGGTAAACCTCTATTATATGGTTTATAATTAAAGCATATAAAAAAATGATTAATCCCCAAGATACATTTATTTTAAACCAAAGATATCAATCTTGCAAACTGAAATCTTCTATTGTCATGTATTAAAATTTACAGCATTTTCAGAAATTACACTCAATGTTCACGATTTTTTGATATCAAATCATTTAAAGCTCATTCTTCTTAGCATACTTCAATTTGAATAATTATAATACATTACTCAATATCATTCTAATAATAAATTGGTTTTTCTCATCATTATTAACACATGATAATAAACCTTTTTAGCATCGCTTTTAAACATAATAATCACCCTTCTTTCTTCTTAAACACAGTAATTCCTATTTTATAATCTTACTTCTTGACATTAGTGCTCTTTTACGTTATTATTTTACATTATCATCATAAATTAATTCTTCTATACACGATTCACATATTAAAATTATTAAAAATATATAAACTGATGCAAGTATAGCATGACCTCGTTCTTCTTAACATCGTTGACATAATTCAACACCTTACAATATATCCCGTATATATTTTTACCTTAAATATATAAAACTAAATTCATATTAAAATCACTAGGTCATGCTTCTTAATGCCATTCTAATTGATATGACTCTAGACTCTTGAAGAATTTTACTTTCATACCTTGTAATATGCAATTTTAACATGAATTCCAGCATATTATTGTTTACTAATCACAATATATGCTTTTCGTTTCGCAGGCATCGAAAATATTCAAATATAATAGACCCATTCAACATCGAAAATACGAAATATTCTTTTTAACACTTTATTCACATTATATACATATGGTAATATCAAAGCATTCAAGACTCCTATATATACTTTACTTAGATACATTCCATCTTTTAACATATTTTTATCATAATAATATCATTATTCTACGTTCTTTTTACATAATTTCACTTTATAAACTATATTTTTAAAATTCATTCCATTCATATCAAAATTGTTGTCTCGTCATTCATCTAGCTCTTCAAACGTCATCATATATATTGGGCTCATATTTCTCCCGTATATACGAAATATACTTTAAAGATCCTTTCTTTCATTCTTTAAAAAATTATAGTTTGTATCATGTCTAGGGGTTTTACACTTCAATTTATTTATATATTACAATTCAAAATTTTATGATGAAAATTTCATATCATTAACCATAATTCATATTTAAAAATTCTTCCAAAAACTAACTTATCTTCACAAATTTATTAATCTAATTATATCTTATAATTATACAATTCCATTTATTTGGATATCATACACATCATATCTAATTTATCAGACTTTATATCATTAACCTTAATCATATTTTTCGAATTTGATCATATTAACTTAGCTATCTTCTAAGAATTTGCTGATCACAATTGTTCTAAAAGCATCCAACAAACATCTTAATCTTTGATCAAAATATTTTGCGTCATAAAGCGTCTATTTTCATATATCAATCTCATTTCCCGAAACAACTATCATACCTGTAACATACTATTTTTATTGATCTATTGGATCTACATTCTCCATCTTATCTACATCTTCTATAAAAATAAAAACTTATTTAAAAAATAATTATTCCACGAACAATACTTATCTTCTATACATTTACATATGCCATCAACTTCTTTAAAAAAAATTTCATAATTTTCTTCTTGCATTATCACGGGTATACAATGCATACTTTTCCTTTTGATACTATCTTTACTCCATATGTCTGTATCTCTTAAATCTATCTTTTTACTTCCTCACCAAAAAAACAAATATATTTACATCATAAAGCAAGTTAATGAATACTTCTAGGCCATCATTCCTAATTCCAAGAAGGGACATATATTTGTTTCTTATAACTGTGTTTGATATTTTACCTAGCTTTATTTGATCGTCAAAATCCGTTAAATCTTCTTTCTTATGAATTCATAATAAATCATCTTTTTGTTTTTGATTAAATTAAATCAAATTAAAAATATTTTGGGGTTCAAAACTATTCCAGACCTAGGTATATAAAAAATTGTGTCTAATTGTAAGTAAATTTAAGAAATCAAGATTTCGTGATCAATATTTTATATAAACTTCCGTATATAACAGAAATTTTTTATTGATACACGGTTTTAATATGATTGTTATGGCTGGAGTGAAACGACTTAGATAATAAAAATATACTCTTGAAATATAGCAATATGCCTGGATTTAATCCCTAAAAAGTTGAAAACGATTTATCAATATTGAATAAAAAGATGTTTATTTAATAAATTCTTTTGTATATTCGGAATTGTTTTATGTGATGAATACATACACATTTAAAATATTTGGAATAATAGAAATTAACAAAATTATGTGCTTTATCTAGATTCTAGTGTGGAATACAGAAATTCATAAAAGTATAAAAATGCTTAATGCATGTAAATATCACTTTATCATATATGGCAACGCATATAGTAACAAGTAGTTCTAATAATAGAACTTTGTATAGTAATAAAAAAATTAACAAGCTTATAGATATTTTTAAAATGTCAGTGACAATATAGATTGAATGGAGTTAAGCTGTTTAATTCACATAAAACTCGAAAGTTACTATTTTTTTGTTATCGGCACATCAAAATAGTGAAAGAAATATTTAAATATGACTAAGATGAAATATGTGAATATTTCTAACTAAGTTTACGATATAATATATGAAATTATGCGATAATATACGTTTCTGGCCATGATTTTATTTTTTAAATAATATGTTTACCATAAAATCTAGTTTATACCATTTTAATATACCAATAAGTAAGATATATGCAAACATAATAATACCCAGTGAGTCAACTTTTATTTAGTTGCAGTGGAAGGGGAATTTATAATAGGCCAATTCACAGAGTTTAAATATACACAATAAATGATCTTTTCTTATAAATGTGATGACATATATCAAACTAATCCTGGCTTACAAGTATTATCAAGAAAGTAATTAAATATTCATTTTACAGTATAACATGTATATTAGCCTATATAAAATATAAATATATTGTCCGCGATTCATAATATCATATATAAAATTGGTCTAACATGATATAGCCTTAAAAATCACTACATATTAAATTATGTCAGAATCTTTCCAAATAAAATCTTTGTATTATCTAGATATCTTATAATTGCAATTAAGCGGTAAATTATTTATTAATGTGCCAGAAAAACCAATACAAACTTTAATCTTATTTTTATTAAATTTGCATTAAACTTGCGGTTTTGAATACTTATATGCTTTATATTAATAGTATTTGATTCAAAAAAATTGCGGAAAGAAAAAATAAGAAATAATGAAAATAAATTTAAAGCAATAAAAGAATTGATAGAATCAAAATATTATACAATAAATTAATGATAGAACATAAAAGACGATTTTTTTTAATTATAGGTAAATACGTGTATAAATCGGATTTATCTATTGTCCAACTTTATGTTGAGATGCAGCGACTGCATTCAACACCTTCTTATATGTTTTTCATTTTTATTACAGCTAACTAACAAGCATTTTTTTTCTAGATTTTTCAGAATATTATACATGTTTTTAAAAATAACTACTGAAAATAAATGTAAAATTTTCATATCTAGTTCTATGTACACCTATTTATAAGTCTTTAAAATATAAAATATTTAAATTTTAAAATAGCACTAAATAATAAACTTCAACCATTTTTGTTTGTAACAATTCTAACTCAGAAAATAGTGTACTTCATAGAAAAAATCCTTTTGCTATGTATTTTGTCATAAAATTAGCAATTATAAAAATACATTTTAAGTTGCTCTAGTTTTTATGGTATGTTATATAGCACAGATACTTTTTTTAACTAATGAATAAATCAGATTTATTCTTATAATCTAAAAAAAGTGAATACTACATAAAAACTTATAATAAAATATTAATCATAGATCCTAAACCTTTTTGTATGCAATTTTACTGTAATTTTTTCTAACATTCCTTTATCACAAAATGTCGTGTGTTTGAGCTACATTGTGGATTTTAGGTCATAAAAAATATCAGACTAGTTTTTAAAATCTAGATTCAACATAGCCAAGTTAATTATCATAAAATGTAGACATTCGTTTTCAAAAAATATTCACACGCATATATTTACTGCGTTCGATATAGAAAAAATAAACATAAAAGTAATATAAGATACTCTACTGTGTATATTTTTGTGCAATATTTATTCTATTATTTCTATATTTAATACTTTTTACTTTTATACATTTTATTACAATGCTTTCTACAATAAAATTCGAATTCATACATTAAAAACAATTTCATGCTTTTTTTTGTATTTTGATTGTTCTTCATTCCGGATAAAAGTTATCTCTTTTGTTCCTAAATATTTTATAATTCGGCCTTTTAATTTTAAAAATACAATATTGGAATTTTTCGATCTGAAAATTGGTTTGAGCTTGCGAATATATATAAATGTAGTCGAACTCTAGAAATCTTTTATAATAAAAAATATTGAACAAATCAGGATTGAAAAAGTTGCAATATTATATTTGAATGGGAAAATAATAGTATACTGTTCATTTAAAAAAAATTATATTGTGTGCTTGAAATGAACTACACGATGATTTATAAATTCTAAAGGGTTTTCGTATGTTGGTGCATATAGAATTAACTTAACATATATGCTTTCACATTAGATAGAAAATTATATATATGAGTTCGTTTATTTTGAAAAAGGCAAACATAGCTCTGTGGGTAATCTCATTATCAGATACTTCATGCAGAAACTTATTATATGTTTATGAATATATTTATATTACGTCATCATTGCTTTTAAAGCATATTTATTTTGCTAAGATAAATTATTAAAAATATTTCAAATGCTAAAAATGTAAATATTACCAATGTTATCTTCATAATTGAAAAGAACTTTAAATATTCTAATAGTAGCTTTTTTCACAAAAGACATCTGTATGCATACTCTAATTATTGGATAAGCCCGTTAAAAGTAATAATACAGTTTTAAAACATGTAATAATGAAAAAATCAGCATTCTAGTTACAAACATGCTAAAAAATGTTTGTTCGAATTTTAGACTATAATATAATTATTTTATGGTGTTATAAACTCTTTTAGGCTAATTCCAAATTTTATGTTCAATAATAAACTCGAAAATCAATTTCTTTGAAATCCTTATTCTATAAATATGTCAAAAAATCTCTGCTGATTTTCAAAAAATACGAATTAGTTTGAATTATAAATATGTGATTTATTTACCTTTCGTGTCTTATAAATTTATGTTTTATAACAGATTCCATTTATACAGCTCTTGACGTTTTTACTTTTATTGATTTAATCATAAAGTTATAATTTTAAAGCTTAAATATTTTTTTTTAAATCTCCTAAAACATGCTGTTATATAAATATTGTTATAAAAGATGATATTTGAAATATCAATATATATTAATAATTTATAATTTTTTTTCGCGGTATTGTTATGCATAAGAAAAATTTTCAGTAAATTTATTTTACTGAAATCGTAGCAAATTATTTTTGATTTTTATTTAACTTGATAACTTTGTTTTATTTCAGCGGTGAGATTATGAAACTAATCTCGGTATTAGGAATTATTATGTCGAAAGTGTGGTGCGTTGATAAAATAATTTCAGCATGAAGTTTATCCTCAATATGTGATAAGTTTACCTGTGCAAAAACTTTGCAAACAATTGATTTCAAGCTTTTAGTATGCAATTAAAATCTTGGTAGGCGAGATTTGCATAACATGATATTTATAAAATAAAATAAGACCAAAGAAAATATCAAAATTATTTTATACTGCAAATTCTATATGCTTAGAGAGGTATGAAAAAATTTAAAGATTTCATCATCCTTTTTTACAACAAAAAAAAGCTTATTTACATTTTATTGTGTTTAGATTTGTTTTTTTCCTCTGTTAATGATATAATTATACTAAAATATGATATTATAGCTACAAATGATCTCCCTGAAATATAATAGTTGCATTTATTTATATATAATGTTTTCCAATCATTTAAAATTACCAATGTGACAAAACTAGAAACTCAGCGAAAAAGTTCATGAACATTATATGCAGAATTTCGGTAAAATTGTATTATTCAGCACTTCAAATTATATTAAAATTTTATCATTCATGCATAATTTTCAATATTTTATTTTTGTTGTGTGATTTTAGAGTTTATAAGATAAAAATGCTTCAATTTGATTACTTTTTCGTATAAAAACACTATCTAGTTCAATTGAATAAGAAATAAATATAAATTTTTATGAACTTCAGTGTTGATCCAATATATAATTTTTATGATAACAAAATATTTTATGGTAAAGATGTGGCATTTGCCAATTTTTCTTATAATTTCATAGCGTTGTGTTTGCATGCGATACTTATTTATTAATAAGTTGGTTTTTTAAAAGAGAAGTAGTTCTAGATTAAAACATAATTATTTAATTTGTGAGATGAAAGCAATATAACCAGAAACAAATAAAACACTTATATTCTAAATATTTTTCCTATCTATAATTTTTTTTGATACGATTCGCGTATCATCATAGAAGTAAAATAGAATTGACGTCGTTTGATTATATCTTTATATATCTCGGACAACATTAATAGTTTAGCTTTACTCATTTATTTCGATTTTATAAACAAATGCAAATCTTATGTGATAGATTATATCCAAAAGTATAAATATATTTTCAAAAGGCTAAAAACATGAAAATTATAATTTATATAAGTAAAACTTGATTCGCTTCTAATAAATATTCTTTAAAAAAATATGTTCATCATGGTTTATACTTAAAAGTTTATATTGTATTTATTTTTCAAAACAAAAAAATTATCATGTGTGCTAAATTTAACAAACAGCACATAGAAAAATAGAAATTAATGCGTATGATTACAAATAATATATAAAATAATAATCCCATGGATTATAATCAACAAGAGTGCAATAGCTAAATGAAAATTTTTAAGATTTGTTATTTAAATGACAAAATTAAACTATTATTTTTATCTCAATACCGCATGTGCAAAAATATGTTTATAAATGTATAAATCAAAATATAAAATGATCATGCTGATATACATTTTAAGGCACTATACAAATTAATTACATTGAAATTCTCATTTGGTTATATAGGACAATAATTTATGTTACGTGTCATCGAGTATGAAGTTAATCCTTTACTTATTCAAATATTGTATGTGTTAGATAACCTTTTCTGCTATTTCAATACACTTTGGGTCTTATAACAATAATAAGAAACCAATAATAGAAATCTTAATGAAAGTTTTATATTTTAAAAAAGTATTAACTTACAGTTTTTCAGATGAAAAACTTATTTATATATATACATTGTGAAATAAAAAAATAAAATGTTTTTTGTAAATTCTGTAAGCAAAAATTACAATTTAGGAATCCTAAGTATATATCTAAACCAATATAAACATGTAAGTGTATAATAAAACAGCTAAAATGTACAAAATATAAATAAAAAATGATACGAAAACCAAAAAATATATTCTTTTATTGAGTTGCCATAATAAAATAGTCATGAATTGTAATGTAACATGTATTTAAAAATAATTTGCGATTCGCAAGCTAATTCTAATACAAGATTATGATTATATGCTATATAAAATATGTGATATTTTATATCTCTCGAAAACAATAATTTCAAAAAAATTTACGCATCTAAACAACACCAATCTAAGCTATAAAAATTATCATTTTATGGACTAGAACTTTTATGATAAAAATCATAGGTTTATAGAAAGTTCTTATAAATTTTCAAGTCTACCTAATAGTTTTCATTGTGTCCCAATCTTCTAAAAATAGATGAAATGTTTATATATTGTCTGTGAGATTAAAATTTTCTTTAATGATTTTAAATGAGTAGATAGGTCTCACCATTGTAAAAAGCTCTTTATAAGTTTTATAACTTACTCTTTTGGATCCATAAATATTTTTATTGTGACTCGCATCATAACCAAAACTGTCCGTGTGTAAATTATAAGGTATGTTAAGGTATTTGTGTAAGGTCTTTGTCTTTGAAAAATCATATATAGATGCGATCGATTGACTTCTTATACAATATTTTAGCTTTATTTTATGGCGAATTGTTTAATCGATGCATTCTATTTTTCTTATAAATATTTTCAAAAATCATGTGAATTTAAATTTAAATATATTCTTACAAAAAAATATAATGTGAAAACTATAATTTTTCTTTTCGAAAAAATGACTTACGGTATACACACAATATATTTTTGTAATAGTAAAATATATTATTCTTATATTATAAAGTAAAAATATTACGAGATTGTATACAAAATGATTTCTTTATCTATTATTAACAATTTTTTTAAAAATTTTGTGTTTTTTCCGCATCTTAATCTTTAGTTGTTAAAGTAAATTGTGTTTTATAAAAGATTAATATGCAAAAAAAAACGTTTTATATGATACAAGTATTGTTTTTATTTCATGCTACAAACATTTATTATGGTTAATATAAAGAAATAGAGATTAAATATAATTTATAAAATAAAAAATCCTTCTGTATTGATAAAGGTAGAAAGATGATATTAATGGTATATAAATATTTTCCTTGTCTTTTAAATAGGAATACAGAGAGCAATATTTTACAAATAGACTAATCTTAATTGCTTTGTAAATTATATATTTAGTATGGGGATTTACAATTGCATTTTTCATCTAAAATGAACCGTAGTAAATTTTAAAATGTTAATTGTGTTCATGCACATAAATTCACTTGCTTGCAGGTGATTATAAATTATATGTGTGGAGAGTTATATTTATGATTCATTTTTTTGTTTCGCAAACTACTTGGTATTAGAAACATATAGTTTGTAGCATTCTATCTGTTACTTTCTTTATATGCTATTTCATAGTTTATGATTTATTAAATCAAAATTTTATATTTTCAGAATATACATGTTTTGTTTGTAATTTTTCATACCACATTAGGCAAACTTTAAGACTATTTCTATTTAATAACCATATCCATTGAAAATATTACTAAGTGTTATAATTGGCAAGGAAGATTATAGCCTAAAATTCATAGATCAACGTTATATCTCCCATTAATTTAATAAGTATAACAAATGTATCTATTACTGTATATCGTATATTATAGTAAAAGATAAGTGTATCAATTCGATTCTAAAAGATTTAGAAAATTGTCAATTTAAAGTGTTATAAAAGATTGGCACCTTATAGTCTTTTAGTTAAAAAATAGTATCTATTTTTCGTTTGATGATTATAATTTGTAGATGTTTTATTATATAATTTTTTGATATTACTTATAAATAGAAACCTATATACAGTATGTATTTAAATTTATGTATTTGATATATAATACAAAAATGGTTTTTACTATATAATCGTTCTTAGAAATAACTATGATTTATCGTTATTGACTACGCATAAAATAATTTATAACTACAATTTCCTGCTATATGGTCTTAAAAAGTGTAGTTCGTCTTACTATTGCTATATTATCAATGAGAATAGAAAATTTTTTAAAAAGAAAGCTGCAAAATTCAACGATTGAAGAAGTAAATTGTCTATTTCATATTTCCGACTGTGTTATAGTAAAGAATATGTATGTGTAGGTAATAAATTATATATATTTTCTATAAAACATAATATAGTGCATCATCTAACTATCCATACCATTTTGTTGGAATATAATAGGAAACATCTGAAATTATCAAAAAAATTTCAAATGAAAATTGTAATAACAAGCAAATAATTTGTTACAAATCAACGTGCCCATTTAATCTTCCCGTTATTTACTTACAGTCACAGACCTATAAATTAATGCAAAAAACAGTTCTTTTTTACTACTTTTTTTCTGTTTTTTAATTTACTATTTTCCCGCAATTTCATTAATTTGCAGCACACAAAATTATCAAATTACTAAGCAGACACATTGCGGACATATAACAACACAACAGACTATATAAACTCATTCAATTAATGGTCAGCTTACTCAAGTTCTTTTACTTTGAAATGAATGTTATACAGTGTAAAATATACAACAGTAAATATACCACTTAAGGCAAATCGAATTATTTTATCTCAAAACACACATATAGTCAACTTAAAGCTATGATTTAAGCATCACAACTTATAACATAAAAAACAGCAACACTAAATGCATATTATTTGCGAAAACAGTGCAGAAATAAATACATAAAGAGACTAACAGAAGAAATGACGCTCGGTTTTAAAATTGAAATATTAAGAATAATAAAAACATATAATCATAATAGAATATTTTTAACACAAAAAAATAAGCTAGATTACAGAAACACCGATAGAAAGAAATCGAGAATCTAGTTCATTAACATAGATTAAACAGATCATGAAACCCATCTTACAAAGAATTTTTGACCCCGGAACAAGAGTTTCAAAATCACACAATTCAGAGTCAAACCTATTGACAATATGACTCAATGCACCATATATAGAGACAAATGTCCAAAACCACTTTTTTGCAACTTAAAACACAACACTCAGCTCTATAAAACGATATGAACACAACTCATTTAAAAAGCTTATTCTTATAATTAGAAACAAGCCGTATAAAAGAAGAACCAACCACAAAAGATTATATATGATACATCTCTACTAAACAAAGATTCTTATGAATAAAACCATAACGAAGGTACAGATAAATAAAACATCGTTTTTCAACCACATTACATCTTATAAACACACATAACTACATAATGAACAGATTGAAATATTAGGACGTAACATACTACTTATAAGTAAATAGTTTATCAAAAATGCATTTACAGTAATTCAGCAAATATGATTAAGTTATTAAACACAAGTAAAACTACAATGATTCCCTACTTTATGATAAAATTGAAAACATAAAAGTATTATGCTTCCAGTTAACCGAGTAAAACTTATCAAAGAAAATTACATCTATTTAAAACCGGACTTATGCTTGATAGCTACAACTTTAGAGCCTTATAATACTAGATTACATCATATTATATCTGATACGTAATCGGTATAACATGAATCATCCACTCTGAACACAACACATTTTACAGCAGAAAACATATCTATAAGCTTCTAGGCTCATAAAACAGCAGTCAATTTATAAACATATATTATGAAACAGCAAAATACTTTAGATAACGCACAACTAAAGTAGGAAAAAGCAAATTCTAACATCGCAGATTAAACCGAAACAATAGACTAACACTGCCCGAAAAAACACAACATATAAAGCTTCAACAAATTTCAAAAATAACTCTAACAGCACAAAACCTTTGAACACACAAAAATAAAAGCAGATTAGTTCAACAAAGGTTTATACATAGTATCGAACTCAGAAAAACAAAAAACTTAATAACAAACCTTCCGTAACACAATGGATATTTTCAAAACAAAATATAACTTACCCAAAAAATTCCAATATAATCTTTATTTTATTCTGACGAGTTTACAACTCTCCTAATTCTATCGTAGTCAAAATATATGGTAGCGCTTCTTATATACTGACCGATATTATAACTCGATGTAAATCTCTGATCTGACACACATCTGTATTTTAAAATCTTTTTGTGTTTATAGGATAAAAAAACACAGTATAATTTGATATGTTACATCAAAATATCTTTTGCTAGATTTTCATTATGAATGCTTGAAAAATTACTTCTTGAAAAGACCAAAATGATTCATCTTAGAATCACTTATTCATACAATTCCAGCCATTTTAATCTAAGAAATACAGCAATTCTTAGTTCTGGAAATGATAAAGGCCACCAATCTTCTGTCTATGTGTATTTAGATTGCATTTTTTAGGTGAATATATTTTACTAAGGGATTAAAAATATTTGTAAAAGCAATAAAAAAATAAATCTATAGAAATCAAAATCTATAAAGAAATGTATTATTACGACATTTTAAGCGAAAAAACAAAAAAATTCGATGTTGTATATAAATGTTAAAATTTGTAGATATTTTAAAATAAAATATGTAATTTCGGTGCTTAATTATCTTGTTCAAATCAAATTCTCGAATCAACTTGTATTGTATAATCATCTAACACATATTAGCTTACTTACTGAAATAAACTTGCTCAAAAAAATATTATAATAAATCATAACGTTGGTATTTAAATCTTAAGTATAAGAAGTAATTGTAATCAGATAGATGTAGCTAGATAATAAAGAAGTGTTTTTTCTACGCATAGTAGTTATTTGAAAACACAAAATGGCAAAATATTTTTTTATTTTTCTTGAATATAAAATTGAAAACTTAAGCTATTTAATTGATTAAAATGTTATGAAGAAAAGATACGCTTATGTTTCTGTAATCTTTAAAAAAGTATGCTTTGTGGTTATTATATTTCCGCGTAATTACTATGTATTCTATATATATCTACATTGTTTACAAGAAATAATGAGCATACATATTCCGAATATGCTCGTAAATATACGTTAAATGGCCATATAAAGAACTATATTGCATATATTATATTGAAAACAAATGCTCTCGAAATCTGAAAATAAAAACAGCCTTTTATGCTAATATATTATTGCAAAATAAAAAAATGGGTGATGTTTTGATGGCTTATGCTGGCTTTTAATTGACAAAATTTCCAGTAAAATTCGACAATATTATTATCTCTTTATTTATGCCATATAAAGATATTTTATACTTCTGAACATAAATATATAGACACTCAATTTCATCATATAATCTTATTAAATTTAGCAACATTTATAAATTTGTAGCTGCATCAATTAAAATAAACGATGTATTTATATATGAAAGAGCATATATTTTTTTAGCTTTAACATCTCTGAAGATCTATTATAAACTTTTTACGACCAAAAAGAATTTAAGTACATAGTTAATCACAAAACCACGATTTTTAAATATAATTTTATAACAGAGATAAATTAAAAAATAAAACTATATATTTAATTATTTAAGATAGTTCATTTATTTAATATAAGTTATCTAAAATTGCTACCCACTATTCTAACATATTAAAGTAGCATAATAATTCATATAGAGCTTGATCATGTTTTTAGAATATATTTAAATTCGGTTATATGAATTTTTTGTTACTTGATTAAACAAAAAAAAATATAAACTCATATAAATATCGTATCCTTATTATTAAATACATAGTTTTTTCATAGCTTTTTTAAAATTTTTTATCCTAATTTAATAAAGATAAACCAATAAACTTTATCGGTATTTGTTCTACAAATCGTTTTAAAGTGACTCAAATATCGCAGACGTATATGAATGACTTTTAAGAATAATACAATGGACTCATATAAAATTCTTGTTTTTGAATCAGGACTCATATATATTTTAATATAAATATTTATATCTAAACACGCAATTTATATGAAAACCAGTTTGAAGGCACTTATTATATAATCTTGTATTGTTATCTACATCTTATCAAATTTTTCATGATTCTCAATCATATTTTCGTGTCCTATAAATATTATGCATATATTTTTATATTTGCGATTTGCACATCGATTTATTCAATTGGTATAAACACTTCATTTTTATTAAAAAAGTACTTTACCGATAAATTGATTAGCTCTTGCAAGGTGTTTATTGACACAAATACGAGAATGGAATAAGTAACCAATACTATTTTTGTGATGATCATAAAACCATATTAACTCCTTATTAATTCAACAATTTGTTACAATAAAAGTTAAACCTGTTAATTTTGTATAATAAAGTGGTGATATTTAAGAATGACATTTTTTAAAATATGATGAAAAAACGCGCGACCTTACAATTCTTATGGATAAACTCTCAATATATACAAATTTATGACAATAGATATTCCATATGTTATACATTGGGACGTGTGATAACACAATATGATATGATGAATCTGCTAGAACTAGAACTAACTAACTTGATTGAAGAATCTATACAAACGTTGGCATTGAAAAAAAAACTGAAATAATAAGTCTTGAACGACTCTAGGTATTTAAGACAAAAAATCTGAAAGAAAAAAATAGCTAAAAGTATTGATTTGCATTGCGCCGTTTAGAATTAAAAAGTTGCGCGTATAAACAAATACTAAAATTATAACGAATAATATAGGCTTAAAATAAATAAATTAAAATAGATCACGATGAAGCAAAAAAAACACATCTGGGATTATGAAAAAATACAAGAATGCAAAGATTTTGATGCATAATCAAAAGATTTATATAAATCTATTTGGAAAATCTATTTAGTGATATTGTTGAACCGGCAGACAAAATAAAAGATCGAAATGTAAGAACTAGAAATTGAAACTATATTATGAATATAAAAAAAGATATAAAAACCATCAAACCCTAGACGAATGAGAAACAATATGTTTATGAAGGTATAAAACTGTAAATAAAATTAATGGATCGGATAAGGGTTAAAATACATAATCTAATGGAAATATAATATTTTTGGCTTAAAATTGTGCTATATATCACATATAGCGTATGATGACAATCATGTTTTAAACTAAATAAAATATTCCATGGATACTTTTATGCGAAACTAACACTTATTTTATATACAATACTTATATAAATTCTTTTGGCAAAATGTTGTTAGTTATTTATCGTATCTTAGAAAAAAATGATATCTTTTATGAAATATCAATATTTCAACATTATCTGAGTAAAAATTTGTAGACAAGTGAATGAAATCCATAAGGCTTGGAACAAAATAAATGGTTTTCATGTAAAAATGCAAAAATTTTATTAAATTATTCATATTAAAATTTAAAATTTTTTATTCGACTAACTATTTTATTGATTTTTGGTCTTTAATATTCATAAAAATAACTAAAAAGGTGTATATTGTATTGCGCTTATATTTGAAAAAACCTTTTTTACATTTAGAGAGTTTAATTTTTCCTCTGTTATTAAAATGATTAAGATAAATTCAGTCGATTTATGCGAAGGAAAACAGATAAAAATGCCTTTGAATCAATGCATATACTTTACTTTACTTTACTTTACTTTATATTATATTATATTATATTATTTTTGTGAAGCCTATCACCTCTTGCTGATCATAAATCATGTGTGAAGTGTTGCTCAAGTTAGAATTCACCTGTAAAAAACATACATGATTGAATGAATATATTTATTTTTGAAGAAAATTACACTTATCATTAAACACTACAACTATAGTCAAAAAGAAAAGAAATTAATTTTTTTTTGCTTGATTAGTTTAAAATTTAGCATAATTCGGCAGCTGTGTTTCTTTTATTAATCTGCCGCGTGCATATGATACGCTTTGTTCCAATAAACGATGACTTTTGTGTTTGTTTTCATCCTGTTCTGTGTACCTTGGTATATATTATAACATCTAGAATATGTTATCCCACAATATTTATGTTATTTTAGAATCCATTATGACATTTTCGATTTTATCTTTAATCCCCTATCCTGTAATCTGAAAATTAGTGGAACATCGAAAATCATTTCATAATCTTATCTAATATTTAATACATATAAAAATATATTAAGTAGATAAAAAGATTTTCATAGAATATTATATATAATTATTTTGGCTTATTTTTACCATAGATGTGACGTACTAGTAAACTATAAAATAATTGAATCCTATATTATAAAATCCCCATATTTATTTTTTGTGAAAAACATATTTAATTGTAAAATGCGTTGTTTAACTTGTTACTGGATAGAAATAGGAAAAGGATTATAAAAATCATTTTTTATCTTATGTACTAAAACAAAACATTTTTATATGCACATTATATAAAAATTATAAAATTTTTGTATAAACACGGAAACTGTGTAATTAATATTCTATAGTATTATTTGAACCAATAAATAACAGTTAAAACGTCTTTATTTATATAAAAAATATATCTAAGTAAATAATTTGATAAATTTAAATAATTATCAATAAAAAAAGCTTCATGTTCGTCCATCAAAGTAGATCGGGAAATAATGAAAAATGCTTACACATTTAAGTTCTTAAAATATTTTTTTTGTTAAAAAAATATAATACCACGCCTGAAATGAATTTACACACATGGGTTAAGAGCCATCTATATTTATTAAATTGATGAAGCTGCAGTTTATAAATTTAACTTAATTATTAGATTAAATCATACAAAAGTAATTCTAGAGGCCGTAAATGACAAAAAGGTGAGATTCAATTCCTCTTGTTTATGGAGAATTCAAAATAAGAGCACTTTTCTGTGTCAAGATGGAGCGCATCTAAAAGGACACTCAAGTATATATCTAGAAAGTTTAGGCAATATAGATAGGAAGAAGGTCATGATTTAATTTTGGAAGTTTTAAAATCGCATTTGTATAAATATTAAAATGATAATCAATCTTATTTTTTCATTTTTCAAAATTACTTTTATTACTCAATTATAGATTTTAAACACTGAATTTTATTCTTCTAGCTTATTATTTTAGATTGTTTGTGAATTTTACTGTACTTAACCATACTAAGTTTTTTTTCATTATTGACTTGACGAAAAGGAACCTTTTTCGATGTCTCTTAAATAATTAATAGTTTATATATTAACAGAATTGACATTTTCCATTTTACCTTTCTCGATTTATGCACAATTGAAATACTTTTTAAAGTTATTAAATAAATAAATTATTGTGATAAAGTGACATTTAAAATTTAATAAATATACGCATAATAATAGGAATTTATGAAATATTCAACATTAATGGCTAAAAACTACGATATAAAACCTGTATTTTGTAAGTAATTTTCCACTAAATAATATTACTAGCAATATTTTCATTCAGCAGTTTTGTTTCTGGTTAAATAAAGAAACATGTATATTTTTTATATATTGGCGCCAATTTTTTTTTAATTTTTACTCTTTACTTAAATATGCAAACTGCATCAAAAATACTCTTCATATTAATAAATTTAGAAAATTTTTGTTGTTTAATGCAAAAAGTCTAATCAAAAATATCAGTTGGAACTTTCGAATTTTATTGTTCTCGGATTTCTAAACATAGTAATAAAAATTAATAAACATGATTTTATTTAGAAGAAATGAATTTAACGTTTTGACGATGCGTCAGCTCTTTAAGTTGATCTGCCACATTATCATATTGTTTTTGGTATCTTACTGTGAAAACTTTGTGTGTAGATTTCTTGTGTTTTCTTTTATTTCTAAACTAAAATTCACATTTTTTTTCCTTTTTTTGATAAAATTACCGTCAGATATGTTTATTCCTCGATATTCACCATGTAAGACTTTATAAAAGCTTTTTATATGCATGACGAATTACCCAAAAGTCGCAAATTTGTAATTACATTTTTAAGCGCTTTACTCGTTTTTGCGCGTTTGAACCCGTAGCTTTTAGAAACTTATGGTCATAGAGTTTCTCCTCATATTTTAATATACTTTACTGCGCTATTTTTATATCAAATATAACATCATTAAATTTATTTGTTTTAAATAGATCCATTACTTGCTTTATGTCTTTTTATTATGTTTTTGAGTAGGAGTTTAGGAATTAGTTTGCAAACCAAAAAAAAAGAAGTTCTATGACTATTACTTACGTCTACGTAATTTTTTTCCATGGATTTTTTACTTGTTAAACAATTGTGTAAACTTTGATGTTTCTAATTTCGTTTCTTTAAAATGAACAGTTTTCATTTTACGTAGAAAATATACTATTAAGCATTAATCAATTGATTTCTTAATGAATGAATAACATATCACTGTGCGAGTTTAGTGATTTTTTTGTGAACTTTGATTTTATTTGTATCAAAAATAAAACATAAAATTTATCATAATAAGAATCTTGCATAATTGCATTTAAATGATGGTTGTGTTCATAAGGAAAATCCGAAAAAACTTAATTTTCTGCATTTTTATTTTCATTCTATATAAAAAAAGTAAATTACACATATCATTTCGTATCTAAAAACAATAAATATAGCCCAAATAAGACTCTTAAAAGATGCTACATATTTTTGATTTCATTTTTTCTGTTTACAATATGCGTTTAAACCCTTTTAGTAGCTCTGATTATTTGATTTTTGTAATTAAATAATTTTATATCGTTAAGAAAAACTAAGTGCACCCAAGAAACATTTTTATAAAACAAACGCAAATAACTATTATAAATAACTAAAAAGTAGTTAATTACTCGATTCTTTTGTTTTTTTATATTTTATATTGTATGATTTGTTGAATTTTTGGATTGATGGAATAAAAATAAAAAGTCGTATATTATATTATAATAAAATGCTTAAATAAGAAATTTCATGAAAATTTATTTCTTTCATGAAATGTTCAATGTTGATTTAAAAATATGACATAATTTATAATCTATCAGAGAAGTATGATATTTTCGCAACTTCAAAAATAAAAGGAAAATTACGATAAAATATTATATTATGTGAACTTAGCATCAAAAAAAAACCAGAAGTATAACTTCATTGATTTTTTGTAGGCCCTGTTATTTTATATAAAAACAGCCCTTTAGTTGTAAATTTTTCTAAATTCTATAAAGTATGTAATACGTTATTATACTTTGCATTTCTGTAATTTTAACTATATCTAACCTGTGAAAGAATTTTCTCGTATCTAATAAAGCCAATTGAAATGCAATATTTATACGTTAGTAAAATTATTTAAGTTGCAGTTATTGGTCTTTTTCATTAAATATTTTAGACTTTAAAATCATTTCGTTTAAATTCATTGTAAACAGCTTTTAAATGATTGTACATACAAAAAATGTCAGTTTTATATTTAAGAAATAAATATAGCAATTAACATTAGCTAAATCAATGGCAATTTTTGTTTAATAACCATACCAGTTGAAATGGTTCATTTTGGTATGAAAATTATACGCATTTTTTATTGCATATAGTATGATTTAGGTCCTAGTAAAATATGCAAGCACTTCGATTAAAATTCTTCTAAAATAAAAATTGTATTTTTTTTATCTAGAAAAATGAAACGTATTATTTATGAATTCATTTATGTTGGTTATAAAAGGAAAAGAAAAGGTTATACATCGATAACTTATAAATGAATAATATATCGAATTCAAATGATTGTATATCAATTTATTCATAAGACTTTTGTTTTAAAAAATTGCTTATTAAATAATACAAGAGGAAAAATAAATTAGTAACATTTTTGCCATTATGGTATAAAGTAAAAAAAACTTATTTTCACTCCCTTATTTATACATAAAATAAGATCGCTTAATGTTATTGAACAAATTAATCCACAGAAAATGTCTGATATCAATTAAAATAGATAAGACCATAAAATTTTTCGTATATAAAATATGAATAAGCTTTCTTATTAATATGATGTAAAAAATTTAGACATATTCTGTTTGGAGTATGATTCTTTTTAAAATTTAAGGCAGTTTATATTACAAATTCGTGCATAACTACTCTACTTAGAATTATTTGTGATTTATCAATTATATATTTATACAAAGTGAATCACAGAGGCTTCTTTCTATATTTATAAGTATGCATTTACAGGTTGAAATTTAAAATCGTTAAAATTTCATCTAAAAATCTATCTATTACAACATATATACGTAGAAAAATATTTATTTGATATTAGATTTTTTAATTTAAACACAAATGTTTTTTGCACAAAAATAATCGACTGTAGCCGTTCCATATTAAAATTTATGTTATGTGTTCAATTTACGCATAAGATAATATCATTGTTGTAGTCTCGTACTTTATAAATTTTTTATATGTAATATAATTAGTTATTCTAAAAAAAACCTTTATACAAATATTTCTATAAAGAACCATTGAAAAATTATTTTACCCTCATCACCTTTACTTAGTACGTGCCCATTGCATATTATTTGCGATAAACTGCGTACTCTAAAAAATAATGACTTTAAAAATTTGCTTTATGATTTTCTATATAAAATATCTTTATTTCACGTATTCCTATATACAAATATGTTTTATTTTGATTAAAATTGTAGAAGAATGAATATAACACACGCATGCAATGTATCAATGAATTTCGCGTAAAAAAGTTAAATAAAAGATGTACCTATAGTTGCATTTGTACTTCATATTTGACGGAATGTATCACAATCATATCTATTAATTGATCTAGTTTTTACCATTTAATCTAAACATATCCCGATATTTAAGGAGTAGCCGCTTGAATAATATATACGGTTGACTTGTGCTGGAGAATTATAAGAAATAGTATATATTGTCTCTCTTAGAACGTTTCAGCGCTTAAATGTCAAAAATTATATATTCTTGCACAGATAAATTATCTATTATAAAACTTGCTTTTGACACCAATAGAAATCAAAATATTGAGAAAGGAAACTCTGTATGAGAATCAAGAAATAAAATTTTGTTTTTATTGACAATTTGATGGAGATTAGACAGTTTTATGATACAATAAAATTATATAGTACTATATTATATGTAATTAATGATAACAAAAAAAGAAAATATATATTTGTGAACCGTTAAATATATCACATAAGTATAAGCGAAAAAAAACTAGATTTTTAAGATAAAAGAGGTAATATTGGCAATAATAAGCATAACTTTGCAAAAAGCTTCAAGAAGGACCATCTAAGTGATGAATTTATAATTTAAAAATTTAAAAGGAATATTTAAATATAATCTCATCATAATATATTATCTTTAAAGTTCAAAATGATATATTTACTATGTAACATAGGTTCATTTAATGAATTTATTATCTTTTTAATAGTAATATGGTTTTATTTTCTAATCACTTTCATTTTTATATTAGAAAAAAGTTATTGAATGCAAAACAAACGGAATTCGCTATAAACAGCTTGCAATTTATGTATATCCGAGAATACTTGAATATAAAAAAATGCGAAATAAGGTTGATAACATCAAAAATAGGATGTTATAAAGCTATATACTGAAGATCGACAATGAAAAAATTTTGTATTTTTACATTTAATGTAGAACTGTTATCACATTTAGAAAGAATGTATTTAGGTATCGAATCGTACGATGGAAATTGTATTATATAATTCAGACATCATATATGAAGAAGGATATTTGTAGAATATCTTTTTTTACAATTATACTTGCATATTATATTTTGATATTTTTGCAAGAATTACAATGAGAGCAAATTATTAAAAGTGTGCTTATAATACCCTGTTTTAGCGGCTTGAAATGCCCATGTTAATTTAAAAAAATTGAAAAAATCGTTTTTTTTTACTTGCAAATAAATCACGAAGATAAATAAGAAGTCATAAAAGGCAATAATAATTTAGTAATAACTATTATATATTCAAAAACCAAAAGCTGCATAATATTCAGAAACGCTTTAGAACAGTTCAATAATATTTATTCCTGGGTTCATATATTTTCTTACAATATACAGACAGATTATTTCTAAAAATTATAGTTTTAACATTAGTTTGACCATGTTTTAAGCAATCAAAATAATATTGTTAGAAGTCTCTTTATATTATAAAAACCCATAAAAGGTGCAGAAAAACATTGAAACGCTTACAAAAGATTTTTCGATTTGATTAAGTAGCTTAAACAGGGGCTGACTCTATTTAAGTCGATTATTGTGATGGTGCAGTTGTTGACTATAAAAATGCATGAAATATTGTTGAATAGCATTTACAAGGGTTTTCAGACAATTTTATGATTTTATCAAACAATTTCTTACCATTGACTGTTTACAGTATTGTTTAAATTTCGAAAACCTTTTAATTCAAGAGCTAATTTTAGATTTCGAAAATTCAAAATATGTTATCATTATTTAATGTTATTTAATTAAAATAAAACACTGCGAAAGCCGTTATTTTAATTGAAGAGAAACTTAAATGTGAAAAAAAGAATTATATAATGATAATGGAAAGTTTTAAAATTAACACGTGAATTAATAAATATTTTTTTTCAAATAAAAATACTAAAGGCATATAAGAAACATTTCTATTGATCATTGGATTTACTTGACAATTTTATTGTTGTAATATATGATCTGATACATAAACAAACAGCTTAAGAGTTTAAAATTACATTATTAGAAATTAAAAAAACGGTTTCACATTGAATAGTGATTTTATTCATCATTTTACTTGGATAAAATATACTTCCTGTGTATCTGATTGTTTCATCAAAGAGATCTTAAAAAATAGAAAGAATGAATATAATTAAAAATAACAAATAATCCATATTTTGAAAAAAAAAGTAAAAATATTTTGGTTGGATTTGAGAAAGTTTCTATTGAAGAAGAACTCTGCCGTTTAGATAAAAATTTTTTGAAGAGAATCAGATTAATGATTTATTTCTATTAAATTATCTATGTAGATGGCAAATTTATTTGAAATTGACAATCCAATATTTAAAAAAAGGGTGGATCATAAAACGTAAAAACTTAATCAAAAACATTTTATATCTAGAATCAAATTATATGTTAAGCCAAACTGTAAAACATTACATTTCTACAATGTAGATAGCGGCGTAGAACCTATAAGGAAAAAAATAGATTTGTATGCTAGGATATAAGACTAGCTTAAGTATGTGCGCATTAACTGACGCAAAAAAGAATCCAAATCCTACTAGTAAGTCATAAAAAAAATTTAACTGTCAATTTAGAAACGAAACTATAGAATACAGCTTCTATATTTAGTATCACAATACTTAAAAATATATCGGAAAATTTGTTTCTTTTCTAATTAATATACAGTCGGTCATAACGTTTGATGCATAATATATAAGCAAATTATATCCAAGGTGTCTTGTAAAAAAAACACGGCTTAGTATGGACTGCAATTGCATGATTTATGCATTGATATGGAACAAGTAATTGCTAATTTTATAAATATTGACAAAGAACAGGTGGGCTTTCAGTAAATCAGAATATTATAAATCTACAAGATACATAAAATTTTATTCCTCTAAAGGCATACTGCGTGGAAAGGATATCTGTAAAACTAATCTTATATACTAATCACAGTCTAAATTCATCTAGAGCAGTGCCTATAAAATTTGCCACATAATTATTATTAAATAGAAATTCGACAAACATGATAAAGTGGCATTAGTAAAATAGTAAATGGTAATACATCGTGAACTTCAATATGATAGATCAACAAAAGATTGCATTATTTAATAAAAAATAAAATATCAAATACAGATTACAAGATTCAATTTTTTAATGACTTAAAAAAATGTTCATACTATATAATATAATCCATAAACTATATAATTAGGTGTTAAATCAACGTCAAATATGTTGTTATGTATGCAGAATCATATAATTTATTGCTCGTACACAACGTTAATGTGTGATCTATATTTAAATTATTCTTCCACTGTGAGAACAAACTGTCTGACTAACAGTGTGTATTGTGAATATTTTGTCAAAAAGCATAAAAAAATGGATATAAAAAATTATTATTTATTTAGACTAAAAGCAAAAGGGTTATAAGGGTTTTTAATTACAGTTACTATAAAAAGTATATTAATATCCTTCTAATGCAAAAAAACAGTTTGGAAATCTCCCAAGACGGAAGATTATTAAATGTGAAATCAATGGTACAAACTAAATTGGCTTTATTTTGTATTGTGGAAATAAATTTACCAAAAGAAATGTGTTGCGTTTTGGTGAATTGGGATTTTAAGATATTTTATAGAGAATACGAATCAGAATCTCATTTACCAAAGAAATAAGTAAAATTTTGAAGGATGAAGATGAATGCATCATATTCATAGATTGAATATAGATTAAGATTAAGAAACAATAGAAACCATACTATGAAAAAAGCAAGTATAATTAAATTTCTACGAAAATTCAAAAACAACATTTGATTTTCAGATCTAAATAGTAAAATAGCAACAAAAAGAAAAGAAATACACAAATCACAAAAAACACCGTTATTAACTAATTTGATTATTCTCTTTTTGTATGTAATTTTTATGATGAATTTGATCAGATACAAAAAAATCTTATGCGACTAATACGTTTTATTAATAGTTATATTGTCTTAAATTTATATTACAATTTTTTTTAAGGTAACTGAAGTATTTATATAATAATATAATGCCGGAAACTTACGGTAAATAATACATAGAAACAATCCACAGTAGATAAGTAGAACATGATAATTTACAGGATAGAGCCACATAAAATTGAATTCAAAGGAAGCCATTTAGAATAAAAATGGTGTTATTTTAGAAAAACAAGAACAAAAAAACAATGGCGAAGAAATAGCTAACAATACTAGAGGAAACAAAAGACGAAATATCATTCGAGGATATGATGAAAAATTGACATAAGATATGAATTTTAACATATATGAGATAATTTAAATCGAGCCAACGGAAAGGGTATTTTATTGTGACTAAATTCAATTATATAAATATATATGAATCCTAGTATTAACATAAACATGTAAATCACTATAAAACAATCTTAATCCTATAAAAAATTGCATAAAGTTCCGATATATCGGGTTTATGTTCATGTAGTTATTAAAAGCTTGTATAATATTTCCGTAGGTTAGGATTTCTTTGTAAATGGCATGTAATATTTTTTTTACTTTATTATGGTGCAAGGATCGGTAACAATCTATCGCAAATACAACATTTCTTGCAGCCATTAGTCGGGAAAAATACGAATTTTATTCTAAAGATATTATATTATTGCATTCTAAAATATAAATATTTCTATTTTTTATGATTTTTTTTGTCTATAAACATTTAATTTCTATTTTTTGTATAATTTAGTTTTTTAAGATGTATTTGCGAGAAATTTTTTTATTTAGTAAGCATGTAGTTTTTTATTTGCACAACTATTTTTATTATAAATTTACTATTATTCTCAATACAATTTTGTATTACTATATATCATGCACAAAATGATATTTTTTGTACAATATTTCTTAGTTTTAAGCAATTTCAAAATTAAATATGCACATAATGAATATGTTATATGTAAAACAAATAACATCTAGCTACGACTTCAAATAATTTGTTTCAATATATGCCAAGTATATATTTAAACTGTCCTAGTTTTTGCTCTAGAAATACATCTGATATTATTCTATAAAAAGATTTTTTGCTCTTGGTGGTATAATTATGATTATTATCACTTAATTCCATACATAAATCGGATTTTCAGTATTTAAAAAAAATAGCAATTATATTTTTTGCATAAACATCCTTGATAAATTATATTTCTTATTTAACTTTAATAATAAAATTTCTGAAGATCACATTAGATTTTTTAAAAAAAGAGCATTTTGCTAGTGTTCTTTTTAATGAAGTAGATTAAGCTTTATCTTCTTAAACTTATAAATTTTATTTTTTACACTTTGTATGTATACTCAAAAATTAGTAAATAAAATACTGAACAACAATAATGATTTAGAAATTCATTTTTTTATTTATAATGACTAAAAAGAACAATTAAATGATCCCTAGTAGGGTAAAAATAAAACATGAACGATATAATTTATTTAACTTCAACTAAAATATAAAACTCAATGGTATTATGAGTACTACGTTTTTCTTTGTAAAAATTAATTTTGTGCATATATAAGCAAAATTATTTGATAATAAGTTAGAGCAAAATTGATGATTCTGATCTACCAGAATTCGAACTTATAAAAATATACGATTGCAAGAATTATATTATCTATAGTTTATAACTTAGTAGGGGTATAGTTACAGTATATTAAAAGATACCATAACATACTCAAAGTTCATAGAAAACAGATCAAAACATATATCAATTCCTAGCATTTAAAATAACCCGAATTTATGCATCACAAAAGAAGGTGATCTATCGACGCGATTCAAGCAGATTATATAGCCTAAAAGAAGCCTTACGCACGAGAAATCAAGCAATTTGTGCATAAGAATAATATAAAAGTATTATAGTCATTTATTTCCACCTATAAAAATAATCTGACAGATTGTATTAGTTTTAGCTAAAGTATAGTTTTAATATGTTTTTGGGCAGAAAATTCTGTTTCAATCCATAAATTTACATCATACATAAATTATGACTAGTGCCAAAACAATCTTGTTTCGATCAATTATAAAATTTTATTCATTTATTTTATGTGTTTTTTTCTGTAGTTTTATATAGGATTTTTGATAAAACATGTCAAAATCTTGGTCCCTATAAAAAACTCATTGCTGCAACACCAAAATTAATAAACATTTAAATATTTAATTGTTAGCTCGGTTGAATTTGTTGCTCTTCGTGTCATGTATTTTGTGGTTATAACATTTGTTTTGTATATAATATTCTAATATAAATCTTTTCTACGCAGTCAATATCAACTAAAAAAAGTAATATTTATGCGAAAAAAAAACTCCACTGTTATTATAAAATTTTATTAGAATATATTTTTATATCAAAATAATTAAATGCTTATTTCATTTATAAATGAATGTTTTTTTATTATTTATGTGGATTTTAGATGTATTACAACAAGAATTTATACATCGAACAAAGTATAAAAGATTTTGATCTTTATGAACTATAGTAAATTAATTTGACGGCTACTGAATAGCAAATTCATGTATTAAAAGATAATTATCAATGAATAAATGTTATCTTTATTGTTTATCAAATACGATGATACATTTATAAAGCAAATAGAGCGTATTTTATGATATAAAAAAGTTTGAAGGACTAAAATCAAATTCTATTAATTTTTTATTTATTTTCAAAGCATAGTTATAGTTTACTAAGTAATGGAATCGCATTTTCTATGTAATGACCAATTATTGCAAATGTTTTTTTTTGAATATTCCAAACTCATTTATTCGCTAGTAAAATCTCATAAGAACATTTTTGTAATTTTTGTGTCCATATTTTGCACAATTTTACAAAACTTAACAGGTTATGGCTTAGTCTCCCGCATATAAATCCAAGTTTCAAATTAAATGGTATCATATGATATATTTTCTATTCCTTGTATATCTGGAATGCATATTCATCACTATTTTCTATCTTTTAAGCATGATGTAATTGATATTATTTTGACTATTAACCATTAAAAAACGTTCGTAAATATATTTATTATATAATTCATTTGTTTTCATTGTGTCTTGCCTTATTTTTTTTTGCTATGTATTTATAATTTGACATATTTTATCAGAATGCCATTCAAACTATTTATATTTAATCATTGGTTTTAAATGCCGATTCATTTCATATCTAATGTGGACTGAAATATTGATAAAATACAATATATATTTTTTCATATAATCTAAAATAATCGTTGCTATGAAAAAACATTTGATTTTTATTGTGCTTTTTTTATTTATTTATAATTTTATATTTTTAGATTACTATTTGTTATTAATTAGACTTTCATGCCCCTTTAATGAAAATCACCAAATTTTAAGGAACTTTTGCCAATAAAATGAAATCTTTGTCAAAGAATTAAATTTTTACTATGACAGAATAGCTCTCCATAATGAAAAACAATTTATATTAGCGTGTGACATTAGCACTAGGTTAGAGTCCTCAAGCTAGGAAGGAAAATTTAATGAACAAAGATGCACAATGGGGAGTATAGGAGTAGTATGAAAATGATCGGAGCCTAGATATATGTTTTGATTGTAAAAAATGAATGAATGCTACGCCTAAATTTTGATAGAATAGAGGTTATAAAGCTCAGATTTCGAAATAAAATACAATTATCTATGAATATCTCATACATTAGGGCTTAATTTATATTTTTTTGATATACACATGTGGTTGAATTTTTCGTTTATTTATTGCACGCGATCATCACAATCCCAAAAGTTTTTACAAATAAAATTAATGTTTTGTGCGTTTGATATCTTTGAATTTATACTCAAACTAAAAAAATATAAAATTAGTGTAACCTTTTTTAAATCTTTATACATAAATTAAACGTTCAATAATAATTTTTATATTACTTTTGCTTACAATTATATGGGTATGAAGAAACCATATAATGATTTATGTTTTTAAATATTATAAAAAATAATTTTTTTTTAACATCCCTCATTTAAAAAAGATAGTTATATTTTTTTAAATAAGCTTGCAATGTATTTTCAATGCATCAAACGAAAATTTGTTATCTTTTTTTTATTAAAAAAATTACTTTTTGAAAATAAATATAAATTTTAGGACTCGTAGCTTAAAAAATAGAAAAGCTTTTTGCATTTTAATAATGGGATTATACTATGAGAATATATAAAATCATGACGTTAAATTTTAAAGGGTAAAATTCGAATTGAGAATCAATCTTCATATTTACTTCTGCATGTATATATTCTGTTTTTACGTATTTCATCATATAAGCATCTAAATTAATTTTAGTCAGAGCTACGACAAAAATACAGTTATTTTCAAAGGTTTTTATATTATTTTAAAGCATCCAATTAACAAATAGAAATTTAAATATTTTTTACTGTTTTCTGGGATACAGTTATGCCCGAATCTCGTATTTTACTTAAGATAATATATACTAGTCTGTTAGTAAATTTTAAAGAAGCTCTATATCTATAGATAAATTTTTTCATATGAATATGTACAATTAGATACGACCAAAATTAAAAATACGAAAGACTTGAAATAATGATCATGAATAGCATAAATTCTTACAATCATTCACTTTAAGTATGTTTCAATGTTTTATGTTACACCTTTGCTATACCACAAATAAATGATTATATAGCACACGTTCTTTCTAAGATAAGCTATAATTTATTCATAATTACTATAAAATAGGCATATATAGCGATTACTTTATCTTGCTGCTTTTTATTCTTTATTATCTTATAAATAAGTGTAAAAATAGCTTCATTCGTTTCATTTTCTTAGTTTTTTGAATTATTATTTTTGGTTCGTTCTTCTTCAACTTTTTTACATTTTTAATATTATTTTCTTTTATTTTTCTTGATTTCTTAATATTTTCTTTTTGTGCATTCTGTATCCTTTTGCCAACACAATTCTCAAATTCACCTTCTTCTCTCTAGCATTATCTTTTAATAATAATAATTTTTCGTTTCTGAACCATTATACTTTGGGGTTTGTTTTAGACTATATACAAGGCAAATGAATTGTTCCATCAAAAACTTAATCTTTAGATTATCATGGTAAAATTAAAAAGATATTTTTTAATTCACATAATCTTTGGCTTATTTTATAATCATACACTATTTATTTATAATTATTAATACAATAAAGATTGTGACTGAATAAAAAATGATCACGAGCAAAAAAAGCAATATTATATGTTTATGTGTATTCAACTCCAAAAAAATTTAAATTCACATTTTAACAAAAAAGCACATATCCACAATAACTTTAACTGTGTCGAGGCCTATTTATACTTATTCTAGTGAATTACTTGCGTCGAATATAAACATAATATCTTCATAATTAACCTCAACAAAATAGCACATCTTCGTCTAAGTTTTATTGGAATTACACTTCATGACCAAACGATGCAATTTTCAAGTATTTACAGATCCTTTACCCATGGCTAATCTTCTAATTAATAAACTTCTTAAGTTTTACAGATATTTAGATTTAAATATCACTTTGATTATCATATTTTAGCACCCGATTTCTCTAAAGAGTTCCCTCTTTATAACATAATTATATTTTCATCAATTCACATCAACTCAAAATTTTCATGATAACAACTATATTCTTCTTGTCATAATTCATGCATAAAAAATACAAACATATAAAACATACATTATATAGACATATCCGAACTTTATTTACTCAACATAATACGATCAATAAAACTGTAAACTTCGAAGTTTTCTTGAATAAAAATAGACACTCCCCTTAATTCTGGCACATAACTAGCTCTAATTTCCATTTTTTAACACGATTAACAGAACAAATCAAAAGATAATAAACTATATAGCCACAAAATGATCTTCTTATAATATCCACTAAAAAAGGTATATTTTTCAACACCTCACTGTCCTAATTAACTCTTTAGCACCGTTATTATAGATTCATAGCTCTCATTGACATTCAATTCAATCATCAAAACTTTACACTCTTATAGCAATTCTTTTCTACATCTACATTCATACAAGCCCTGCACGCTTTCCACGATATATTTATAAAATTTATCATCACTTCCTCTTTTAACAGTGGCTTCTGAAATACATGTATTAAACCTAACTATTCCACACAAAAATCAATATTAATTCCTTATAACATCAAAAAGTCATTATAATATCATCATATATTTAACAAACCATAATTATTCACATTGATAACACAAATACAAATTTCTATACACAAAATATAGGCATATATTTCGCTCTTGAATATCATTACAACCCATTCTATCAGCATCTATATAACCAATAAATCAAATCAATGTTTTTAATTTTCTTCTATCCTTCACCAAAGTTTAAAAGAAAGGCATATATATTATAACAATAATTACACATATCTGCCGAATTTATCCTTAATACATTGAAATTTCTTTACAAAGCCTTGCATCAACTATCTTCAAAAAAATTGTTTTTGTTATTTCATCATATGTTTGCTGCACTTTATTATATCCAGATATTAATTCATATTTACTCTAACCTCTGCAAGTTCATTTTACCAACATCATCCACCTTTATGATTCATCCCACATACATAATCTTCCATTTAAATTTATTAATCTAGCCAAAATATACCAACCTTATACATATTAAAATCATTAGTTATATCACTTATAGCATAAACACCAAAACTACAAAATATGCCACATGAAATACCAATATTTTTTGTCAACATTAAATTTGATTTCATTTAATGAATCCCCTGACCCGATTTTATCCATATATTTATTCAAAAAACATAAAATGTGTACAATCTTCTCTAACATTTCAAGTTTTCAAACCATCCAACAGATTCACTCTTCTCCATTCTAGTATCATTAATCATTCTTTCCACATAAAACTCTATTTACTTCTCGTATCCTTTATTTTCTGCAAATTACTCTTTACAATATCATCACCATAAAAATAATCATTTTCCATAGAAAAAGCATATAATACAAGCATAGTCCATATTATTCATAATTTAAAGCAGATCAATATATTTTATTCTTCTAAGGGTGTAAATGTATTATTCTCTCTTCAAATTAATACTAATAACCAATTGTTCATACATTTCTATGATCTAAAAGTAAATATTTCTTATTTGCAGATGTCAAAATATGTTCATACATTTAGAATATTCTTGGGGTTTAAAAATATTATTAAATTTCCAAGATGAACGGAAATTTCTAAAAAAATGAATTTTAATCAAGACGGACAATAAAAAAGCATTTGTCTCATATGATTCACAATACCACAAATTTAGTAATATTTATTGGAAATTTTATTTCAATACATAATGGAAACTCTCTACTATACAAAATAAAGTCAAAATTTCTATGATATTTTTTTATTATTTTATAAATTTAAAACATCATCGTAAAATGTGTATATTTTCAAGATATAATCTATAATTAATTTAAACTATAATTTTATGTTTAAAGTTGTTTTTTAATAATATAAAAATATCGCATTGTGTACAATTTTCATTCAAAGAATGATTTTCTCAATATCAAAAGGCAAATATTGGAGTAAAAGCGTATATAGGCCTAAAAAAAGAGTCGGTTTAAATAATAACTTAATAACTAGATCAATTATAGGAATATAATGTGTCTATCAATTTATACTATTGATCACTTGTATTAGCATCATCAGATAACATTATTTTTACTGTAAGCAAACCTAAAAATTTTGCATAATTCTGATATTTTAAAGCAACCAATGCCAATGTAAATCGAATTCAGTCGATTAATACCATATAAAAAAACAAAAATTATGTTTTTGTATTTTTTTTACATAAAAATAGTAAAATTCATATAAATAATATATATTTATCGGTATATTAAATTTAAGGTTGTTTTGTGTTATATAAGTAGAACTTGTGATGGCTTCATTTATGAGTTTTAGCTTGTTTTTTTACTTAAGACGTAAAGGTAAAAGAATCTACCTCAATCTTATTTTTTGTCCGTTTTGTAATCCATTATTTGGCATTTCAGACACCTGTAAATATTCTTAATATAGATTTGTAAGGTCTATTGCTTATACTGTCTATATCCTATATATGTGAAATTCCAAAAAGAGTGTACTTGAACTAATGACATGATAAAATATTTATCTCTGCCCAGATGCAAGTATGTCTGTTCCCGATTAAACGCCTTGTAATAGCAATCATACAGTTGATCAGTTTCTGAGGTATTAGTAAAGAATATGTATATATCATAATAAATTATATATAAAAAATAATAGAATTGGTAGAATAAAATGATGTGATGTAGCGCCAATGCATACACTTAAATATTTTTTTATGTTATTGCTGGTGATATCTTTATTTCTCTAAGAAAAACCTAAAAACACCTAATATCTTACAAAAAATATGTTTTTTTACTTATAATCATATTTTAAAGGATCAAAACATAAATATGGATGAGACTGAACGGTAATATACAACTATAAATGTTTTTTCCTGTTTTTTTTCACCTTCAATATTTTATATGCATATTTTTGTCACTACATAGAATAAAAGCCTGATAATAGATATTATGTGAAAGTACGCAAATAACAATAGTTATAATAATTTCTCAAATATGTTTTTAAAACATTTTTTATTTACCTTAAAAAAAGATTTGACATCGAAATAAATGATTCTGTTTTTTGAAATTTATAATGTGTTATATTTTGTTTGAATATACTGCAAAACTTACTATAAACATGAAAATATAATTTTTAGCATGAAAAATACTAAAAGAAATATACTTATACAAGTTATTTTATATAAATTGGTTTTATTAATACCTATTCTTCAAATTTTACCATTATAGCGTAACTTTTCTTTTGTATCGTTTTTATAGAATTCGACAAAAAAATCTACTGATTATTTTGAATCTGGTCTGTTTGACGCAATCCCTATTTTATAATATGAGCTATTAATGTGTAGGGATCTATAGGGTTTCCATATTCATTTTCAAAAGCAAAAGAAAAACATATTTTTGCAAATATAACATCATTCCAGTTTCTCAGCCACCATTCGATATTTTTTACGCTTTGAAATACTTTTTTTGCTGTTGTGTTCATCAAGTGTTTTTGGGTCGTGAGCTTCTTGTGTATTTTTTATTTACTTCCCTGAATTATCTACTTTTTCATAATTTAATATATTTTTGTATAAAATTATCAACATATGAATCTAAAAATTATTTTATAAGCGTATCATATTCAAAATAAGAGATCACATTTCTAATATTCGGCTACATAGTTTTGTTTTATAAAGCCTTAGTTTTAACAATTATTAATGTGTTTGCTATTGCTTTATCTGTTTTTTTTCCTTCTAACCTTATTCGATTTAGAAGCTATGCTTTAACCAAAACTTTTAAATATTCCTCTGTATTTTTTATATTTTTGTCAAAAAAATACAATAACCCAACGTTTTCTCCATCTAACCCTTTGTTCCTCATTTGTAATGTTGAGTCTTTGTTTCGAGATTTCATGAAATATTTTTTAAATCACTGCTTACAAGATCGCTTGTGTTCTGTTCACTTTGGTGTTTCATAGCTGGTAAATCTTTCTTTATTCTCCTGGATATTTTCTTTTGAATTTTGCATATAAATCATCTATTTTTGTTTGTACATTTATGCCTACATAAACAACAGTATACATAAAAACAAATTTACCGTGTTCATAAAATTGATTTTGTATTTCTAAAAAAAAATGTATATTATAGCAAAATAATACATTTACGTCGAATTAAAAATTGATGTAAAGTTTTAATCTAAACAAAGCAGCCCGGTTTTTCTGTAACAGCACAAGTCATAATATATTGAGTTTTTATATGGAAATAGACCTGAATTACAGTCCCAGATTCTGGTTCGCGCTTTTATAATATAGTTTATGAAATTAAGCTAAACTAAATCAATAATAACTAATATTATATGCATATAATTCCAACTGGATTTATCTGGGTATTTTAGTGCTTAAGTTTTATAAAATATAGCATGTATTAATGATTTATATCGCTATAATAGAGATAAGCTATCAATATTTTTTAAATATAGGAATTATTAACCGAATACTGATTGCTTTTATATGTTTTTTTTTGTATTACTGTTTAATATAAACAAAAATCCTTCCTTTAAATTTACTTCGCGTATTGTCTATGTAAAATAAAATAGAATCATGTATTTTCATATTATTATTTTATCATTACGAATTTATAAAAGAATTATTTTTGCAACACTATTTTATTTTCAAGGAATAAATAATTATATGTATAAATATAACCTTTTGCATTAATATTGTAATTTATAAAACGTTTTCTATTCATTTTTATACGATAAGTTGCAAATTTCCAACGATACGTTCAAAATATGTTTATATTATTATTTTTCTCTGATCATATAAATTATAAATTCAAAAAGTTTCGCGTGAATGATTCTTTCTTTTAAGTCTATTTTAAATCTAAATGATTGTCTTCCAAAAAAAATGGACCATATAAACTAATTATATCATTGAAATTGATATTGTCTAAGCAACTTAAAAGTTTTTATCAAACATTAGAGATAAAGGAATAAAAAATATGTCTAATAAATGCAGTTTTTCTAAAATAATGTAATTGATTATATAAAATCGAGGCATAATTGCGAGTGGTGGGCAAAATTATATAGATTTTTTATTGGTCAAATTTTTTTATTAAATTCAATAAAAACTATGATTTTCGGCGCATATGGAAACTACTATTTTTATAATAATTTTAAGATAAAAAAAAGCTAAGTATGATGTTTAACATACGTATGAAAAAAATAATATGTATTCTTTGCTAATATCATGTTTAATGTGGCTTCAAAACACCTTTATTTTTGTATTTAAAACTTTTTGGATATTTTCTATTTATTAAAAACGTTGCAAAAATATCGATGGCATATAAAGTAATTAACTAGTTATAGATTTTTTTAAAATATTTTAACATCGTAAAATAAAGAAATTGTATCCTTTTTCGTTTTTTACTTTAGAAATATATGTTAATGTTTATAATTCATCAATGTTGATTGATTTTTAAAAAAAAATGAATAATATGTTAATTTATCGATAGTAAATATAGTTTTCCTCCTATAATATAGAATACGATCTAAGTATTTTGTAATCTAGTAATATTATTTCAATATGTATTACTAAATTTTATTTCACCGAGCATTATAATTTTGCTATTTCTTGTTTTGATTGTTTTCCTTTAGAGTATAAAAGCTTTCTTTGTATTTTTTTTTGCGCCAGAAAATATTAATCACATTAATGTATATCTTTAAAATTTAGAAAATAATTGGAAACTAATATTTTAAATCATTTAAGTATCTGTAAAATTTTGAGTTGAATTTATATTCGCAAACTTTTTCTTGTTTTTTTAATTCTTAAATTAGTAAATTACATGGATATTTTTAGCTGCAATTGAACAGAAAATAAGTATGATTTAAAATTATTTAAAATCCGAATAAACTATCAACAGGAAATATGGTTAACTAAAAGTATTTTTTTATGATTTTTAATTGGTATTGGTAGCAGATTAAACGAATTATTGCATAAAGTATTTATCTGTAAATTTGGATTAATTGTCTGATACGGGAAAGAATATTAAGATGAAAAAAATAAAATAGTTCCCTATTTTGTTTTAAAACATAATAATTTTTCATATATCTATATTTCTTCGGATATATTTTACATATTAATTTTGGATTACACAATATTGAAATTATGGTGTGTATAAGCTAGCTGCAAATAAAGTACTTTGATTAATCTACTTGATCTGATTTAGACTTTTTTATATGTTAATCATTTGTATGTGACGAAACGAAGCGATATGGTGGGAAATTACAAATTTTATATTTAATTATTCTATTTTTATGTGCTATTCTGAATATAAAGCAAACCTGGAAATTATTTAACACGTTTTAATATTTCTTTCATCATTAAATAACTATTCATGTGTTAGTAATATTATAGCCATACTATTGTATCATGTATTCATATAATTTTATTTGGTAATACCTTTGGCTTTTATGCTTTCGTAGATTTAAAAACTTATTTTTTTATGTTTTGTAATGTTATTCATCTAAACTGCAAATTTGTATTCTTTCTTTATCGATATTTAATAATAAAATGTCTAAAATATAATTTTGAAGTTATATTCATATAATCATGCTTTAACCCATCAATTTCTTTTATAATTCCAAAGAGCTCGATATCAGTATTAAACACTCTTTAAAACGACTACAAAAATCACATTAAAATATTTACAGTGCAGATTTTACAATACTTATTTGCATAGGTATAATATGATGTACCATTAAAAACAAATTATTTATAGAATTTGCCAATATTTTACTAAGCTATTTTTTATGATACATTAAATATTTTATTATAATCTAGCAAGCCATACCATGCACAGCCTTGTTTTTTTAAACAATTTAATACTTATGTACAGCTTATATTTTCAATGCAAGCAATAAATCATCAAAATGGCGTAAGTAATAAAAATAGATATCGTGATAATTATTTTAATCATGATCAAGTTACTATGTCTATTATTCTATAATTATATGCGAAATAAAATGACTAGGTTTTCCTGTTCAAAATATACTTAACTTATTAAATGCTTTATTTATATTTAGGTTTATAAAAATTTTATGTTTTTAGAAAAATACATATTATGTTTATTATCTTATGCATAACCCATACGGCATATTTTTATGACGACTGATATCTAATGTATGTGAATGAGTATTTAAATGTTGTATTTTTCGTGCATTTATCAGATTAAATAGTTTATTACACCGAGAAAATAGTAATTTAACTTACTATAGGGAATTGTATATTACAAAAAAAACCTTTATTAAATTTTCTCGTGGCAATTATACTTTTCAATCTGATCATTTTAAGTAATTATAAGAGTTTATTTATATTTTAAGCAATTTTTTTTAATAAATTAATTTTTGAAATATCATCTTAAATTTCCTTATTGAAATGCAACACATTATATACCAATTCGCAATAAAAAAATAGATATTCAATATCTAATAAACTTAAAATCGTGATGTTCGTCAAGTGATTTAGCTTATTAAAACCATTTTACGCATATTGCTAAATATAATATATACTTTTTGTAATCTTTCTATATTAAATGATCAAATCAAACAATTTATTAAATAATAATACGAATATCTTTGGTTTAATCATATAATTGTGACATCAACATTGTTTTGAAACCAACAAAGTACAATTATGCCTGTTATACATTCTAAAAATTGCGATTTTTGCTGAAAAGAATATTTAAACACGATTTATATAAATCTATCAGAATTCATTAATTTTTTACAATGATATTCCAATCATCTAAATATGCACATTTAGATAAAAATGCAAAAATTTTATATTATTTTTTTTCTCAGAATCTATAAAAAAAATTTAACACAATATTGCTAATATTTAACAATAACTAGGTATTAAAAGCACTTATTAGAATTTTATCATAGAAGGAAACTTATAGGTTCATATGCAAGATAGTTATGCCGATATAAAAAATTACAAAATCTAGTATTTGTAAGAATGATTCAAAGCTATATGAATTTTTATTTGTCCTGTTCTAAAAAATTTTGCTCTATTGCAGTTTTAGTAATTGATTTGATAATTATGCTCAGATTTTCTTCTCACGTACGTTAGCAAATCTTAAATCATCAAATACTAAAGCTTTGTATAATTAATATTGTCATTTTAACTTATGAGTATATGAAATTCTATTTGTTTATTAATTGTGTAATTAGACCAATATATTTATTGTGTTTGTATTAAATATCATATTTTTATATATTGTAGGACTAAAAAACGCAATTAAACATGTCAAAAATCATGGAATGTAAAAATGTGGTGTTTTTGCTATTCAAAAATTGATCAAAATAGATTTTGTTTATTTTTTTTGGTCTGTTTAGCGTACACGTAAATTCACCAACTAAAACAGAAAAAGTTATATTTTAATTTTTATGTCCAATATGAAATGCTTTTATTTGCATTCTATACTTAGTAGGTTTTATATTTTTATAAAAACTACATTTACATTTCAAATTTTTTGTTTTCCACTTCTATTTCTTTATTTTTTTCTTCTTCTTATTCATCGAGCATATTTATTTAACAGATAAACTTGCATATTTATTTGTTTGCATATTTTTACCCTTAGTTTTATCATTCAATAACTGAATATTATAATTAAATTATATTTTTAAGATTTTTTTGTGTAGTCATATATATAAGTTGTTTTCCATAAATATTTATGAAAATATTCATATTTATATTATGATTTTATACTCAGGATACTGGATTTAGTTGCCTAATCTTGCTAAAACTTTGTATCATTCTTATACCATTATTTCGAAATTCTGTGTTTTAATGAATGCGCATTAAAAATCATTTTCATCGACACAAATTTATTTATATTCATGTTTTTTTTAGTAAATAATAAACCAATGCATAATTTTTATTTAATATTTTAATAAAATTAGGTGTAAATATCTTTTATATATTTAAGCAGTTAAATTTGCTATTTAGTTAACGACGATATATTTAAAATGTGAATATACAAACAAGGTTTTAACGGTAATCAATTGATAATAGTTTCATGATTGTTTATATTTTTTTTTAGAAAAACATAAATCTTTGTCTGGAAAAGAGATAATAAGAATATTGATTTACTTTTAAAACCAATATATTTGACCATCAAATTTCCTAAAGCTATAAAATTGTTGCAAAAAGTCATGATGTTTAAGGATATCTGAGATAAAAGATATACAAGAATATATAGACGTAATGAATATAAACAATTTTTGAATAAAATGTAATGGGCTTAGGCAATCATAATTTTTAAGTTTATGTAAATGTGATTTAAGCCCTATTTGTTTTTATTATTTTTCATGTGTATTCTTATATTTCAATTTAAATATTAATAATTGATTTTGGTTTTTAATGGAGTTATGCAGTCGAAATGATTTGGTTATTTTTTTCTGTAAAATAACATATTTATATTTATTAAAACATATAACAACAACTATATATTTTTTTTAATAACTATGCCTTAATTAAAAAAATGAATAAACATCTTCAAAAGTAAATTTCTGTAAAATTGGAAGGTATGCGTTTCTTCAAAGAAAAAACAAAAAATGAATAGAAAATTTTTTCTATAAAAGAAATTATGGAATAAATTTGGATTTCAGAAAATTTTGGGAAAATTGTTTTATATTCTTTATAACATGAATGTAATTCTAAATTACAATTTATAATACTAATACCAGGAAAAGACATATCTTTGTTTCAATAAATTGTTTACACATTATTGTGAACTTTTTTACAGTATATATGCCTTTTATATGAATTTTCTGTTGTAAAATACATCGCTGATGATTTTTTGTAAAAAAACGTTTTGTATAGTGATTAATATCATGCTAAAATGTGCTTTGAGCTGTATTATTGATATAAAAAAATATCTAAAATGGTTCATATATACAATATAGTGTTTTTCGATAATTTTAGAGATGATTTTAAAACCAAATAATAATTGATATTGATAGGAAGTTAGAATCATGTTACCAATAAAATTATATTTGTCATATTTCAATACTTGAATATACATATTATGTTTTTTGTTTGACATATCAAAAAAAATGGATTTATAATTCCCATTATATATTCTTTTGGTTTTTTTTACGGGAATAACTAAGATATTTATAATACTACTATGCTTAATTTTTTAACTATTGGTTATAATATTTTGATTATGTATGAAAGCTTTTTTCAGGCTGAAATAAATAATAAAAAGTTTGGCAAATATCTATATTATGAGATTGCTTTTTCCCATTTTACATATCTATAATTCGTTATTTTATTATATAAGGCTTTATTACTTTAATTTTTCAGTCTTAAGGTTTAAGAAACAGAATAATAAGTTGGATATATCTTTAATATTCAAAATTTACTTTATTTTATTCTGATTTCTGATTCCTTTAGTTTCTAAATATGTGCGGATGATTAGTTTAAATCATTTCTAAAATATAATTTTTAGCATAATAAAAGACAGCAAATTTTTTTTAGCCGCAGATTTTTAAATAATAATTACGATTAGCTGATTATACTTTATATTTAATTTAACGCCAGCATTTTTAATTTAATTTTTAGATATCTTCTTAAGCTAAATAGAATTGGGATTTTATATTTATCTAGTTTCAAATTCTGGTAATTGTGTTTTAAAACCATTATATATCAATAAATTTGTGTTTTTGGTTTATTTTTAATAAAATTATAGCTTTTTATCATTTATTTATGCATATAGAATCCCATATTTACATGATATAAAGACGAGATTGTGAAAGACTCTCGTCAACAAAAATAAAATAAACCCTGTCGAGGTTACACAATAGGGGAAAATCCCCGAAACTTACATTTTTGCTGCTCTGAAGATGGCATTTACGAGAGATTAAGGTCCTCTCGCCAAGAGAATTTAAAAAAGAATAGGAAGCTGTGGTAGACGATAATAGGTGGTGCGGTGGTTGGGATCATAAAGTAAATTTCGATTTGGTAGAAAACAGGGCGAAAGCTATTTCAAAATGTTGACTGAACATGTGACCATTTGTTCGTATTTTTCAAATAATCCAAAATTAAACTTCCGATTTTCTTCTCTTAAAAATAATTAAACTATATATTATTCTATTTTTCTTGTAAATTTATTTTTTAATTCAATCTGACTATAAATCTCTAATTATTTGTTTTTATTCATGACTCGGGAAGGGGTGGTCACTAAATATCATAAAAAATATATTAAGCTGTTAAAAATTCCGGATGAAGTAGAAGCATACATGCAAACTCTCACACCCCGCAAGACACTTTTACTCATCTCATTTATGAGTAGAAGCAGTTGATGAATATAGATCAGGGTTTGTTGTCAAAAGATACACCAAGGAGTTGCGCAATATTCTTAACACGCTAACCACGTCTAAATATATAAAAAGAAATCACCCATAAATAAATATCATATGTTTTTATCATATAAATTACATCCTTATAATTGAATATATATTTGTTGGATAATTTCTTGCATAAAATTTCGAATATCAATCAAAATATTGTTTTTTGAAAAGATACGTAGCAATATAAACTGGATTTTACAAATCGTTTATATATATATATTGGTTTTATTATACTTATTATAAAAATTATTGGTTTTGCCACAGTTTGGATTTTATTAAGCAATGTAATTGTCATTTTATATAAGATATGGCTTTAAAAGTTTATATATATGATAAATATTTATTGTTAAATGTAATTCGTTTTATTAATTTATATTATTTTTCTTAGTTAAGAGCGACATCTTCAGCCTTTTCAAATTTATTGTAAATTTATTCAAGTGTTTATCCAATTCTCATCATCCAGCTTTCGCCTCTTGTAAGACATTCTTGACATATTAACAATTATGTTTCTTGATTTTAATATTATGATTTCCTTGTTGTATTGGATTCAGTCATCAGAAATTATTTTATAAATTAAATATACATTTATACGCAAAAATATTCAAAAGAATAAACTCATATATATTGTGCTGTTTTTAACATTATTAAAATTAAAAATTGTATTTTTTTTATCTTTTTTATGGGCTGTATTTATAGCGTAATCTAGTTTTTGTTCCCAACACAGCTTGTTCGATTCTCTGTACACACAGCGTATTGCTACATTCGGCTATCTTCTCCTCTCCAAAGAACTCTTCAACACCCCTCCTTCTTTCGAGACCGTTTAATTCAAGGGTTTTTCTCAATCCCAAGGTTTGAAAATATGCCTCAACCTGGTTCGTGACATCTAGTTCATTCGGGTACCTTCTATGATATCGTGTCACCACACCGTCGCATATAATAACATATGGGATAATTTTTGTCTTGCATTTGTATATAAAATTAAAAATTGTAATTTATAAATTATTTTACCATATGATAAATGGTATTTATACATCAAAACTAACAAAATGAATATTAAAATTTACAAATCTTTTATCATCACATATTGTATACGCGGTAAAAACACACCTATTTAGTATTAAATTTATAATAAAATATGTAGATAAACGACGTTTATATGTCTAAATATAATATTTTATGTTTTTTAAGTTCGCGCAAAATTGAATGCAGTATTTATTGTCTCTTGTATGGTTTCTTTTTAAAAGTGTTTTTTATTATTTAAAAACAATAGAAATCATAAATTTTTGCTTTTTTTAGTTTTATAATATTATGATCCCATATTAATTGTTTAAATATTTTAGATCGAGGAATAAAGACTCGAGAGTTTTATTTAAAGTTTATACATACAAAAAACAATAAACTTAATGCTTTGTTGACTATCACGCGAGAAATAAAATTTATAAATTAAAAAAATGAATTTTGATAATTTAATTTCAAAAGCTATTATATAGGCTAAAATTTTTTTTTTCATTTTTTAAATGTAAAATTTTGATAGATTTAAGAAAGAAGATCACTTATAATAATAGTCAGTCAATCAATAAAGATTAAAATGAAATTTATCTAAAAAGTAATAAATTAAAGTTTTAACCCCTATTATTTATTTACTTTCAATATGGGTCTATTGCAGTGCATTTTTAATAATAAACGTGTCATTTTTGAAGAAGTATGCTTCATTATATAAAATCTGGAAATAATGATAATAATTCTATAATTTTTTCAAAAAATGGGCTTTTTCCACAAGATATTAATACAAAAAAATCAATAAACTTATTTATAGGTATATGTTTTTCATAAATAAATTGGTTTTAGACGATTATTTTTTTAGTTATAACAGGTTTTTCAAAGGTGTTTATAATATTGAAAAAATACTTAATCATCTATTAGATTTTTTAATTATCACAAAAACATGTTAGTTCTAAAAAAATTCTTTGTAGTTTACAGACCAAAATTTTTAAAAGATAGATGAAGTGATCATAATTTTGAAATTGTTTGTGTATTAAATCCTAGTTCTATAAACTGATTCGTGTTTCTATAATATATTGGTTATGTCTGTAAAATATAATTATGTTCATGTTTAAAAAACAAACTTAAATATATAATTTGTGGCTGTTAAACTGCAGCGGATACCTATATTTTTATATGATGTTTTTATATATCTTTTGATTTCTTAAATTTTATCAAAGCAATACCTAACTCGATATATATAAAATAAGCTTCTGATAAATTGTAATAATTTTGATGCATTTTTATTATAAAATATTAATAAAAAATTAAATGTAATAAAGGTGCTTGCGAATAAACTTAAATAAATATTAAAAATTTTGCCTATAGATAAAAATGTGCATAAACATATGTTTGTTTACATTATGCCTTATATCTAATTTAGCGTTGCTAGATTAATAATTTAAAATGCGTTGTAGTGCTTTGTAAACATATAAATTTTGATTGCTCACAAAATAAAAGTTTCCAGATAAGTTATGTGTCTTCCTTAGAACAGAATGCAGCAATTACCTAATTTCATATATCTTCGGAAACAAAATTTTCAATTTAATAGCACCTAAAAAATTTTATAAGCATTAATTTATATTTTTCATCTTCTTATTTTATCCTTTGATATTTTGTTTTTATGTACCGTTCTTTATAGGACGAGTAACCGTTTATTGTTTAATCTTCAACAATGTAATACGTTGTTCTATTATATTCACCGATACAACAAGACAGAATCTGCTATTATAACACAGCAATTCTATAAATTCATAATCCTCGATTCTGTATTGCGCAATTGGAACACTGATACTGATTCGGTATGTTGTAATGAATAAGGATTTGCAAAATTTATGTATTTTTTATTTATACGTACATTATTTCGAAATATAATGTGCTATATTTTTAGCAATAAATAATTAGGGACACGTATAATCCAGAAATCTAGAGTCATATTTCTAGCTCTTAATATATAGAGTCATATGTTAGACAATTGTCATTAAATTATACTTACTATTTACAGCAATCTAAGCGCGACAAAGAGTCGAATACCTTTATTTTGCGATTCAATAAACATATCAGTGTTTTAATCTAACACAAATAATATATTTTTTGGTTGATTATTACTGAAATAAGTTAACATTTTATATTGCACGTGATCATATTAGATCATTAAATCGAGAATTGATTTATTTTTTAGTAGTTTAGGCAAACATAGAACAAGTATTTGCGTTTTTTTACAGGAATATTTTATATATTTAGAAAATAGTTTTTGTTTGATAATATTCGTTAAACATTATATCAGAAAAAAAAGATATCGAGTTTATATTTTTTTTCAATAGTTTACAAACAATTTTATGATATAAATTTATATATTGACAGCATTACCATTCCATTTTGCTAGTTTAAATACCCTTTTCCATAAGCGATAGTAATTTCTTATGGTCTTAAACTTATTAGCATCGGTTCTGTATTGAAAAAAAAGCACTTGAACTTTGCCAGTATTTTCATCGCCTATGTTTACATATAAAATAGATCCACATTTTATAATGTGATATTTATATATAATGTCTATCTTAAATCCATTTCTAATTGCATAGAAATTTTCTTTATCATAATAAGAATTATCTTCCTTTAAAATTCAAATTTTTGTTTTGAATCATAAGATGATTTGTAACCTTTTGCTACTGAATATTTTAGGCCATATTTTCATAAAAAACTAATCTACATTATTTAAATTAGGTCAAAACGACCCTTTATAGATAGCAACTTGGTTATTTATATTCTTCTCATCATTCGCAAATTGTATACTAACTTAAAGAAATTATATTTATATTTTATTATACCCATACAACATTCTAATTAGATATTTATTGCTTTCTTTAAAATATTTACACAAACCATGATTTTCAATCACAAATTCAAATTTTTATGTTTTACCTTGTCGTTATTTAAAATAATTTTCTGGTAAATTTTCCTTTTTTCTACATTGTCATTGATTTATCTTCTTTGTCATTGATATATAAGTAAATTATTCATAGGATAATGGGTAGATAAAATATTGAAATATTAATATATAAAATTTTAGTCCTAATAGATAATGAAAATTGGTATGTTTACCTAGATATTTAAACACTCAAGTGTTTTAAATCTTTTATAAATTATATATTTTACTATTTTTACCGGCCATTATACTCGTATTTTTCACTCGTCTTTCTTATTCATCTGCACAGTTATAAAATCGCGACCTTCATCAGATGCTTAATTTTATTATGGCCTATCACACAAAAACTTCATGTTTATTTTAGACATACCGCAAATTGTGGTCATTTATGTCTTATGATAATACAAATTGTCATATAATGGGCAGATTCCATGATAATTCAATTCGACAAATTTAACTTATCATTCAGTTTAATATTTCTTATTCACAAAGAATATTTGTGGGGTTTATAAGGAAAAAATCCTTTTAAATTCATCATACACCCAAATAAAAATACACATGTCTAATGTTCATATAAAATGGCTAAATATTTATATTTTAAGCTTTTTTTTGCACTTTAAAATACTTTGCTGCATATATATAGTTTGTAATTATATATTTTATTCTTTTTGAAGTCCTTCAATAATTCGGGACAGAAAAGGGTGTCATAAATGTATTAATTAATAATACGCTCTGAAGTTTCTTTATTTGCGACCGTATATTTAAATGCATGCCAGTATTCAAGGTTTTTCGCATAGAAATCAGTATCAAAATAGATTGTATCCGTATTACATATAATTAATATTTTTCCATATTTTCATAAAAAAAGACGCGAGAATACTAAACTTTTTACTAGGTGCCGAAAGATCTTTCTTAGATATATAAATTTTCTGATCGGTTTCTTCTGTGCTTTTCGGGATTTTATCGATATACAACATAAACCTTTTAAATAACTATATTAAAATAAAATGGTTTTCTATCATATCAACAACAGCAATTTTTACGTAGTTTTGAGAATTCTTTATTCTTAAATAGATTAAGTTTGGCTTCCCCCAAGATTAACACCACGAAAAATACTAGTATTGACGTGCATAATAACTCGCATACTTTTTAATAAAATATCTCTTTCAAATTTGTGATACGGTCTGATATTATCTATATACTGTATATCTGAATAGAAAGAATTAAATACAGCAACCTTCCTTACAATTTTTGATAACTCTACTAGAAGCAGAATCATAGCATCTGATTTATCTGAAAATATGACGTACGTGTGTAAAGTTCCAAAGAAAGCGGATATTTTTTTCAAATTCTTTTATGGATAGAAATACCCATGGTCTATTAAATTAAAAATTCGAATGAAATTTAAATTTCCTCTTTTCATTATAGATGACAAATTCGAAGGATAATATAAAAAATATAATTTAACATAAAATATAAATTAGCAGGATTACAAAAACGAAAAATTTAAAAAAACGTTCAATATTTTTCCATAATAGGATATGTATAGCGGATCTTCAATATGCCATCAATCGGAATTTATAGCTTTAACATAGTATAATTTTTAAAAAAAATTAAACACTAGATTTTAAGCATTAAAGTTACAACTAAAAGTGTTGTGTTTCTTATATGTAAATTCATTATTGATCTTTTATTTGAGATTAGTTTGACATTGTATATTATATATTTGATTAAAAAATACATACAGTATTCTATAAGTATCTTAAATTTATATGTGAATAAAAAATCCATGCCGAATTTGTAAGATGCGGATATGCCGAAAATTATATATCATATAATTTTCAAATAAAAAATAAATATATATATGTTAATGCTGCTATCGGATTTTAAAATAAAATAAATTAGGTGTACCCATAAAATTAAAGATACAAAATTCAAATCTACTCCTCTATTTTTTCTGTTTCTTTATTTCATTTAGAATACTGAAAAACAACATGGTTCGCCTTTTATAACGAAAGAAAGGGATTCTTATGCACAAAAGAACAATTTTTTTTTGAATTCGATCTGAATGATGGTAATTCTATGTTTATTTGATTTAATTTCTGTCTTTGATTTTATATTTTCTTTTCAAGCATACGTGATTGATTTCCTCTAATCACATCATATCGACAACATCAATAAACAAGCATGATTTCTACTAAATATGCAAATTTGTAAATGTTTGTGCTGAAAACCAAATTTATTGATATAACATATGTGAATAATCTTTAAATATAATTTATAAATTGATATTTTTAGAAATTCAATTTCGATATAAATAATTGCAGGATAATTGCAAGATATGAGGTCCTAAAACGAAATAAATTCATATGTTTAAAGTATCTTATTCATTATATATTATCTTAATTAAACGAATAATATGGGTTAAATTTATAAATGTACATATAAAAAAGAATACTATTACATTCATATCTTATGCATAGAGAAACGGGGTATCCGTTTATCATGAGCACGTTTCTAAAAAATATATTTTGATCCATAGTATCTTTCATTATAAGGTTTATGTACGATTACGACCTTTTAAAAGGATAATTCGCGTTTTAAATGCTATATTCGATTATAAAAAGGTGTGTATAGTTAATATAGCTTTGATTTCTGTTCATTATTTTGACAATTCATGTTATTCTCATACTTTACATCAAAAGAGTTTAAAGTCAAAGAATAAATGACAAGCTAGATCCTAATTTATACCAACAATGCAAATTAAAATAATCTTTTTTAAATGGAAACGTATGTGTAGAAATGTTATAAAACCTTTGTGTGTTTTTTTGCTGTTTGGCTAGCATTTATCATGCTCTTATAGAACAAATAGACAATGTTTCGTGCTAATATCAATCTCTTGCGTTCTTTGGAAATATTGAGTTGCGAAATATGCTTAAAAGTGAACCGGATATTTTTAAAACTAATAAAGCGAAATTAAGCGCTTTTTACATGTTGATTTGTATATTTTTTCCGTTTAAACTATATTTATTAAGGCTAAATTTATACACACATATATGTATTTGCACAAAATTTTTTTATTTATATATGTAAAAATTTTATTGACAAAAAAAACATCACTCGTTGTTATTAGTAAAATATTAGAAAATTCTTTATGGTATCGTGTCAGTCTCAATTTAAACATTTTTTTATCCATATAAAAACTCTAGAAGTAGTTTTAAATGTAAAATGAACTACTTTAAATTGGGTTGAATTTCTTTTATATACCAACAAGTAGTTTTTAATTAGAAAAAAGGCATTTTTTATCTTATGCTATAATACTGCATCTTAAAGCTTTATATATTTCACGTTTTGTCAATTAATTGCATAACTTATAATTACAAACGCTGTTTATATAATAAATTGCATCTTTACAAAAAAAAACTGATATTTGTAAAACCTTTTTTGTGCAAATTTTCTATTATTTTTGCAAAAAAAAATCTACATTTTTATAAAAATATAATATTATAGACATTCTTTATATCAAAGTTGCATTTATATCATACTTATGTATGTATCAGATATATTTTATAATGTACTATGGTATAAGAAGCTGCAGGAATTTTTTTCCTTAAAAATTTCAGAATTTAAATTATGAAAATATTCAATCTCTTATACTTGTATATAAAACATTGTTTAGATTGTTAACATCTATCTCAGTTTTAGAGATTATATAATTAAAAATATATTTTTATGTTAACATAATACAAATTTATATCATCTTACAAAAAAAATACCACTATTTTAAGTAGAGTTGGATATTTTAAGTTCGATAACATTAGAAACTTAGTAATATGCAAATCTTTGTTTTTTATTATCAAAATACATAAATTATTTTTTACTCTTTTTTAACGGATATTTCTTTTTGTTATAGATAATTGAATTTATTTTAGTAAAATCCAATTCGTTTTATACTTTGCTATATAAGTTACATTTTCACAATATTAAATGATCCTGATCATATTTTTATTTTATAATTTTATTTTATTGTATAATATTTGGATTTTTTGTTTCGGAAAATATAAAAATAACAACTAGGATAAAAAAGTGTTTCTTATACGCAACTTCTGGGTAATATTTATAAAATCCGTTTTTAATATAATATAAGTAAAGATTAAATATGATACAGTTTTATTTATTTCATAGTTTCGCATCAATCTATATTCACTTTTTCTACACTTGTCAAATTCATATCATATCCACAAAAATAGTATTGATGAACACTGTAAAATATATAACAGTTACAATCTATTGCAATAATCTCAATGTTCAAAAAATATTGAGCTTCAAATATCATTTTCCTCAGCTCTTCATATATATTTTCAAAAAATTCTTTGGAAAAAAGAACAGCATGTTCTTTACTATTAAACGCAATGCGATAGGGCCTGTCTTGTAGACTATTTCCTCTTCCATTAAATTTTTCTATTAATTTCATGCGTATACTATTAAGCCAGTAAATAAATTCTGAAAAATCCGTTTTATGCACAATCCTGTGCTGTAGCTCGTGAAATTTTCTTGTATCAATGAAGATGTATTCTTGAAGATTCTTTATCAAAGCATACCTAAAGTTTTGAAAAAGACCATCACTTGAATATAAATTATAGTTCTGTTCATACAATTCTTCCCTTGAATGTTTCTTCACAATTAAAAATAATTGTTCTATGATTAGTAGATCAATTATCGTTTTAAAAGTAATCTTAATCACATTTAATTCTTCATATAGAGTTTGTTTACATGTTCCACATCTTACGTACCCCCTTGCTCGAAAATAAAACCCTCTTATTATTGGTTTTACCATTCTAAAAATTTTCGCAATTTCGTTACATATATATTTTGTCGATTCAAAGCACATTTTATCAAACAGGGATATAAATTTTCAATTAAAATGTTATGATATATATTCTTCCAGAAAAACAGTTAAAATCATGTTTTAATATAAAAAATTCTTTTTAACATACAAAAAACTCTTTCAAGTCTTAAATTAGACATCATATGGATGGATATGTATTATATAAAAAAATATCCTTCACTGCTAAGATAATCCTCAATATTCCACGAAAATTTTATTCAGTAAAAATTTTAAAAATCAATAATTATATTAGAAATTTGATTATATTGTATCATTTTCAAGTCATATGTATTTAAACTGATAAGAGGTGTGAAATTTTTTTTAGAATACTATCAAGATGATTTCATTCAAAAATCAATATACCAAGATCAGATATTTAAAAATATATGTACATGAACCATATATCTGATTACATCAGAAAACAATTTTTTTCATCAACAGCGAAATAATACGACATTTTATGTTTATTTGAAACATTTATATGACAATTATAATAAGAAATTTAAGTGTGATTGGTAATTTATATATGCTAAAATATATATTTAATACAATATCTTTTTAAAATCTTTCATCGAATATAGTTTTTAAACATGTTGTTTTAAGATGCATGTATCAGAAATTAATTTGCTATATCTATAGCTCTACATTTAACAAAAAATATATTCAAGTTTATTTTAAAAAAATTTATGTTATTGTATGTTTATATTTATGTGTAGATCCTTTGCTATTCATATTCTTATGAAAAATACACAATTGATCTCATATTTAAAATGTTCATTTTAGAAATTGATACATTAATAAATTATAAAATTTAATTACATATTAATGATCAATATTTATTTATGTATTACGCATTTGTTTACAACTGTACTAATTCTAAGAATCGATGAATTTTTACTAAAAAAAAGCCTCACTTTTTTTTTGTGATGAAATCAAAATAAACTTATATGAGCATCGTAAAATAGTTTAAAATATATAAAGAATGGCATTTATTTAGATTAAAGTAATCGTTAATAAAACTGTCAAATGAACCTTAATTTTATAAAAACATAAAAATAATATTAAAAAAGAGTGTTATTTGATAACATTGCATCGAAAGTATGGTGAATTTACGTTCAAGATATAATTAAAATTTGCACTTAAAACACACTGATTATTAATGGGCTGTTTAACAACAATATAATATTTTTTCCAATACAAGTGGAATTTTTATGATGTGCAGCCGATATTGTATTTTAAAATAAAAAGATTCTAACACACGTGCTTTTTTGCTTGATATTTGCTGCAGTAGATAGTTAGAATATGCTTGAATTTCTGACCATATAATTTCTATGAATCGTGGTCAAAATTCTGATGTTGTCATGGCGATCTTGGATGTCCATGACCGCCTTTATCAGATACGAATATTTATTCCACAAATCTTATTAGTTAAAAACTTCGAGATACATTTTTTATAAGTTATTAATAAGATTTAAAAATATTTGAGAAACAACTAAAATGTATGTTTAAATTACAGCATTTATTGGATGACATCGCAAAAAGATATCAGTAAATTTTATATTCCATATGTATCTTAAATATGTTTTTTACTCTAATTATTTTATGCTCAAAGAACTTAAAAAAATTATAATTCAAAGAATTTCTTATATATAAACTGCCATGATATATTATTCTTAAAATATTTAAATGTCTCTTTTATAAAGTTTGTGAAGTCTACTAATGTTTAAAAATTTCGTTGGCATATTAAGCTCACTTAAAAAACCATTTAGAGCAATCAATTGCATTGGGTAGAATTCAACATTAAATCTATTTGTAATGAAGATCTATTAGATTTGTTTGAAAATTTATAGTTTTTTTTTTATAATATAATATCTACACTAACAATTTGGCAAGCTACATGAATTAAATGTGTAATTATTTCTGTCAATTTATGTTGGTTTTTCGATCCTCTATATATATGCAAAAAAAAATAGGCAGACTACATTTGAAATTAGAACATAAAATTATGACTCTGTGATCAAAAAATATACAGAAAAGATTTGTAAAAAATTATAAAATCATTGCTTTGCGTTTTTTTTACACTGTCATAAATGATTACAGGCCCTCATCATCATATCTAAGATATTTTATATGTCAAAATTATTATATTAATGATATAGTCTGCACTCATAGACCAAAAATACACAAAAATATTGATACAAAATAAAGTCATCTATAATATGATAAATATTTAACAAATAGAATTACACTCTATAGATAAAGGTATTTATATCTAAATACAAAAACATCATTAATTTAGTATACCAATAAAGCAATTAATAAGTGATATTTTAATCTATTTGCACTATTTAAATGGTTAATATTTTATGTAAGACATAAATACTATGATATATAAAAAATATGTCGTGAAAAAAATGCGGTGGTTAAGTTAATCTACAATTTTTAAATAATATAAATCTTTCCTTATTTTTGTACCATTAAGAATTATATTATTATTCAAAGTGCGTGTATTTAATCATAGATTAATTTTTCTTAAACTTTTAGAATCTACATCCGAAAATTAAATCGATTTCAAAAACAGTTTATTTGTATAGTTTGCCCCTTTAGAACGTTCTGAGCATTTTAAAAATATTTAGTCGCTATACACACCGCTATGGATACTTTTCTTATAAAAATTTATCATAAAATTAATCAAAAATATTATAAAGATACAATCGGATGATCAAATTACAGTTTAAATAATATAGGGGTTAATGGTATTCACGTATTATTTTGTAAAATATAGCGACAAAATCTACTATTATGAATGATTTAATCTGATTTGAAGACTTTTAATATGATATACTGTATGATTCGCAAAATTTTTTTATTCGATATACATAGAATCTAAAACGTAAAAAAGAATTCCAAAAAAGACATTGACCAATAATGCCAAAAAAATATAAAAGTATAATTAAAATCAATATATACAAAAATTATTGCCAGTTTATCTTATCGAATATTTATATAAACTAATTTTTGATGGATTTAAGATTGCATTCATAGATTAAAATATATATGAAAATATTAACATATAAATTTGGAGTATATTTTAGTTCATTTTACAATTTATTCTGGTTTAAATGAAGTTTAGTCGGCAAGTATCAATTACAATAGAATTACGGCAAGTTCAATTGAAAAAAACTTTGAAGTTTTTTTTAACCGTTTATATTTTGAAAAATATAAAAAAGCATGATAGAACGTGGTCAATTATATATTACATGTATAATACCTTAAGCACAATTCTGCATGTTAGATATTCAAAAATTACATTAAAATGTTATATATTGGTATTTTTTAATGTTCCAAACTTTAATTTAAAAGAAAATAAGATATATAAATTTATTTAAATAATTAGATTTGCTTTCTCAGACTTTTAAATTGTATAAAATAATATGAAAAGGAGGCATTTATATCGTATAAAATCGTTTTGTATTGTAGCGAATCCCAAAATTATTTTATTCGAATTGATATCCGAAATTTTCCTTTATTCGCAAAAAACATTATATATGTAAATCCTGAAAATCTTACGAATTTCTTTGCTGTTTATACAATTGAAATTTAGATAAATAGATTTGTAAATTTTTTTATTGCCACTATGTAAAATTATAAAAAACAGTTCTTATCAAGATTATTTAAATTATATTCAGAATATATATCAACATAAAATATACAATTTTTTTAACTGAAATACATATATTGTTTACTTGTTATATGTAAATTCCTGTGTAAAATGTATGGCAATGTTACGGTATAATTTCTAAATAAGTTATTTTTTTATTAGTATTTTTATGATAAGACAATGTTTGTATATATATTATTAAGCTTAAAATAAACACGAAAATTATTTAAGCAATTTTGCTACAAGCAATTAATTCTCTTATCTATAAACATGATAGGATTATGGATAAAAATTTCGCTAATTAATTATAGAATAACAAATCTGTCGTTTTAAAGGGTTTCATACTGTATTATATCTTAAGATATATTTAATATATGTATAGATATTTAATATATGCATCATTAAAGATATTTACAGAAAATAATCTATCATTATCATTGCACCCTAATAGAAAATATATATTCAATCTTCGTTTACAATATATTATAAAAAGGTTTTTATTATTATATTTTTTTAAATTTGTAAGAAATAGAATTCTACCTTATTTTTATATTTAAATTACCTTGATAAAAATACATATATCTATACATATTTGTATTATATAATTTGTTTTGTTATATGTGTCTCTTACTTGACTCAAGTTTTTTCTTTTTCTGTTGTTTGTCTAACTTATTTATTTGTAATCGATATAGCGTTATAAAATAAAAAAAATATTTTTATGCAATTTCTTTTATCAACAATAATTTGATTTATATGATAAATAATTGCAATTTTTCAAACCGGAATTAAATATACGGCATCAAAAAATGTCACTGAATATCGACAGTTAAACCGATATGTATTCTTTACGTGTGATAATGCCAAAAACACTTTTTATACTTGTTGTCACTCTCAATATAAAAGTCACAAACAATCCTTATTTTAACACGTAAAGACTTGAACAACAGGCAGTTTTTTTTTGTTCAATGCATGCTTTTTCTAGAATAGTCGATAAGAACTATCTAGATATCTTTGAAATGAAAATCTGATTTATTGCAAAATTGATATTTCCATCGATTCATATCTCTCGTACTATTATATGATATTTTAAGAATGAAGAAAATTGCCAAAAACGGTTATTTATTACAAAATCTATTTGAAAAATACGTATAAATCCAAATTATATGCAACATACATATTTAATGTATAGTAATCCGTTTTTTATCTGATGTTTGTAGAAAAAGTATTGTATGCTATATGTTTATGTCTTATGTTATTTAATGTAAAAATAGTTATTTTATTCGTGATTCTTACTGATTATCATATTTATTGCGATTTTCGTGTTTATTTTTAGATTTTGTAATGAATTTTGGTTTTTATCCCGCAATAAATTTCTATAGTAGCATTATAAAATCTTATTCGTATTTTTATTGACTCTTAATATATGATAATTACTCAGATATACCTTTTTATTTCGCAATTAGAATATATATATATAATATTAAAAGGTATTATCATTGAATTAAATAGCGTATTCATCGAGAATAGTCTATGATCTTTCAATAATTCTACTTTCACCATCATTTCATGCCTATAAAAATTCAGTGGAAAATAAATGGTGATAATCGCATTTATCTACTTCTAAATCATCAAATGTAAAATGCTGTGTTTCTTTTTAAGAAAATAACGAATATTTGCGTTTATTTCATACCGTTCTAAAATATACATGTCATATATGGCAGAAACACGGCCTTAATGTTTCCTTTTTTATTAGTTTGTGATATTTTCATAATATATATTTTTTTCGTTGAGCGATTTAAGATTTTCATATATGCATCTGGATTATAAATATACGCTTTTTCTATCATTGTACGATCTGCGATATTTTCTTGCAAGTAATGCATTCTAAACATTATCAATATTCTATTGAAAATCTATCCTTGTGTTTTAGCTATATTTTAAACCTTTTTCTAAAGATTTTATCCATTTATATATAAATATACATCACTTACTATAAGTGCATTAAATACTGCTCTAATTAAGCATGAAAATCAATATGAATTGTTTTTTATGCTTTTTATCAGATTATTTTTACTAAGTAAATCTATTTGTTTTTTGACACATATAATAACTCTTAAAAGTGTACATGCTATCTTCAATATTTTATTGCCATTAGAATTCAAATTAGAGCATATAATCCATAACCGTACACTTTTTTTTAGGTAAAAAGACACCATTTAGATGGCAAAATCAGGTATATTAGTAGAATTTCTTATTTATCATATTTTTTGAAGCCATGTGTTATATTATAAAATTGCATGCATGCGTTTTTTACGTAAACATAAGGATTTTATATCATATATAAAAATTTAGATTTTACCGACCGAATAAAGAATTTTTTGTTGTAATATTGTCTATTTATATCTTCCATAATACTGATATAAATATAAGATGCAAATTAATTTTTAAAAAGGTCGTTTTATGTAAAAATGGTTTTGCCTATATTCGGCAGAATTCAGTATCAACTGAACAAATGAATTTCGCGATTAATTGTACATATATATTGACTTTTTCTGCATTTTTCGTTTACATCATTTAAGTCTAATTTTATACGTAGTACTTCATAGATCTTTATTCTAGTAAGTCATTATTCTTAATCTTTATATTACTAAATGATTTTGACTGCAAAACAAGGCAAATTTATTAAAAAACAGCATTCCAATGACATGGGTAGTATAAAAATAAAAAGATTCAGTTGATTTTGTTATGGTGATATATAACAGGTTAAATATACGAAGATAGTTATTTGAATATGAAAAGATTTTTTTTTAATTTTTTTCTTTAAAGTCAAATGAAAATAATATAACAACCATTTAAAAATTGTATCATTTTTTTTATTATATACGTATTTATAAGTTCCGGTTTCGTTTTATTATGGCAATATATTCAATAAATTTTATCAAGGGTTACCATAATTATAAATTTAATCTCGTTTTTTAATAAGTACCTTCTCTAATATCGACTCAGAATTGCATTAGACGTTCAAATCTATGATTAAAATATATATGTTATTCTTTAGAATAATTTAACTATCGTCTCGCGAACACAGCTATATATTTTTGATGATTATCACACTGTCTTTGCATATCTTATGTGTTTCAACGTCACTTAAAATCCCAGTAATTCGTAAATAAGCTTTAATATAATTGCATATTTCTATGTTTTTTATAGATATCTTAAATGATTTTCTGTTACTTCAATGGCCATTTTACGTCATAATGTAAGATTTCTACTTGAAATTAAATATATGGATATAAATGCTCATATTTTCTAGATCTACACCATAAATAATATATATGTTAATTTACAGCATATTGGGAATTTAGCAGCTATTTTACATGTTCATTATGTAAAATTCTACTATTTATCCCTGAAAAAAAATAAAGAAATTTGAAAGACTATTTTTTTATATATAGTATTAAATATGGTATTAAACGCATTTAGCTAAAAACTAGCAATTTGAAAAATATACGGCAACATACGATTATAAACAAAACTAAGAATAATATTACCAGATTTAGAAATTTCTTTTTTTTCAGATAGGAACTTTTAGTGATTATTTACGTTAATTTCGCACATGCAATAGCGCTGGCTATTTTAATAACTATTTTGACATATAAAAATTGAAATAATGTTTCATTTTACATCTTTTTCTTATATAAAATGTTATGTATTTACAGGAACAAAAATCGCTTTAAAATAATTATATTAGATAAGAGACATAGAATATATCTAACAGATGTAGATTTTGGTATATTTCATTAACTATAAGCCCCTTTATTATCAGATCAAAAAAATGTGTCAAAAAAGAGCAAAATATTGCATTCATTATGTCTCTTTGATATCTTTATTTTTAGTTTTTTATAAAAGCAATGTGGGCCTTTCTGTTATCAATAATTGGCAGAAAAGGATACAAAATTTTCATTAATACATTATAATAGTTTGCAATGCAGTTTTAGATTTCAATTTTAAAAGGTATGATATCAAACACAAGACTTAAATTTATAGCTAATTAACGATATAGTACCACATTTAGCATGAATTTATGTATTTTATGGTTTTGTGGATATAGTTTATATTAATATATTTTTGTATCTTAATTCTAAACATTCAATTATAGATCATCCTTGATATTTATACGCTATAGATCATATTACAATTAATTATGTGACTTTACTATAAATAGAATTTACGTTTAACTAAATACAAATCTACACAATAAAAAAATGAATTGGTTTTTTTTCTCTTAGATTTTACGATTATAATCTGTTTATAACTATTTTATAGGCGGAACTTACCATAACAGTTATCCAAGAATTTGATTAAATATGCATGTCATTGCAAAAGAAAAAAAATGCTTCAAAATAATAGAATATATTTCTTCCTTTTAGTGACTATGTTGTCATTTTGATATAATAATAAATTTTGATTTTAACTATGTGTGTATATTTTTTGTATAAATTAAAAATCTGATAATCATATATGGCTGTAATGCTGTTTTTCTTATTTTGTGCTCTTTTGAGGCAAATGGAGCGGTTTGAATTTTAACAAAATGTCTTAACTGTTTTCTTATTAGTAATTGCTATCATGATGTAAAAAATTGACGTTCGAAATATGTAACGTTCCATATGATGTTTTAAAATGTAAAAATATCAAATTTAAATCAAATTTTGTTAGTCATAATCATTAAACTATATGAATATGAAATTTATCAATCATTGCAAAAATTTGTTAAATTTTAATTTTTTTGGAAAAGTATATACTATTTGATTTACTTTATCAAAAACTTGGAATCCCAGATATCGAAATTTAATTTAATTTTATTATCTGAGGATTTCTTTAAGGAATCGTCGATTGGAAGCTTTGGTATCATAAATTTATGGATCAATTGTCTAATGATATAATATAAAGCGCTAGAATAGAAACATATAAATCAACTTTCGCACATTTTATTTTATTTTTATAATAAGTTATTTGATTTTTTTTTAAAACGGCATATTACATAATATATATCCATCCGATTTATATAAGTAGAATTTACTGGTAAATGTAAAAACCAATTACTTTTGTATTTTTGAAATTTGAATTTTCTTAAAATTACAAAATTCATGCAATATTTACCATCCATTTAAAATCGGAGATGAATAATTTTCAACGACATAATTTTTAATAAATTTATGTCATTTTTAAATTATAGATCTATTTTTTGCTTTAAGGGTATTTAGTTGTATAAATTTAACTTTTGAATGTGTTAAAATTTTTTTAATTACTGTGTTTTATTTTATATATTGAATTCTATATATTTTTTATAATAAATTGATCTGTAAATACAATTATTTTAACCACATATTCCAAGCAGAAAATAATCCAGCACATGAAACAGCTAAAAGTAATACCGATAAATTTGAAATATCAAGTATATTTCTTATTACTATTTAAAAATATATTTAGACATTCATAAGATGTTTTTATAAATCCAATAGAAAAAAATGTGCTGGTAAAATATTATGAATATCATTTAAATAGCAAATTTGGAATGGATTTTTAATATTTCACCGATATTTATACATATATTTTAAGCATATTACACATGAATAATTAGTTTTTATCATAATTAGAATATCTTTAATATAAACCTCATAACATTTCAAATAAAAGTGTCTAGGTTTAGTAAATTTCTATCTTTTGAAGATTTTTATTTATTCTCCACCATCAAATCTTCAATGCGTGGTGTAATTTATTTTCAGAATATACTCGTTTGTTCGCATAATCTTTTAATTTTTTTATTTCAGTCAAAAACAGAAGCACAGGCTTCAAATAATGAAAAGTCATAGTTCACTTCATTTTGTAATGCATTACTCTCTAAAAAAATTTATATATTTGTATTATATTAATCTATTATGTCAAAATGTTGATATTTTTAAAAGATGAGATATAATCGCATATATATTAAAATGTCTAGCATGTTTTGATTATACATAAAATAATGTCGTGTAACTATCCATAATATTTGAATTTGCCGATAACATCTATGTTGAGTAGGAATTGATTTTTATATATACTTATAAGTATTTATGTCTGCTAATCATCTCAAAGGCATATTTATACTTTTTAACATCGCAATTTGCGAAAAAAATCTTTTTTTAATCTATTTGGTTACAATTTTATTATGAAAAAGAAAAAAATTTATTTCGCCATATATTATTTCTTTATTCAGGCTATTGCACATGATGATCTTAATATTATTATTTGGTGTTGCTATATTCTATCAGTATTTTACTTTTTAGTGCAAATGTCATAAAATTTACTTTAAATATCTAGGTAATATTTTATAGATTCACATTGTTTGTTAATTTCGAAGTTTATAAAAAACGATGAACTAACACCGCATGTTAAATCTTCGGAACAATTATAATTTTATTACTATATTTCTGTTCTTTATAAAAATGTTACATGCTTAAACCGTAAAAATAAGATTTTTTATATTTTACAGTACAATATTAGCTAAGTTTTAAATTATTTTAACTAATATTGTAACTACTTTCGTAATTTTTGTTCATGGATTTCATCAAGCTCATTATGTTGCACAGTAAAATCATATCTCAGAAAGTACAAGTTATATCAAATTGTCAAATACTTCTTTATTATCGAAAAGAAACTATAAATTTTATCGAGAACACTATGTAATTATTCAAGAAGAATATCTTTTATTGCAATTTATCTTTATTTATAAATATTTGAATTAATTTTTGTACGTATATATTGAACTAAAGCTCTATTTCTTTAAATCCATACATAATATATTGCATATAAGCGAGTTTAAATGAGTTAGATTTTGTACCCTTTTTGCATTACGATGATTTTATAGTGGTTGTTATTGTACAGGCAAAAAACAACTTTTTAGATTTTTCAATTTCTTTATGTTGTATAAATTACGATATAATAGTTAAATTCAAGAAGCATGTTCCTGTTTCTTTTTTGTCATGTAAGCTTAGGAAACTTCGATTAAATAAAAAAAATACTTTGCGATATAGTTAATAATGTTACTTCTTGATTTCTTAATGTGTGTTTTTATCTGCAAAAAAAACAATTTATTGATACATTTTTACCTTTTATTGAACACGTCTGAAATTGAGGTTTTTTCACCATAGCTTGAATATTAGTTTTTTTTCTTGATGTGAAACAAATTAGTTTAAAAGCCAGAAGCAGCCAAACTCTTTGAAACATTTATAACCATGAATTTATGTAGTAAGATAAAATTTAAGGCATAAGAATGTTACAAAGTGCTAAAAATGTAATTTCTGTATTTTTAAATACTAATGGATTTCTTATACTCAAAAGCTGATATACCACACAGAAAATATATTCTTCATATATTATTTGTGTATCAAGGTTGAATATAATAACTCAGTTTATCAATCACATTTTAAATGTAAGATATTCATCATAAAATATGGATTCTATAAGTATTTATTGTGCGTATTTATATTCCGTTGGTTTATTATTTTTAATAAAAACCATAATACACAAAAAAAACCTGATGTAAGGTAAAATTATGTCGTAGTGCTCGAATAGATAAATAATTATAAAATATTGCTTTAAGCCATAAGTGCTGTACTTTTATCTCACTTAGAGTGTGTTGTTAACACAATGTGATTTTCTCATGACTACAATGAAATAAAAATACGCAGTATATAGTTATTTTGTAATTTTTGACAATTTGAATTAAAATTTAAACAAATAAGCACTTTATCGTTTCATAGATCATATAGTTATAAATTTCACATAATTTGCTTTTGAAATAGTTAGTACGAGCTTCTATTTATATATATCATATATAAAAAAAAACACATTCTTTATGTATTATATTGGTATAATATTGTTTAAATCTATAACATTTTAGATGAATTTATTTGGAATTAAAGGAAGAATTTTTATTTTTGATTATTGATTTTAAGTATATAAAAATTTGAAAAATAGTTGTGAATAAATATATAAAAAAGTAAAATATAATTATGAATACGAAACAAATGTAAGGAATTATCTACGCCATATATCTCGTTAATTTGTATTACAAAATTTAAACACTTCATTACATAGTGTAAAAACGCGAAAATAATGCAATTATATCATTACAAATATATAATATGCCATAAATCGCATAAAATTATGTTTTTGGATAGATGAGGATTGGTAAGATGATGTTTTCATTTGTCTTTCTTTTTATAAACAATCTTATATATGTATTTTTATAAATTAAACACCAATAAATTATCTATCTATAGACAAAAATCTTAAAAAATGTTTTTTGAATTTTTCTTTTAAAATATTTAGTATTAAGGTTTTCTTTTTTTTAAATATGATATATTTTATATTAAATATGGTTCAACACTTAAAATCCGTCAATTTATGAACAAAAGCTTTCTTTTTATTGTTCTAATTATTTGGCCATAAGTTTTAGGTTATATTTAGATTTTTCTAAACCAACATCAATACCTGCTTTTTTCTTTGTTTTATTATATCAACATAAAAGAACACATTGTAAAATTTTTTTATACTTTCTTAAATTCTGTTCTGTTGCTTTCGTTTAGTTCCACATTTACACCAGATTTAAAATTATAATAACCCCCTTAATCGTCCTTTTCCTTTGGTTTTTAGAGTGTTTATATTATTGTAACCAAAAAGTAATATTTGTTGTGACATAACGCAGCAAAAGCTATTTTAAAGCAAATAAACTACTTGATATTATAATAAAAAAAGATGATAATAAATCATATTATTTATTGAAAAGCCATAAACTATCAGTGTACAATTTTTTTTTATAGGAAAAATATTTTTATTTAGCCGCAATTTTTTTATTATGCTAAAGACCATACTTATCTGTATATAAATAAGGGTTTTACAAGCCAATTAGGGCTATTATATATTTGTACATCATCATCGACAATGTATATTAATTTTATATTTTGTGTGATACTTCTAATTTATATTTTTCATAAAACAAATAAATTTTCGTTTAATATATTTCTCCTGTGAAATGTATAATAGTTATTGTATCATGTGCTTACGGCATATTTATAATACCAAATATAAAAAAACATCATAATATTATAATAAAAAAACAAGTAAATATGCAGATAGTAGCGCCCAATCATAAGATTCATAAACTTTGAATAAAGATCTGTATAATTCTTATAGAGATTGTGCAATATCATTGTACTTCTTAGCACTATTGTGCTGGGAATTTGTGCAATAGACTTAGAAAAACAATATCTTTGGCTGTTCTGCTATTTTTATTTTTATTTGATTTCTTTGAAACAGAATAAATTGCAAATTGGATTCCTATAAATTGTTTATCTAAGCAGTTGTGCTTATGACATCTTACGCCAATAGTCTTTGGTTTCTATAATAAAAAATTTTCTTAAAGCATAGTTTTGTATGAAATAGGGAGTTAAATTACTTAAAACAAGTTTTTTCTACTTTAAGTCTGATATTTTATTAATACACAGTTTAAAAATGCATTCTATGCCTTTTATCTCTAAAAATAAAATTTTAATCATGTTATAATAAAACCACATCCCGCAAAAACTATTTAAGCAAGTAGTCTGTCTATGTGCAATGCCTACATTGCATTACAAGTAGACACATATTCAATAGGAGTAAAAGGGCATTAGTTTCGCTAGCAATACCAATATAATTTTGGTCTAAATCTTTTGAATAAATTTCGGCATTCTAATAATAGATTATATTGATTTATATGTAAAAGAGCTTTAAAACCGATTGTAACCTAAAATGCATATTTTATTATAACTAGATCTGCTATATATCAACATCCTCGGACCCTATTTTTTTCAAATATCGGCTTTTCATAAATCTGTTAAATTTCATTTCATTTTTTATGCTTAACATATAAATATAACACAGTAACATGTGGTATATAGAAAAAGTCTATCTATGAGAAACATTCAAAATCAATATAATCTATATCTGGATTTCATATTTAGATCAAATATAAGGATTCGAATTGGGTGCAGTAATATATTAAATCTTATAAGAATAGAGGGAAATAACTTTGATTTAAGCCTGAATTCATTTTGCCTTCTCGATTTAAGGTTTACACAGTTAAAAAGGTAACGCTTTAATTTTCCGAAAATTTTAATTCTTTTGTATATTTAATATGACAAAAAAGATTATTGGTTTGGTTAGAGAGATTTAAATCTAAGTTAAACCTTGAGAATGAAACAAACAATCTTTAATATAATCTTTTTATATCGGTCTATATTATTTCAAGATATGATTCACTTTTTATGATTAGATTCTATTTTCATGTGTTAGTTTTTTGCTCTATTAATTCCGAATTTTGTGGAATATATGCAATTATAAATATATTAAAGAATCAAGTATACATGCAGCCGAATTTAGTAGTTTTTTTATATGGTCGGAATAAAGAAAGATCGAATTTTTATAGTCCAAATATTTTAGTGACATTATTATAACTTACTTTCTAAAAATGATATTGGGTGTAAAAGTATATAGTATGTATCATAAAATTACAAAATATGATATATTAGAGTTCAGAAATTCAAGGAACAAATTTACAAAAATATATGATACGAAAAAAAATATATTGAGCAAAACAAATAATCAACTAGATAAATCTAAAATTCCAAAATCCATTGAAATACAAAATACAAGTTCTTGAACACGTTTTAAGGTAGATTAGAGATTTTTTTATGCGTCAACTTAGAAATTTATTGGTTAAAATCACTTGTTCAACTGGGTATTTTTATATCAATAGTTATCATATATTAAAATTAATTTTACTAGAATTTATTAACATTGTTTTATTGATCTAGAGTGATAATAATGTCTTGTTGTATCCATTATATAATTACCATGAATATCTGTAACTAATATGTTTGACGAGAAATTCTACTTTTTCAACCAACAAATACACTTGTGGATTGTCTAAAGAAACTTGTCTACTTATCTTCAATTTATAAACATTGAAAGCCACAATAATGCAATAAAATCATAGATTTATTCAACCAAATAAAAATAAAGCTTAAAATATTTAGTTATAAGAAAACAGCTATTAAAAGTATACGAACTAATATATGTGAGTATAAATACATAAAAATATACGTTTTAATTTTTTATAACCAATAAAAAAAACAATATCGCTTTAAGTATTAAATAATTATGGTGCTCATATATAATCTAAACTCGAAGTTATTATCTTCAAATTCAGCGAACAAAACATATTTTACACATTTTTTATGCAATATCAAAAAATTCTAGATAAAATTATCATGACTTGCAGATTTTGAATTTATTATCAAAAATACTTGTTGGCATTAGTCATAGAGAATAAATATCTTACATTCAAGTATATAGATTAATTTCCTAGATAATTTCATAGTATCTATGTGACCTTATACAATCTTTATAGGGGAATATTTTATACTGAAACTGGTTTTTTAGAAAAATCTTACAAATATAATTATAAAATTGTTATATCTCTATTAAAAGATCACAAAATAATTTTTTATATTATATACATGGACAATTAATTATAACACTAAGGTTCGTTTTATTAAAAATAATTAAAATGAATTAATTTATAATTTACGGATTTTAAAAGCGGCAAAAATATTCTATTTATATGAAAATGATATTAATGAAGAATCTTAAATAAAATTTAACATTGATTTTGGAAAGTCTTTGCTAAGATATAGCAATAAATTCAAATAAAAAAAAGAAGAATTCATACAAAATTAACAAACGTATAGTAATCAAAGTTCTATTCGACTTCTGTTTAGAATATTTAAGCCACATTGAAAAATTTTTATTTACAAAATATAGTTTTATGATATTTTTTTCTAGCGAGAAATCATAATCTTGCTCAACATTCAGAATACTTTCATATATAAGTAAAAATTACAGTATTAAAAATACACCGTAGAAAACGTTTGTACTATATATTCATACTAGAATAACTTATAAAAATCCTACTCATTATATTATCCACGTTATGTATACATTAATCTCTTTTATCTTATCATAAACCAATTTAAACTATAAGTTCAAGATAACTTCATACTAATATAACTATTCTTTCTTTTCTTCTGATTTTCTCAATCTGTGACAAAATTGCAGGTCTTACAGTTCCAATTTATTTATCCATTCAAAAAATATTCTAGAATTTGAGGTTTCACTGTACACGATAGCTTGCGTAACTTTCCTTCATCTATTCAATTTCATTATAACTCTACATGAAAAGTTAAAAGTCATCACAAAATTGATTTAAAACCTGCAATAGCCTAGCAGCTTATATCTATTGTACGTTCGAAATTAATTTTTATTTCCTATGCTCTGTAAATATCAAGGCACATGAACAAAAAATTAATGTCTGGTTATCATTCTTTTTCTTGCAAAGTTCTTGAAAACTGATACTTCTTGATTTTTCTATTGAATTATAATTGGTCCTTAATACTTTCATACCAAATCCACAGCCCATATTCTATAACATAAATTATTGTCGCTTTCTTTTTTTGAAGGGATTCAATATTATAATATTTATTAATATCTGAGGAGGACTACTCGAAACGATATTCAAATAATTTGTATTGAAAAAAACTTCTAAGTATTAAAAAGAATCTTGGAATTTATGATTAATTAAAAGCTGTAGCGAAATCGAAATTCATAGAAACATCTATGATCAATATACAGATAAAAACTGAATCCATTTATAAATTAAATATATGATACTATTTGATAATGTAAAAATTATAAGCTATCGTAAAATGGTGTATTTTATTTTGAAATACATTTAAATCTAAATCTACACTTTATCATTAATAAAAAAGCATAATATTAATAAAAATATCGTTTTACATAAAAAAAGATAGTTTATGTTCTGAACTGAAATTAAATATAGTTTTGGCAAGATAAAAAAATATTTTAGTCATGATTCATGTAGCAAAACTTTTATATTAATTTGTTTATAAAAGGATTTTTATTTGAAATTAGACACAATTAATTCAGTTACCAATTCTCATCAATCCTATCTACAGGTAAAAAAAACATCGGTTAGAAATTTTATAAATATATTGTAAATCATTTCTTAGCGAAAAATACATGAAAAATCAACGCATAAAATAAAAAATCATAACTTATATGTAAAAAAACGAAAAAATCGACTACGAATCAAATAAATTTTATATGTTCATGGTTTTGAGTTTTCAACCTATAGTAAGGATAACAGATAACAAGGTCTATAAAAAAATATAATGCATTTTCAATGGTATTTTATACTTGCTAATAAGATTTATTATTGATAAAACGATCAAAACATCTAAATAAGACATATACTTGCTAATATATGATACAAAAGCAAAGTAAAAGGTGGAAAATACGTAGTAAGAAAATATAATACATATAACACGATTATTTTTTTCATTATCCACAAATTATATAACTGTTAAAAGAACTAATAAAAGAGATATTAAGAACCAATATGTATACATATATCGATTTAAACGTTTTATAAATAACTGTATGTGGTTATAGATATGATTTTGGTTGTTCTTAACAAATGATGAATTAAAATATATACCAATATGATAGAAAGTGTGCTGAAAGAAAATAAAGTCATATCAAAGCGCTCGTTGTCCAGTAAAAATTACGATATCGCAAATCATTTCTGCGATGTGCATTTAATATCAAAATGTGTAACTCATTTTATAAGATATAATTTGATTGAAAAAAATCATTACCATATTTGATAATAAAAGCCATATATATTTTTCAAGCAAGCTCAATCCAAGATAATCTTATACAGCTAGACACATTAATGAGTAATTTCTCATATTTTATGGTAAGTACAAAACCATTGTTATTATAAATTACAAAATACACTGGATTACGAACGCTTTCAACCTTCCTTCTATATGATCTATTCTTATACTATTTAGAATGGAAAAAAGCAAATTTTATTGTTTTGATTAGCTCAAACTTGAAAATAGCATATAATTTTACAGTGGCTTTATAATAGCATGAATTTCTGAGGCAATTATCGGTATCATATACTTAACAACATAATGTAATATTTATAGGCGTCACAATCGTCATTACTCATATAAAAAATATATAATTTTCCGAATAAATCTGAAGATAAAATACAGAAAAATTATGGATTCTATGCTTTGCCCGTCCATTATGAATGCACAAAATGTTATTTATGCAATAATTTAATTAAGTATAATTATAAGCTATTGCTCAACAACACTGCTACCAAGATCAATGATGCCTCTGTTATAGTACATCACCATTTACTTCTGCATAATTATAATAGTATAGAACCATGTGATAATCTAAAAATTAATTTGTTATCTGTTTAAGTAAAAAGATACGTGAAGAAAAAAATATAAATTTTCTAGCAATTATAATATGTGCGAATATTAATTTATTATTTTTTTTATTTAAATTTAGCACATTAAAAATTCAATTACTTAATATAACAACAGGTTGCGACAATCAAACTGGATTAATATTATCCTACATGAAGACCAATAAAAAACCGTGTAATCAGCAAAAATTTACTATATAGGCGAACGATGCAATAAACATATATGTGGGCTTACAAATATCATATATATTACATAAATCTAATAATATATTCCGTTATATACAATTTAAATAGCCTCCTTGGGTCGTTTACACTTTTCATCTGCAATAACTTTTGTAATATTGGAAGTAAATAAAGCGAAAGTATAGTAGGCATATCATTTACAGATGTAAATTTTTTTTTATTACATTCGCATCTTTTCAATGTTCAAAGAAATATTCAATTGCATCAATGTAAATAAGATTAGTTAAACCAGATTTCGATGTGATTTGACGCATAGGTTACATGTATAATATACAGAGCTTATTGATTTTAAAGTTTTTATATAGATGTATCACAATCAGTATAATTTAAATGAGTAATTATGCCATTTTGTTTTCAGTTGCTAATATTTTATACATTAATTATTACCATAACTTCTTGCGCATATTTTCTGTAAAAAAGCCAGAAAGATTGCTTTTTTCCCTTTGTTTATAATTATATTTAGTAATAAAAAAACTAGAATCAAAATTCAATACAAGAATTTTTTTCAAAATTATATAGTTTTTATCTGAAAAACTGTTCTATTACTATACAAAAATGGTACTTATCTTTCAAAATTTTAAATATGTATAATGTGATCCCATGTTTTTTTATTATTTCTATTTCCATTATTTTTTGTGCTAAGAGCACTTAAAAATTTCAAAGTATTTATACAAATTTGATAAATAGAAGATAAATTTATGTGAATATTTGCATATACGTAACCATCACACAATTTATACCGCCTAAATAAAACTATAAACTATACCATAATTTACATTACAGAATTTCATAAAAAGACTGCAGTCAAATTATAAACTATACTGTAATTACATTGCAGAATTTTTATATATAAAGCAATTATATAATAGAATCTTGCAAAATCTGCATACTAAAATGCCTTTCTATGGTATCGTAGCATTTATATGCGACAATTGTACAATCTTTGTTATTAAATATTACATATTTTAAGTTATAATTAATTTTTCTGCATTTATACAACTATGATACTTTATATATTCATGAAAGTAACATATTTGAACTTAAAGTATTACGGAACCTAAAAATTTATATTTTAATTTTATGATTTTATGAGCTATTTGTTGATATTTTAAACATAAAATTTTTATTGTATTTTAATACGACATACAATGCTTTTAAATGAAATAATATAATATCAAAAAATTTCTATACAAAACTAATTGCAAAATATTATGATATTTCTAGAATGTAAGAGTTCAGATATACATTAAAGCATAAAATTTAAACGATCTAAACTTACATATACGTTTATATAGTCTGATTCTAGCGCATATAATTATATTAATTTCATAAAAACATAAACCATAGATTAAATTCATAATAAATTTACTTTGACCATATGTGGATTTTTATATTCTACACTACCAAAACAACTTCTCAGTTTTGACTTAATTCTTTTATAGTTATATTCTAATAGAATACTATACTCTATTTATAATTATAAACAAAAGAGTTGTGCCATAGGGTAATACAAAAATAAACTTAAAACTAAAATATGCGCTGTAAATATGTGTATAAAATAAAATTTATGGCTATCTGAGTGCGGATTTATATCGTAAAATTACTTTAAAAAAATTTTTGTACGATGTCTACATGTAAAATTAGAAACTGTATAAAAAATAGAAGTCGGCATGCATAAGTTAGAGAATCATATATGTATCATAAATTACACATATATTTGATCTATAAAATTATTAGCTAAATTGATATTTTATATTTTTAAACAGCAAAGGCTTGATTTTACGTGTAATATAACTTTTTTGTAGAAGTTATATATCTTTTTACAAAAGAACAAGCATTCGAAAACACCATGATTATGGTAAAAATTTTATGTTTATATTTAAAAAATTGATTGTATTGTTCTATATATAACGGAAATTTATATTTTTATTTATTTAATTTTCCACTATGTCTTTCTACCATTTATTCTTACATTCTAGCTAATTGAATTATAGCAGAAATCTCTAGAATAATACTATGGATTTGACATGATCTATAAATAAAATAATTTTTAGATAAATTAGAAATAATATGCTATCTATTTACTATAAAGATATTATTTTTTTTTGGGGTGAAAATTATACTATTCATCTATAAAATCAACACTTTAAGAAATCAAGAAAGTCCTTTTAGTTTTAAGCTTCTCCCCTACACCCCAACAAAACATATTTTATTTGCAGAATTATTGAAATGATCACAATATATGTTTGATTAATTTAGTATTTTAATTTAGTGCATTCTTTTGTAAAAAAAATCACATTTATACGCGGATATGTGCCATAAATCGTTTATTTTCTATTTAGAATCAACTATTTTTGTGGATAATTATTCTAGATTATAGTTAATTCGTATTTTTAATAAAAAAAAGTCTCTTTTGAAATAGCCACATATGTAATTCTGAAAAAAAGGCGTCTTTTCTAAATTCATTGCATTATTCAAATTTTACAATTATTAACTGCACATTGATCATTTTAGAAAATTTAATATTCTATTAAACAATTAATATTGCTGTTAAAATGCAACAGAAAACATGTTTCATGTCTTTAAATAGTAAAATTTTAGTGTTTTGGCAAATAACACAAATTTTATGACTTTGGTTTGCAGAAATACTTCTTTTGGCTTATTACCATTTGATATAACATATAAGTATTGAATCTCTCATATGTTTAATTTTAATACTTTATAAATTCATATATGTAAACTAATTTTTAAGAATCTATGAAATATATCAGATTTATGTAAATTAAAATGATTTTATATACAAATATTTTATTTTTAATTGGTATATTATGAAATTTCATTATAAATAAAACAAATATCCATTATCTATTTTTTTAAATATTCAAATTCTCTTGATTAACTCAAATTTAATCGCTCAAATATCTATTTTAATAAATATTTAAGCACAATGATTTATTTTTATATTAAACATAACACCTCTACACAATATAGCTGTGTTGATATTAAATTTACAAATTTATTTTTATTTTGGTAATATATATTTTTATCATTTACAGCGACGTACAAGAGTCATGTGCGCAATTCAATATGTATATCATCAGTTCTTTTTTATAAAGAAAAACACATGAAAATCAATCTAAATATACTTTCTTGAAGTCGCAATTATAATTAACATCTAGTTCTAAATCATAACGATCATAGATGGTGTTTGAATTCCATTTCTTGTAACATTCGAAATGAAGAATATTTCACAAGAGTATCTGCATTCGTTTTCTTAGTTTGAGTAAAATCTATTACTATTTTTTGTTTCTATTATTAAAACTTACGTTCGAATTTTTTGTAATTCATTAAACTTGGACATTATTATCTACTTATTTGTATTTCTTTATTATAGGTGCAGTTCGACGATGAATATACTTCCTGTGTTTAAATATTATTGTTTACGAATACTATTATTCTCTTCTGATGACCATTTTTGACTATCTTCGTTTATAATATTTACCAGAACGACCTAAATATTGATTTTCGGTTTTATATATCTGTTTCATATTACTGAATATGTAAAGTGAATCAAGAAGGTATCACAATAAATTATTTGGATTATCCATATAAAATTTTTTATGTTTACAACACTTTTTTAGGATATTTAACAATTATTTCACACTTTATGCTATTGGATACATTCAGATCTGAGTTGCATCCCAGTGCTTTCGTCTAATTCGTATTATTATCACAAATAAAATATATATCACGTGCGTATTATTACTTAAATAGTGTTTAATACATATTTGCAACTTTATTCTTGAAACTTTTTTTATTTACAATAAGAATCATATTATACCACATCGATGTTATAAAGCATAGATTTCTACTATATATCCTTTACAATCATTAACTGATATACATAAAGCGTGAATTTTGGGAATTAGACCATTAGTTTACTGATCAGTATTATTAGTCGAGATCATTTCTTGATTATAAGTCGACAAATAGGAGCTATTTTTTCGTCAATTGTATTTCTGATTTATATTCATAGATTTTTTTGTTTTTTACGCACAATATGCTCCGATGGATTTACGTTTTATATCAAAACATTTAAGAATATAATATTGGAATTAAAGTAGATTACATTATTTTAATTATTTTCAAATCTACGAACCCACAACATCAACAAAAACATCACTTTATATCTTTCAAACCCAGAATTTGTGAAATTTTTTTTAAACACGGGAAATCTTTAGATTCAACACCTTTGTTTTATAGATTTTTATAATTGCATAAAATTCAAACAAACTTGTTTTTATAAAATTTTACAAGAGAAAACAACAAAAAATTCACCAAAACAAATTATTTTCACTGATTACATATTGTTTGTTTTTTTTAATTATACTATATATATTTTTGTATCGCCCGATAGTCTAATCTATGATTTTTAATGCAACAACGGGATGAAAGTTTTATATGCTACTAAAGTGACGCCGCTCCAAATCAATTATTAGTTTAAGTGTAACTTTTCACATCTCAAATGAATTGGTGCAATAAGGATTTTTTATCTCTAAAAAGATCACCAATTTGTTTAATTTAATTCACAAAAAAAATGATCCCTTAACTAAACACTATATGAATTGAATGTACAGCGATTTTATGTCCGATTTTCCTATTGTAAATAAGTTTACAATAGGTATTTTTATTTTGGAGCTTCTAATTAATCCATATTTTTCTGTCACATAATAATTTTTTTTAATCTAATGGACTCAATAAAATTCAAATCATTTTTTTTGCCTATATTTCTATTTTTTTGACAAACTAATAATTTATTCCGGCTTGAATAACTATTTGACTTTAGTTTAAAAAAATTTATACATTTCAAAATATGCTTCGTTTCTAGTTTCCAAAATTTAAATTTTAATGTCATTAGATCACATAAGATTCTATATATTTAAATCATCGCTTTATATAAGTATATAAATACAAATTATAATAGCTAAAAACTCTAATATTAAAAATAGAAAATGATTTGATTCTTAGAGATAAAATTCTGATATATATCGATTTTATATTAAGTTAAATAAACAATAAAATATTTAATGCAGAAACATCCTTGTATATATCGATTTAATATCCAAGTATTATAGACAAGAATCTATTTAATACGGAAAAATTCTTGCATATTTCAATTTTATATGTAGGTTTTATGAACAGCATATCATTAGATGCAGAAATATTCTTATATATATAAGTTTTATAATTAATATTTGTAAAAAAGCATTATGTCACAAGTATAAGTAACTCAAATATTGCCATATGGCTTAAATCATCATATATATTGATTCACATATATAAATAATTTATAATTTGCCAAATATTCTAATCTGAAAAAAATTTTGAAAATTAAAATTGTTAACATTCCTAATTATTAATTTTATTATATCTATAAAAAACATCATTTCTTAGTTATATCATTCTAAATTAGGTCATGTTAAACATAATAAAATCATGAAAGGGCACTGTAAAAGTTAAGAATTTTGAATTGGTTTGCTTTTTACATAAAAACACTAAGTATTTTTTGTAGGAATTTATGGTTTTTAGATCATGTATAGTAAAATACATACGTTTATGAAACATAATGATTAAATTTTTCTATTAAAAAGGTATAAATTCAACAATAGACGATGAAAATCTAATTATTTTATCTAATAAAAATTAAAACTAGACATCTATTTTGTTTATTGTTTTATGTGATTTCATATTGCATAAATTCGAGAATTTATATCTTTACTTCTAAATTTAAGATTGTACCTTATTTCGCACTTCATTTATATTTAATGATTTAAATTCTTTAAGAAGTTATAAAATCAAAAATATATATGTTCATTTCTCCCAATTATGCTAGATTTACTTTTCAATCGTGATTACTGCATTTCCAGAAACTATAAGAAAATGTTCATTATGAAACTATAACAACGGAAAAAAAGTTAATTATGTTTAAAATACAGATAGCGGAATAGGATAAAAACATTTTCATTTAAGTTTTTCAAACAAAAGAAATGTGTTTCTATGGTAATCTGAAGGAAAAAAAACTTACGATGCATAATCCATGACCAAAAGTCTTATTTGAATTGCTAGAAAATTTTTATGGGTTTTTCATGTCATAATATAGTGAATAGTGTTATCCTTTTTTTATTTATATAAGTTGATTTTCATGTTTTAACCATATAAATGATATAATTTTGTAATTTTTCAATGACCTGACTAAATTTTTATATAAAAAAATAGATGTTTTTTTCCGAAATCAACACATTTATCTTATAAATTATATATGAAAAAAATGTTTTGAATACTTTTCGCCCTTAACATCTAAATTGTAGCACCTTATTACTAATGGTATGCAAAAAAAAAGAATATATTATACGAAAAAAATATTTATTACAAAATTTTGATCTTTTTTTATTATGACAGTATTTTTAAAACTTTTTATCCATCTTCTTTAAATTTGAAATCTATAACAAATATAGAATGTTCTATGAAAATCTTTCTTAAATCCAATTCAATATATAAATTACTTATCAAATCATTGTAAATATTTATAAATGTGCAAATCTTGTATATTGTTATAGTATAAAATTACATAAAAACATGCAATTGCTAACTTTATAACGTAAAAAACAGTTTTTTCGATTTGATAAATAAATTAAAATACATACAGTGTCTCCTTTGATAATCGATAAATTGACAAGAAGAAATACTATGAAAAGCTTCTGGTGTTGGCTTATAAATTAAAATAGAAAAAGTTCAGGTTAAAGAAAAAATTAATATATATAAATTTATTTTATTTTCTATTTCATCCTATGAAGCACCCTCAAATTAATTGAAAATCAATCTCTATGCTTCATTCTTATTACTCAACAGACTATTATTTATGATTTATCAAGTGTAGAACACATAAATTCGGCTAACAATCACAACATTTGATTTAAACTTCATACTCGAATACTAATATTAAAAAAACATTGAAGAAACGCTAATTACACATGATACATGATATAAACTGCATCGAGACCTTGACATACTCTTTTTGTAGTATCACAGTCACCTATCATCAATTATATTTCTTCATGTATTAACTTCGAATTTACACTATTACACATTCATATTGTAAACAAGACAATCCCCACAATTTATATTGTTAACAGAAATACTTTACCACCTTTATTCTTTCACAATCATTATCAGGAATATCAAAAAGTGTTTTTTAAACATCTTTTATACAAAAAATTTGTATACAACGCAAATTATTTTAAAAACTAGCAGTATATATTTTTCTCATCTATTATCTTTTATTTACATGCTTCACCTATATAAAACAATTTTTTTGAAAATCTTTTATCATACCCAACACATTCATATTCAAATCATCTTATGCAGCTTAAATGTTATACACACAGTCTATCTTGCATCCTATCTCAAAGAAAATGTGAATAGCCAAAAAACCATTCTATATTCTAAAAATCCCAAATTGTAATATAATATGTGGAAAGAAACGTTGCTTTATCCATACCATACTGCCAGCTAATTACATTCTTCACATCAGAAAAAAAGTCTGATTTCTATTGATAATTACAAAAAATCATTCATAAATCCAATATAATGTCATGATTTCGTCCGCTTAAGATTATTTCCAAAGGATTGCATTGCATCTTTAGCTGTGTTGTAATCACCTTTCCAACTTAGCTTACTATTGTCTCATATTGACTGAATTTGGGTCGATGAAAAATTCCATAATAGTAAGACATGATATAAATATCTAAAATCAATCTTTTATGTGTCTTTGAATATCCCATAAAGTTCCATATTAAAAAAAATATGAATAAAAATTTTCTATTTTAACTAGTTATTTATATGCATCAAAATTTGTAAGCACAATGGAAGTGCACTACCTTGCAGCCAGAAATATATTTTAGTTTATATTAAATCATATAAAAGGATAATGATGTAAAAAAAACTAGAAAATATATGTATATTACACATTTTACTTATTTTTCAAAGCATTTTGTTAAATTCGAATCTATTATGTAATTTATAAAATTTGAATAGATAAATTAAAATTTAAACACTTGGATCTGTTTTGACAAATGAAAAAAATTACAAAAAATGTATGATAGAGATAAAATAACAAAGATAAAGGTTAAATTGTAACATAATAGAGCAAAAAAAGTAAAAAAGCGAGATTTAAAATATAACACACAAAATACCACCGTTCTTATAAAGTAAAAAGGCTGATGTAACATCATAGATATTAAACGGTATTAAATACTAAATTTAGAATGTACATGCGTATGCATGATTATTTACTGCATAAAAAACGAAAAAATAGGCAAATAAAAATAATTTTGAGGATTTTTTGTTTTCGATCATATTTTACATTAAAACAATCATAAATTATCTATTGTCAACTGCATAAATTTAGGTGTTTTTTATATAAAACATTTATAATTGTATAAAAGAGATCAAGATCATAAATTGCTAGATTGCTAAAATTATATTTTTTTATGTGATATATTAAGAAAATCATCAATTTTGGCTGTTTAAGTTTAGAATCTAAGAATACATAAAGTTTAGTTAAAATATGTTCTTTTATTCTATAAAATATCATTTTATTATAAAAGATTATATTTATATTAAGGTTCAATCTTATATATAATTACGAAATTTTCTTTTTATTTTATTTACTGCTTGATTGTAAGAAAATAATTACATCTTAGCCTTTTTTAGTCAAATTTATAAATATATTTGAAATTTTTTTATTAATATATTATTACTGACTTGTGTAATAAAATTGTTCTAATTTTTCTAATAAATATCAACTATGCATTATAGTATCTTTCATTAGCTCTAAAGACAAAATCAATCGCTTGGTTTGAACTCAGAATAATAAGAAGAAAGTACAATTAATGCGGGTAAAAAATTCGATAACTGACGTTGCAACAATTTAAAACACTAATATTCAAAAAATTGTTGCATGGTCTGTTTTTTTTTCATTTCTGAACATCTATACAAAGAAATCTCATATTACAAAATAAATAAAATCATATTATTCTCTAGGGAGTAATGGATTAAAGGTAAATATATAACTTATAAAAAATAAATCTGCAATTATCATCTCAATTTTTACGAACACAAAGATGAAAGATATAAAATTATAGTCTGGTTTTTGATGTCGATCAAATCCAAGAAACATACACTATATATAAAAATTCCCTCAACATAAAAGATTATGCTCTTATAAAATACTACTAACTGAAATGCACATTTTACTTAAAAAATCACAAATCCGAGCCCAAGAATAGAAACATATTTTCGTATATTTCCAAGGTTAATCACGTCTGTTATATTATTTACATGGTCAAATACAAAAATCTGGTTTTAAAACCAAAATTTCTTGCCGTTTAAGCTATAAAATATATAAGGTTAAACGTATTAAAAACAAAATATGAATAAAAAATTATAGAAATATTATTAAATTTTTCTTTACAGCTGAAGTCAACAATCATAAAGAAATCGGTATAATTACATTGATTTCTGCATAAATTTATAGGTTTTAACATGAAGGTATATCTATTTTGAACACACAGACTAATTTTTGTAAAAATAACGGATAAATAAAAAATCAAGTTAGATTTAAATTATCGCAAATTGAGTTGTTTAAATATATAATTACAACGCGAATTTCGTAGGAAACAGTTTGACTATTCTAAAAAATGAAAAATATAGTATAAAATAAGTTCTTGTGTCGTTTTTTTAGCTTTATAGCATACTGTAATAAAGTATATACATATCAATATACGAAATTTTGTAATAAAAGTATTCTATATTCATATTGACAAACAATTTTTTTTATTTTAGTTCACTACGTATGCTTTAGATCAAGAAATATACAACAAATCGAGACTATATAATTAAAAACCTGGTACATAATATGGAATGTAATTTTTGGCAATTTATATACCATACAAATATATTTAATATTATATTTACAATTACATATGCACAATAAATTAGTATCATAATCTTTAATTTATAGATTTTTACACAAGAAATGCATAATCACATAAATAAAAATGCTGATGTTTTTATAAGATTTTTGCAATGTAGTAGATTTTTATTAAAACTTCAATTTCACGTTAACTATATATGTTGGAGACATTTTGATTCATTTTTCTGACGATTAAAATGAAAGCCACAAAACTATCTAAACAATATACCACAAAATAAATTACATAGAAAAACCCTTCTTACAGTAATATGAAACACAAATACATCATAATATTAGATATTTTCGGTTCGATTATTTCACTACATCTCATTTTATTTTCTTTTTTCTCATATGAGAAAATAATATTTTGCCATAATTCTGATTCTTAATAGAAAAATAATATCTGCTCAATAATTCATTCCATTAAATACATTTAAAAAGCTGAATTTTTTAATTATGTCGATTTTATTGGGGGTAAATTATTTTATATAACTTTATTGTCATTCAATAAAAACTGTCATTTATTTGTCATATCAAAAATAATTTCCATGTTTTTAAATTTTAAATTGTAAATAAAAATAGGATGAATGAATCTAAACCGTTTGATGGGCCCATAAAAATCATATTATTTCTTCAATTAGTCTCGGATTTTTTTGCTGTTTTATATATGCATAATTGGCACATATCAAACGAAAATGAAAATAATGGAAAAATATAGTATATAAATATGTGTAAAATATAGCTTTATAAATATAAAAAAAACCGGGAATTCAAAGATTTAGCTTGTTTCCGCAGTGTATATATATGTTGAATACAACGTGAACTCCATTGTGCTATTCTTATGACTAATTCTAAAAAAAATTTCACGTATGACTTAAAAATTTCCATGATATTATAGTTATCGAGGATATGTCTGCAGTAAGATTTCTTTATATATTTTTTAAAATGCTTGATCTTTCTCTTTTTTATAAAAAAAAGTAATTAGTTCATAGTATTAGACAGATTGCTATTTAGAACCTGCATGTGTATTCGTGCAATATTTTGCATACTAATTCCAATATTCAATTATATTTATGATTATACAATAAATTTTAAATTTTATTAGTATGTTATCGTAAAATAATCATAAAAAAATATAACAGGGGCGGATCATGAATATTCAAAATTTGTTCACCATAAAGTAATTTGCTGTACTATTACTTTATAAAATAATTTTCTTCGATCGATGTGCAGGTATGCTTTATTTTAAATTCTAATGGTAAACCACTATCTTATACTTATATACCGGTATAAATATATTTCTTATGCCATATAAAATGTATTTTATAGTATAATATTTGCTCATGTGTCAATTTTAGTTCTATTCACATTAATAATTTTATATATATTTTTTGCGTTTCTATTTGTTGAAAAAATATACGAACCACACTTTCTGTGCACTAAAAAGAAATCAAACCTCGATTCTAGAGTTAGTTAGACATTATAAATGCAAAAACAATATTATTATTATTAAGTTTATATCGTTTTCTTTCAGTTTATATAAAACTTTGGTTATATATAATTTATTCTATCTACTGCTTTATATCTTTTTTCATGGCTTAGTTATGTTACTTTAAATCATATTAATGTAAATTTTCTATTTCCATATTTTTTGGTCATCATATATGTGGTTAACGAATAGGGCATTAATTGTAAATTATATATGATGTGTAGATTAAAGGTGGTCTTTAAATATTTTTACAATAGAAAATGACATATGATCTAAAAACTTAACATTGTCCTAAACATATCTAATATTCACAGTAGTTTTCCGTTAATATTAGTTTTATAAACTTGACAATGAACTTCTCATATATATTCATTTACTTATTTGCCGGTAATTTAAAACATATTTCAGTGGCTAGTATTGAATTTTCTTTGATCAAGCATCTATTTTAAATCGAAAAAATATTTTGCAATCTATAAATGAAGAACAGTAAAAATAACAGAATGTCATCTAAAACTTAAGTTTTACAAAATTCGTTATGAATAATATGTATGGATTTTGAGATCCTTTCCTTAAAATACCAGATTCAAGAGTATTAAAAATATAACCAATATTATATATTAATCTCTTGATTTGGTTAATAAGAGTTAATATGTAGAAAAAATTGCAACTAAACCTTTTTTCTATCTAAGGTGTGAAAAATCCCGTTGATTCTATAGTTAAAATCATTAAGATGGCATATTAGTGTATTAACACCCTATAATATATTTTTCATGCCTTGATCTTTCTTCAGCCCTCAACTAAACTAATTCAATCGAATAAATTTTACATTAAAAAATTCACATATGCGTATATGAGCCGAATGAAAATCGAGTAAAGTTTGATATAAATTGATATACATCTTATATATTTAAATCTTAGTTTCAAATTCACTTCATCGCATATGAATAGGTAGATCTATCTTATATATAAGCGGATTAATAAATTTTAAAAATATTAAATTTCTTTTAAAATATGACTTACAAGAGGCAGTATCTATATCAAGTGGGCATATTTATTACAAAATACTTTATTAATTTTTATTATGTTCTATTATAAATTTATTTTCTTTTCAATGGGAAATTTAATGGTTTGTTTTCGTATAATGGCATCTTGAATATGCAATTTTTACTTTCTAAATAATATTTATTGCCTTTTTCATAGAAAGTTCAAAAATTTTACAAGTAATATGCCACTAAAATATTTAATCCAATAATTTATTTATAAAATTCTTTTATTATATGGATCAAAGTTAATTTTAAATAGATAAACAAAATGATTTCAATAACAATATTCTCAATCATAAGTTATTGCATTATGTATAATTTTTATAAAAACATTTCTTATCGTATTTTGACGTACATTTATATGGAAAAGGAAGCATTTAATATTCGGATCTAAACTTTTTTCTGGAATAGGATAGACAATTTAATATTTTAGTGCAATCATAGACAAAATTATAAACCCTTGTCTATTCTAATTTGTCACCTAAAATTTATTTATATTTTTTTAATATTCACTTCGTAGGTTTAATAATTTAATACGTATCCAAATATTTCTATTAAAACGAAATTAGAGATAAAAATTGATTTTTACATAGTTTTGACACTGGACACTGACAATTTTTATTCTGTCTTAATTATTATCTAAAAATAGTCGTTAAATGAATATATCCTAAAATAGATTGGATTAACAGAAATCATACCGTTCGATCACATATTTAAAATCAAATTTTATTAATTTAGGTCAACAAAAAAACACATGTATATGGCGCGTATATCGATATGTTTTTTTTTAATATTAGAAGAATTTTTCAATTGTGATTATTTCAAGATAGCTACATGAATTTCAACTTTTATTATCCTCAGAATTACCCGATCTTTTAATTTCGCCGTTTATATCATGCAGTGGGTATTCATAAGCTTTATTTATGATTGTTATTGTGCGACTCGTCTTTCTGTTATGATGTAAAAAATCTGGATATTAATTTATGACCAATTCTAAAATGTTGTATTCTTTCATTCCTGATCTTCTAATCTGTCTGTATATACGTAAACTTACTAATACTCCCCAAATAGCATTTTTAGTGTAGCTTTAGTTCTTTTTGACACAAATTAAGCTAAACCTAAGCCAATTTTTATACTCGCTACTTCAAAGTTGCGAGCTAAGTATGATATCCAAACTCTTATTATGATATAACAGTAATTTATAGTTGATTGTTGTCTAATTTCTGAAAAACATACTCTATTTTCCAAGTTTTCTTAGGATCATTGCAGTGATGTCTGCTTATTATTTCTGTTTCTATCATTTTATCTGTTTGGTTTTATTTTCAAAATATTTTATGATTGCAATCGTTGTAAAAAGGGATTAGAAATATAAATTTATAAATATAAGCGATTTTTGGGAACTTTTAAATTTATATGACCGTTTATAATTTTTACTGCTGTATTTGTATAAATTTAACATTTATATACATACTTTATACTATACACATTCTAGCTATTTCACGAAGCGATTTAAAACATTAATCAACTCAGTATCCTATTGAGACAACGTAACTTATATCTATGAATTAAAATTCTAATTCTAGAAAAAAATATAAAGATTTCTTATCAGCGTTTAAATATAAAAATTTTCAATTTTTTGGATTAATCCAAATATTCAGTATATTTTATTTGCTGTCATAGTATCATTAATATTCATATAATGCGAAAATTAATTTATTATATTATTTTATAATATATTAGAACTTTTCGGCAGACTTATAATTATATATGTGTTCCATTCTATTTCAGTTGTTTATTCTTCTTCTTTAGACTTATAAAAGTTAGGTTTTAAAATGGATTCGTCTAAATTTTAACTCGATTTATATGTAAAAGAAACAAGATACTGTAAACATTTTGATTCCACATTATTAACTCATAATAAAGACGCGTGTATATAAACTCTATATATTAAGCATATATTATACGTTTGCTGTATGTGAGTACTGAACAGAAACCAATTTTTTGTGAATTTTCTATTTAACGTTATTTTAAAACAAACTGCTGACTATAAGATGTCCTTTGCGCAGTATTTATAAAAACCTAATATAAATATCCCTCATACAATAATATTAAAAAACAGCTTGAAATATTATTTTTTAATCAAAATAAATTGTTTAAGATCGCGAATCATTTGGCTGTAATACTATTTGATTTCACTAGAATAAATTATGTGTCTTTATTTATGGAAATCTATTATTGATAGACCAGATGCAATCGAACACTAAAAATGCAGTCTAACGCTGATATTATTATTAAGACATGAAAAAAGAATGTATTATGTTATTCAATCATACGCAAAATAAATCATTGTAAAAATCAATGCAAATTTTGTAAAAAAAGCCAAATTTTTTTTTACTGATATATTTGAGGCATGGCTTATAAATCTAGAGATTTATAAATATTAGATAGAACAAGATTGGATAAATGGCATTTTATATCTTAAAAATACAAAGAAATCTGGATTAATACCATAAAAAGATTGTTAAAATATCTTAAAATAACATGTTAGTAAATTTTACGATTATCATATGAAATTTTGTTCTGCAGTGGATCTATGCTAGCATGTAAGTTGTGTCCTTGAGTATTATAATAAGCTTGGAACTATGATTATGCTTAAAAAATTATCTGTAAAATATAATATTAAAATATTTATTCTAAAATTATACATGAAGACCAAATCTATATATACATTTGTGTTGAATGCTTATTTATGGTTTTCCTGGTTAGATAATACAGTGAAATAAGACATTAGATTTTATGTTATAGATTAAAATATACCTACATCTTTTGATAGATTCCGTTTATTTTTATAAATATAATGCACTGAATAATCAATTTTTTTCAATATTTTCGTATTTATTGATAGATTTAATACATAAGAATAATGAAGTATCACGAATTCTAATAAAAAAAACATACCTAGATAACTATTTAATCAAAACAATTGCCTATTATATAAATGATGCTACTAAATATATATTTTTTTGCCAAAACACAAAAAATACTGGCTCATTTGTAGAAATTCATAAGAACTTTAGATCTATTTGATTTATTCTACATATAAAATATTAAAAAAAATAAATGCTGATATATGTTCCGTATGCCTTTAAACATATATTATATCATGAATTATTTTAAGATACAAAAGAATTATTGTCTTTTTCACTAAAAAGGTTGCAAATCGATAAATTTTCAGACTATAAAATTTGTAATTTGCATGTTTATATCTTTTTTGTTTTATTTTATCTGTATCGAATTCAATTTAAATAGATTTAAAATTTTTACTTGGTTTAAGTTTATTTATTGTAATTTTAACGTGTATTAGAATTCTATTTTCACATTAAAAACTATGCATCATATACACCTTAATAAAAGGAAACTTAGAAACCGTTTCTTTTTTACAGGTAAGATTTTTCAAAAAATATCTTATAATACAAATAATTGCTATTTTATGCAATTTATCTTTTTTTAGTCTCATTTAGTCAATCATATGAATAAATATGAAATTTCACATGTTAAATAAAAATTTAAAATGAATCTACAAAATAATAAATGTTTCTATAAGTAATATATGCGAATTATGTGAATTTTTCCCCAGCATATAAGTTTCCCATTTTTTTATTATAGCCAAAATTATAATAATTGATCTATTTCCATATTTTATATTGCACTTCGAATATTAAAAATAAAACAAAACTTACTAACAATAGCAATAAATAATAAGTTTGAATTTCAAAAAATTAGGTCGGCTTTATTTGTAATAATTTTATTGGCATTATAATTTTCATTATATAAATAATTTTTATTGCGATTATAATTATCATTATGTGGAATGGTTTTATTGATAGTAAGATTATGTAAAATGGCTTTATTTAGTAAATATTTAACACCATGGTACCGTTTATATGTCAGAAACAATTTTTCGAGTATATTTATATCGTTTTAAAGTAAGAAAAACTTGTCTTCTTATCCTACTTATTTAAAAGCAGACAATAGTATAGAATAAAAAAATATAAAACAAGCTATTTTATTTTACTGCTGCTTTACTACAGTTAACATATTAATCTTGTTATGCATTCATGCAATAAGCCATCTAATCAATAATTTTTAGCATACATTTTTAAATAATTTCTCGAATTTTTACGTCAAAAATAAATTCCACGATCAATTATATGAAAATTATGTTGTTTATTGACTCTAAAACTTGGAATCACAAATGAAAAATCATAAACACATATCTATCTAGAAATGTATTTTCAGCAATATTTTTTATTTTTTTGAATCGATTCTTGATCTTTTTATCTAGATTAATGATGTTACCATTAAATATGATATGTAATTCTTTCTATATAGATAATGGTTAGATACGAGAAGTTATACATAAATGAACAGAACTTGCTATGAGACTTCAAAATTTCCTTGTTTCTTTGTAATTTTTACAGATTATATTGTGCATTGTTTGTGTTTGATGTTGTTAATGTCGGATTTCGATAATATATAAACTAAAAACCAACACATGATTTATATAATATGTATGTTTAAAGCCAAAAATTTCTCTGCTTAACTTTTTTTATATTAAGTCAAATAAAAAACTATGCAAATATATTTTAAACTTATTATTTTATTCGATTTCAGGATATAATGCTTAGAAATATTCGTTAAATCTTAATAAAAAAGAAACTTTTTTATATTTAATATGCTTGTTTTACTTGCTAATTTTTTAAAGATAGTTTTTAAAGTAAAAAAAAAGATGTAATCTAAATTTTTCATGCGTTATCATTGAATGCAATTCGTCGGGCTAAAATTATTTTAAGGCTGTTAAAATTTTTAAACAATTCCTAAAAATATTACTAAGTATTCTATAAGATATAGGAAAATATATTCTTTATCTTGCATCAAAAATAATACAATATTTTTTTAAATAAAAATACATAACAAAGTTTAAGAATGTTTATCTAATTTATGTTTTTTATATACATTTTTTTGATGATTCATTTATATTTCAAGTTATAGTATAGAAATTAGCAAATCATATACATATACTATACAATATTTTAATCTTGTATTTATAAGTATGCTTAACTATATATTTTCTATGAATGAGAAAAGTTATTTCACTGTTTTTAATTACTGAAAATGTATTTTTTGTTTATTTTTTGCAAATTCTTAGCATGAAAACTATACATATGTTTACTATGTATTTGGTAGTATAAATAGCCTTTAATATAAGTATATCCACATTCTCAAATTATTGTAACTAATAAATATCTTACATAAAATTATGAATTGAATTTATATGAACTATGACTTCGGGTTATTTTTTTTAGGCCGTAAAAACCTTTAAATATTCTAAGAATTCTCTTGATACTAATATAGCTTATTTACAACTACATTAAAGCGCAAAAATAAAAATAATTTACATGAAATAGACACAAACATAACTTCTCAACATATGATCATGCATTTAAATCAAACTTACATACATGTAAATTTTGATATAAATAAGTAAAGACAATTATATTCGAATTATGTCATAATGTATACTACTTTATTTCGTATATTTTATGAGGGTGCATTGTATCTAATGAACAATTAGTGACCTCTAATAATTTATTTATGTGTATTAATAAATGAAAAAAAAATGAGAATAGCATTTGATATAACTATTTCATTATTTTTTATTTTGTTACAACATTTACGGAATTTTTAACAAATTGGAAAATACATAAGTATAAACGGGTGAAAACATTAATTCTATTGTTTCGCACATTCAAAGATATAAGTCTTCAAATGAAAGGCCATTCTAGAGTCAAAAAAAAGGTGTTTAATGCTACTTATCTAAATAGACAAAGAAAGAACAAATAAAATCAATCATTAGAAGAAGAAAGATTTTTAAGTGGGCATTGAATATTATTTTAGAGCTAACAAATAAAATGTACTCTTAAACGTAGAAAATTTGTTTAGAGTCGCTATATTTATTTTGCGGATATCTACTCTACATGTGAACCATTTAATATGTTGATGCAAAACTAAAATTGTTTGGAAATTAGCCTGCTTGATGTGAGAAATTGTAGATATTATAATTTATGATCCCATCTATACAACTATACATGACAATCAATTACATAGAAATTTCGAATATATGTCAATTCAAATATTGAAAGATAAAAATGTTGGTTTTATATAATTTTACATATACTTTGTGAGTGTATATGTATAAACTATAATGTGATCAGTATGTTCCTACAAAAAGATTGCATGATTTCGATGCAAATAAAATAGTATTGTAACTCTAAAGCTGATGTAATTCGGTGATGTCAGATTATATAAAGTATAAATAGATAAAATTTCGCCTTGATGGAATGGAATTAGATCATGTATTATTTTATAAGAATCTTTTAGGCATCATTGCAATACATAAAAACCTTCGATCTTTATTAGTGCTTATGATTTTAGATGATTTTCATATATTCATTAAAGTTTTTCGATAAATCTGCCTCAGAGCAATACGAAGACAGAAAATATTGAATGAAATAAAGCTCTATTTTCTAACATATTATTAAAAAAAATATTTAACGTACTATTGTTATATTTAATTTACTCATATAGCATAAGAGTATACTTTCGCTATCATCATAATTATGCAGTCAGGAATTCTTTTTTGATATTTAAAATTTTACATTTAATGTGTATGATATAATTATGTATCATATCGATAAATTAATTATGATTTTTATTTTATTATCAAATTGTAATTTATATTTTCGCAAAGTTAGGTATATGGTGATTTTTCATAATAATAAGTTTAATTCTATTTTTTTAAAGTTGATTAAATACTTCAATTTTCTTTTGTTTTTTTAATATATTATAAGTATATGAACAGCAAATTTTTTTTTCTTTATATGAAAAAGTCAAAAAATTGAGTTTAATGATTTATATAATATGAAATGAAAATATATACGCAATACATAACATAAAATTTCAATAATGATATAATTATTGTACATTAAAACTTATAATTCCTATTAAAAGTATATTTGAAACCTTACAAGATTTAAATCTTTAGCCATATAGTTTCAGACTACTTTCAGAATTCCATGTATGATTTTATATCTGATCAAAATCTTGTTATTTTTTAATACAAAAAAATCTGTATCTACGTAAAAAAAAGGATAAGAACACGTGCTTTTTCTTTATATAACGAGTATGTTTTTTTGGCATCGTAAAAACTGTATGTCAGAGGTAAATCTTTTGTTCAGTGAGGCAGTTAACTGGTGTATGTACTGATTTTTATAGATGGGCGGATGTAAATTGCAGTTTGATGTTTTTAAATGCTGTAGAAGAAGAGTATTTGAAGCCCAAATTATTATCTTCAGTCTTATATTAATGCTATAATTACACAAAAAATATAAAATCACAACATTTTCTTTATTATGGTATATCAAGCGATACAAGAAAGAAAACATACACAAAAAACAGAAAGATATTGCTTTACTTTGAATAGAGTCACAATAAATATCTGAAAAGGGTATAAAACATTTAAATTATAATATGCTGATCAAATTTTGCACAATTTTTAAAATTTAGAAAATGGCGTATAATAAAAAACATAACCCTTTCGATCAGCAGAAATAAAGAAGTGAAAAATATGGGTATTATTATGATAGAACTGAAATTTTAGCTGAATAGCATATCCACTTTTTTAAACTAAGAAAATGATGAAGCAAAACGTGTAGAAGATAATTTAAAACATAAAAGCCAGTTTTATTAATGCTTGAAGATCCAAATAAAGATTTATTTCGCCATAAATCTTGCAATTTAAATGTTAATAGCTCTTTGATCACTCATACTGCATATGATTCATCATATTATCAGAAAATTATATTCCATTTCCAGCATTTTAAATGTGTATTTTTTATATATGGGCTAAGTTTATAGTTCTAATTTATTTTATTCTCGAGCACAATTTCTCGATTCCCGACGCCACGGCGTATTTACACTTTAAGTTATCTTCTCCCCTCTAAATTCTCCAATGCATCACCATCAGTCGAGATCTTCCATTCATATGTTTTCTACAATTACAAGGTTTTCATATATGCCTCATTCAGATTCGTGATATCTAGTTTCTTCATGTACCTTATCGAATATAAACAATAATACATGTTTAAATTTCAAAACAATCAAAAAAGAAGCTTGGGATAAAAATCATGCTATTTATTTTTTGAAAAATAGATTATATGTTCAATGAATATAAGAAATTTTTCAGATATAATATATAACTTTATACATACTTATTTAGAATTTATGAGTTAAGTTTCTTATAAACAATTAGTTCTATTATGACATGGTCACCCCATCGGGAATATTACACAGCTCCTTTTTACATCTTTGACACCTTTCTCTGAAATATCTTCATCGATTGCTCTTCTTCTCTTCAATGTGATGAGTTCAAATGTCTTGCGAAGTGTGATAGCTTATTAAAATGCTTCTACTATATCACTTTAAACATATAGATATATTTCATATAAAAAATATTGACTTTTTAGAATCGACAATATCATCCGTAAAAGATATTTAGCCTATGTATAATAAATAAAAGCAATTTTTTACTTATTATAGAAATTTTGTATCAGAAAGTGCATCAAAGGCATAAAATGCATGAATGAAGAATTAATTTAAATATAAGCTAATAAGAATGAATATATATATGATAAGCAAATATATATTCCGAGTCATAGTTCTAAAAAAACGAACAAACATATTTTAAAAATCATAAGAAACAGATAAACAAAAAAATAAGAAAAATGAAGCATGTAAAAATATTGAGACACATTCATTCATTCAAAAACATTAATCTATGCTTATTAACTTATTTTCATGATAATACCAATCAAAAATTGATCTATAAATACCACGTATGTTATACATACAAATAATGGTTAATATACATAATTTGTGGATTTTTGAGCTTTTTAAAGCTACTTTGATTAAAGTTTTATTTCATGCATAAATTGAGGATTTTATATTTTTCAATTCCAAAGGTTATTATTTTTATATATATAATCCGATCGGATAAATTCAACACCATTTTTATATTATTTAAAAAATCCGAATAAAATGCAAATTTTTATTAAAAGCCATTTTTAGTGAAATTAAATTGATACAACTTCAATAATTCAGAGTTTAAAATATAAATTTTCAGAAAAGTGCTGATTAGATATTCATACCCTCTATATATAAAATTTACTTTATAATAAAAAACTGATGTGGCGCTGTTAGCTTACACTAATGTCATTTTAATTTTTATAATAATTACTCTAAAAAATTACAGTAATTAACAGTGAGAAATCAGAAATTATTGTAATCATAATGTAGCAAATTCAAATTTCTCGATATATTATGTAATTATTAATAGGAGATATTTACGTTATTTTTGACTTCCTTTTAACGTCGTAACTTTATACGCCTATCTGGTGCATAATTGCATAATTATGCTCTTATGATATTTAAATAAATAATAATAGTTATGCATTTCAAAAAGTTGCATGGCAACTACATAAACTTAGAAATTACTTATTGTATAAACATATAAAATTATTTTAAAGAAAAATAATTTCAAATATTTATGATGAAATCTGGTAAAAATCCATTTATATGGCTCATATTTTTCTTCTAAATTATACATTAAGCATATATTTTCTATTAATGACAAGTAAATTACACATTTTCATCAATGAGTAGACAATAGTATTTCTACCAAATATTTATTGTATATTCATATACACGAAAAATGCGGTAGAAAAATATATACTTGAATTTTTTAAGGCACCTTTTAAAGAATACTTATTTGCAATAATTATAAAATATAAAAAATCTAGACTATTCGCCTTTTCAGTATATAAAATTGTCATTTATGATCGCTTAATCATTTTATAAAACACTTTAAATAATAAAAAATCTTTATGAAAATAGAATGTGATTATATTTTTGATTCACAATATTATATTATACAAACAAAATTGTAAACTATCTTAGATTTATATTCTAACAATTTGAGGATACATGTATTACATTTGAATCACACACACTAAAATTTTCCACATACAATTACACTTTTTAATCAATTTATTGAAATCATCTCAAATTTCCCATTAAAATATTGATATATTCGATCAAGAGGATCTAAAGCGTATATAATTGCTATTATCTATCGTGTTGATTTGATATAAATACTCTTAAATTAATTAAGAAATATAAAAAACATTGAAGTTCTATATGACCAACGATACATATATATATGTTATAATAATAAAAAAAACTATGAGTTAATTAAAGTAGCTATTTAGACGTTGTTTTTGATTTAAATAGTAAAATACTGTTCAATTTTAAATACTTGAGGGTGGCCGAAACTAGGTTGCAACGCATAATATATAAATATATGTTAAGATGTATGATGTTATGTCGAAAAAGCTCTATTGTGTATGTAGAGATGTTTAATTTCAAAAAAAACAATAAAAATATATAAAACAATATAGGCTTGGCTAAAACTTGTTTTACAGGAATTTTTGTATAAAATGAATTGTGTTTGTTATCGAGATATTGTGATTAAACGTGAAAAATGCATAGTCTACATGTTAACTTTTAAATTATATAGATATAATATTTTAAAATGCTAAAACGTGAAATTAATAAACTGAAACATTATTATCTACATATGTCCTTTAAATTTATATATACGTTGAAGTAAAAAAACTTTAGATTGTTATAAAAATATACTATTGATATATTTCGAAATATTTGGTTTAGGCAATAAAATAGCTGGATATGTAATTGTAATAAAGGTTACAAGAAATAAAACTTTCAGTTATAATCGAAAGCTATTGTATTGTTAATTTGTAATGTAAAAAAATTAATTAAAGCATATTGAATATAATTTATATTTACGTGCTTATTAATTTTTTATTTATGGATCATATTTATAGTCGTAATTTTAGTTTTTTTTCTCAGGAACAGCTTGCTTGATTCTCTGTACGCACAGCGTATTTATACTTTCAGCTTCCTTATCCTCTCCAAAGTCTTCTTCAATACCCTCCTTCTTTCGAGACCTATTAATTCAAGGGTTTTTCTCAATCCCAAGGTGATTATAAATATAATAAATATTTAGTTTTAAATAAATCCTTTATTGTTAATTTATTTTATTTTTGCTGATTTTCATGCTATCGATTTCTATAAAATTTTGTTTTAAAATATAAAAATATGAATAATTAATAATTGATATAAAAAGAAAAAGTTTGCATAAAAACCAAATAAATCAAGCAACTGACATTTTCTTTAACTTTATCGAACAGAAAATTGGACCATAGAAAGTGTTTTACCAACTTATGCCAATAACATAGATATATATTAAAGCTATTTACTGCAAATAACCTTTTTTTATATTAAAAATACATTCAGAGTCCTTAAATATAAAAATGAATTAGTTTATAAAAAATAATAATGATAAAATTACATTATAAAGACAAAATACTAGTTTTATAAAGGTCAAAATCAATCATTAAATAAGTATTATTTTTTTCAAATAGTATATTTGATCAAACTTGAATTTATTAAAACTACATTTCCCATAATTTTATTTATAAAAAGAAATAAGAAAGTTATTTAAACCACATATAAAGATGATGAGAGTGTAAATATTTACTATGTATATAATAAATATAAAATTTTTCGATAATTTGATAATTAATATATGAATATAATGAATTGTAGGGAGTTTTAAGTGGATTTAATTTTTTTTACACTTTTTTCGTTTTAATCCAATTTCAATTATTTTAATTTGTTAATATTACAGATAATTAAAATCGAAAACTATGTGCTTTGAAATATGATTAAATTTACATAAAATTATATACATAGTAAATAATACTTTATATTTGGAATATTTAATTATTGTTATTTAATAATTTTCATTCGTATATATTGTAGTATCAACATTTTATGCGATCTAACGTATTTATTGTTGATTATATATAAAATTTTTAGCATTGATGGTTAATTTGAATTTTAGATATTTAATATTATATAAGTAAAACTTCGGAATGATTTAGAGTGCTATAAAACAGATTATATTTTACGCCTTGACATCTTAAAAATCTTAATATTACCCTTAAATTCGCAGAATGATGTCTTCGATAGTTTCTTCTATCCTATTCCTTTTGTTTGTGATTATGTTTAAATTGATAATCAAACTTTTTTATACGAATTTTGTATTTGTAATCACACTAATCTATGTTAAAGACGTATGTTACTGTTCGTGTTCCACATTTGCAAATGATTACATTTTTATTTATTAATGATCACATTTTTTAGCCTCTATTCAACATGTACAAGATATCTATTATTTCAGTTCATTTTTCTATTAATGCAATTGTAATTTTATTTTTAATGTAGACAAAGATATTTTGTTTCTCAAAGCAGTAATTTTAAATCGTTTTATTTGTATGTGATCCGTTTTTTGGCCTGTTTGGTTCATTATTTTTTTATAAACAGTCTCTTCTAATCCTTTTTGAAAGTTTAAAATTGATTTTTCTTGCCGTATAAAGTTTATTTATATTAAAAATTCGTTATGTCTCCGTTTATAGTTATAAACAAGCATTTTTTTACATCTAATTGCAATTTATCTACTTTTATCATGATTCTTCGTAGGCTTGACATTTTGAATATTTTAGAGGATAAAGTATTATCTAGAATATGAAATTTAATGCTTTTTGTTTCTTTTTTATACCAACATAATATCTGGCTGCGTAAACAATATATTATATTATTGATCATAAAATTTTTTGATTGATTTGCTTCTTTTAGCATATACGAAACTTCATTTTTGTGTCTTCTAAAATGTTTCATGTCAAATGTTGTAAAGTTACTTTACTTGGTAAAATAGTCGTTTATTAGTGCATCATTTTATTTTTTTACACCTACATATTACCGCTCTTATTTAAATTTACATCATCCGTTCCGAGTATCTTATTATCTGATAATGCATTTTATGAACAAAAAGTCTATAAGATAATCTATTCATAGTTTTATCTACTTAAAGTATAAAATTTATTTTTTTTATCTGCAAATATGTTGATTCTTATACCAGAACTTTTTTTATTCAAACACTTATTTTAAACAAAGGGTTTTGGTTCTAGGTTCAAAACGATTATATAGTAGTTTATGATTAAATTTCATGCTTCTAAAAAATATGTTTAAATTTATACCGTTAAGATTGGTTTTGGTTTTATTTATAATTCTAAAAAAAAATAGATCACAAATCATGCCTAATGTCTTTACTTTAGTGCTGAAAGGCTATCTTACAAAATTCTTTGCTATTAAAGACAATATTTTCTTCTTTTGAATTTTATGTATTCAGCATCCAACACCATTTGTTGCAGTCTATCACCTAAATAAAACAAACCTCATTGTTTTTCGAATTGTAAAGTTTTAAATATTAAGAATGCAGTGTAAAATCCTGTTTAAATGCAAAATTTTGCTTATGTTCATCATGTGTGAAAAAAATTTGAAATAATTTTATATTTAGCAACCAGTTGTTTTATAATAGCATTATATATCACCAAAATGAACATTTTAAAGCTATATAGCATATAAAATTTCTTCAGAATAACAAAAATTGAAGATAACATTTAAACTACTTTGGTTGCACTTTAGTTTTCAGTGATCTGTTTTATTATAATTTAATATCCTATTTAGCAGTGGAAAATATCTAAATTAATGTTTAGAGTTATTATATGAACCGAATAAGGCCTGGCAGAAAAATAAGGATTTAAATTATTTTGTACACAATTTCGTATTGTTATACCAACACATGATGCCCTGATAGATAAATGTAATACAAAATTTGTTTTATTTTAGTCATCCTTTAACAAAATTATTCGTTTACGGTCCCAAAATAAATTAAATATCCTAGCTATTTAATAACCAAACAATAATTCATATCATAAGAAAATATACCAGCATAAATATATTAAGACCTGTTTTATTATCTTTGTATGCTTTAAAAAATATATATAACGTTTTTGATCATATTATAGTTTTTTACAGTTAACCAGTGTATTATTTAAACCATTAAATATATGCTTTTGCATTTGATAGTTTTTCAGTAAATTAATTTTATTTATATGTGTTTTTATGAAAGAATTTTTTTTTGTGTCATATTTAAAGGCCAAAATTTTTAGTTTAATTTTAATTTAAAATTTACCATTTATGACTAAACTGTTCAAGTTTAAAAATTATGGTAAGTATTTTTTTATAATAAATTTAATGCATCTTGATGTCCTAATATTACTTACATATATAAACTATTGTTGATTTTTTTCTTTCTATTTATAAAATTCTTTAAGATGTTTATATTACCAATCTTTACAATTTTAATGAAGTTTAGTTATGCGTTTTTCGCACATATTATGTTAAATTTAATGTGTTTGATACTTTTTTTGTGCATGTATCTTCATTATGATTTTTTCATCAAATATATTCAACTAAGCATAAAATTTTATTCAAAATACAATTTTTCTAAACTATTGAACAAGAAAACATTCTTATCTTTTATTTATCTATGATGTAAATGTTGAGGTTATAATGTGAATTAATATTAATTTGAAATTACATATTAAAATAATTATGCCAGAGCTAACAGAAAAAAATAAATGATATTTTGGTCAAAGATTAAGTTTAGAATTAATCTAAAAATTCTTAATTATCAAATAAAATTGTATAGAACGATTACGGATTTGATTAGCCCTGTATATGTTAATCACGAACTTCATTAATGGTTTATTTGTTTCCAACAGTGTTTTTATATGGATGAATCTAAAAGAATTAGATTGATTTTATTGATAATCCTATAAATTTGAAAATTTTAAAATTTGTAATGGTATAAAGTAGTAGGATAAATATCAATAAAAATAATAATAGTGACATAACTAATAATATATCTATTTTTATTAAAAAAACGGCTGCTATAGGTGCTTATTTCAACGTTAAAACATATCTTTTTGAGCTAAAATCTTAAAATCATTGGCATTATCTTAAAATAAAGTATGTTCTCGTTCGTCATTGATCAGAATATATTGAACTTCTTTCAAAGCTACATTAGAATAACATTTTAAATGTAACATTAGTTCGAAATTTCAAAATGTAAAGATGTACTTTATATACTAATATCTTTATCTTTTCTTTTTCAATTAAAAAAAATCGAAACCTAATTCATAATTATCTCTTTTGATTTCTGGTCTGATTTTTAAATACTAGTTTCATTAAAGAGATATCCATTGTATGGGGCATAAAAATTAAAATTACGGGTCTATAATTTTAAATTGATCTCAATATGTTTTTAACATATCAGGATATAACAAACTATAACATGATAGATAAAATATAATAACCTTTGGGCATTAAATTTATATTGTTTATGATACAATATATTTAAGCAACCATAAAAGCCGAATTCAATTTATTATTTTTGTATTATTTATGTTCACGGCTAATTCTATTTAGAATTATAAAAAGTGACTCGACTGATTTTCATAATAATTGAGTCAATAATGATATATTAACTGTCTCTTATAAAAGATGAACATACAATGTCATTATATCATTTTATATTATTATAACTTAAGGCTAAATTTACAGTACAAAAATTCAATCGATTTTGATAATGTTTTTTATACATACAGATGTTTAATGCATAAAAATGTGTCCATATATTCTTTAAGCAGCATAATTGACAAATTCATTAAATATAGACCCATATAGTAAAATACGTCCAATCTGCTAGTCGAACTTAGAAAATCAGCAATGACAGATAGACCTACAGCTAACTTATACAGAAATAAATTGGGCTGAAATTTGATTTAATTGTGTTGAAGTGGTTAACGATACTAAGAAAGAAAATTTACACCACATTTAACTTAGCATTATCGTTGCTTTCATATCTTAAAAGCTGTGTATGAATACAAAGTCGTCTTTTCTGCACAATCGTGAAATACAGCATGTTAAATAATTATAAATTTTCCATAATTTGATTCGCAGATATTATAGATATTGTTTCTGGGTTCTTCAATAAATTATTATTCAATTTGGCAAATATAATATTAGACTGACTCTAAGGGATCTGGATAGTATTTATATGCATCAAAATTATATTTTATAAAACCTTTGTAAAAATTGTTAATTTGACTAAAATTAAAGAGTAAAATTATAATTAAATTGAATGAAGCTATTTTTGATTCTGGAGAATATCATTAAAGCAATATTAAAAAGATACACGTATATTCATTAAAAATTTACCATTAATAATTTGAATAAAAAAAAGAAGTAGTTATATATTTGGTTATGTGAATTATTATCTGTTATTAGTGTTTATATTGGTGAATAAACATCTAATATTTCATTTGCAATTATACTATATTCTCACATAGTTAATTATTTTTAAACATTTTCATTGTGGTATATACTGTTCAAACAACGTACTTGATTAATTTAAGTAATTGTTTACATGTGAAGTATGCATTTTGTATATTTTGCTCAAACTGTATATTTATTTTTGTTAGTGCTAGACCTACATTCACATTATGATTTTTTCATGATAAAGATATAGAGTATGTGTAATACCGAATTTCACGTTATCTTTAAAGTCTCATTTATAAAAATAGCTCAGTTGTATAATCCAAGCATGTTTTTTATAAAAATTCAGAAATGTGATAAACATGGCTGACCACATGCTAAGGAGCGCAGATAAGGTTACCGTATTTTAAAAATTAATAATATTTGTTGTTTTATATTTTATATAATGAGATCGTTTTATTTACAAATACACTAGAAAGCTTTCATTTTTGCAATTATCAATCTTTTTTTTTAAAGTTCAAAAAATTTCATGATAATAAAAATTTTTTCTGTGTATTTGCATACTAAAATAGAATTCTCCATGTTTTCAAGGCACTGCAAAATGTATTAGGTGGTTTTCAATATATTAGCTATTATTATTATAGATAAATATGCCAAAAAAACCCAGGTTTATTTTCTAATACAAAAAAATCATATACACATTACAATTTTGCATGAGCAGAATCTATTATATATTTACTAGCTATTTTGATACGCTTCCTATTATTATTTCTTATTCTTTTTACTATGAATTTGTACATTTATACACGAAAACACTGTTCTTTTAGTAGTATTATTTATTATAGATATCGGATTATGCAGAAATTTGCATGTATTTATAATATATCGATTAGTATATTTTTTATGGGAATTTCTTTTATATTGTTAAAGCAAACATTTTATGTCATTTTTTTATATTTGATATATTATTGCACTCTATCCCATCTCTTTGAAATATTCTATATGCATAATCATCTTTGTTTGTATATATAAATGCCGGAATTAATTATTTTCTCTGTGGCTATGCTAACCTTATAATTCCTTATTTCTAGTAAACGGCTTTCGATTTTCATCATGTGATATCTTAATTTTATTACGCTGTAAAATGGCATCAATTCTTTTGTTTTTATGCCCCAGAGTAATATTAATGTTGATTTACTGTCTTTTAATTTTTTTACGGCTCAGTAAATCGAATCGTCAAATAATATAGAATTTTTGCAAAAATTATCTCTTATTTTTGATTTTATGTTTTAAATAAATTATCTGCATAAGCCAGAATAAAAAATTTATTCATGTGAATTTGAATTGTTAAAATAAATTACGTTTTGTTTGTAATTTTATGTAAAAATAGCCCAGATTTATATCAAATTAAGTTATATAGTTATGTGTTTCCCATTCAGAATTTTATAAAATTATGGATGCATATCAATTTTTGCAATTAGTATTAGAATATAAACTCTAGCGTACATAATTATATTTTTTTCACGCAAATTTGAACGCACGAAAAAACAAAATGTGCTATATTTACATTATTTTTTCTTTTTTTTTAGCTGTGATATGACGTCGTTTAATGTATTTATGGAATAATTGGTTATTTCGGCAAACATCGAAAAGCTACATGTGACTTAAGCTTAATTAAATTTTTGCGCAATTTTTTTATTATTACTAATATAACTGTTTCGGAAAATATAATTTTATAATGGTTATAAAATCGTAAATAATATTTTATAATGTGTATTGTATATGTAAGATAAATAATCTATATCACAAAATTCAATATTAGTGATTAATTAAAGGAAAAAATAGCTAAATAATCAAATACTTAAGGCTATAATTGATATCGAATTTTGTTTTGTTGTTTGTATACAAGTTAGCATATGAAGATATTTGTTCATTTATATCATGTAAAATGGGTTATGATTTTTTATCACTACGTAACATATAAAATCAGGAATAAGCATTTTAGTAAATCTTATTTGCGAAAAAAAAAATCTATAAATGTTAAAAGATAATATAAATACTTACATATTCGCATATATATAATATTCAAAATATTTATCAAAAGGGATGTAAAATTGTTTTTCAATGCTATAACTTTTATTCTAAAAAAAGCACGGTCAAAATGCATTCAAACATTTTAAAAATTGTGTCATTATTTCTTTTCTTCGTGTATGCAAAGATTTAAAAATAGATGTGTTTATAGCAGACAGCAATATTTATATTGTTTTTCAACAAACATACAACATTTGATTTTCTTGTATTGATATTGTATCTTTTAAAATATATATTATGGATTAAAAATATATCACATAGAACAAAAGAATAATTAATTATTGTCAAAACTTTAGATATAAAATATGATGATTCTCTATCTTTTACTCATCCTGCTGAGGGTTTTATAAAATAAAAAAAAGCTGACAAAAATGATTCTAATATGTCTAATTATAGAGACAAATATGTTTTTTTTTGCAAAAATATTCTGGATTTTTATTTTCTTGGTAATTGAACAAAATTTAAAGCATTTTAATCCGCAGAACATTTTTAAATTTACAAAAAGTAATATCATAACTTAAATTGAAATATATCAGCATTTCAAAAGCAAGAAGATGCATTTACAACACCTTGATAAAATTGAGAAGCATATTAAAACTTTAATAATACAAGTTATGGAGAATAACTATTTTATTAAAACTTATTATTATACTATATTTACAGTAAAGAAAACGAATATTTATATTTCTGTTAAGTATTTTGTTATTTTACCCCATACATCAATATATAAATCTAATTCAAGCTTAAGAATCGTCTTTATTATGAATTTAAATTTCTTTAAGGGTATATTTGATTCTTTGCTTTTTATTTATGATCAAGACAAGCAAAAAATTTAGATTGCTTAAGAGAATAAACTTAGCAATTACTCCATTATAGCTCAATACATTTACAATCATCCTAGATACTTCTTCTCACAAGCCTTATTTGTGCATTAAATGCTCAATCCTTTTACTTATGTTATGTTTATGCTTGGTTTTATATTCCATACATATTAATATATGACTTATGGTATTTTGTAACAACCCATACCAAGATAAGACAAAAGATATTATTCGAGTTCTAAATTTGTCTATAATGGAAGGTTCATTTGCCAATAGACCATAATATATATGCTCATATTTTCAAAATTATTCAGACTATCTATACTAGTTATTCCTTTTTCTATAAATATGATCAATGGTTTATAATTATTGCACAGGAGAATGTCTACTTGATTATTTAGCTTATAAATATCATTTTTTATTTTATAATTTACGAATAAAAAAATTAGAATATTACAAAACTGTTTATATGTCTATTCAAATCTGATATTTTATTGGATACCCAATATAAAAAAATATTTTAATATATATTAAGAAAATAGCATGCTGTAATTATATTTGAATTTACAAATTATATCGCAATTTTTAGATGAAAAAAAATGTTAAGTGTATTCAAATGTTTAAACATAATAATATCGCAATTCTTCATATTATAATTTTACCGAATAAATATACACTTATAGGTAAAAAAAGATTTTTTACTTTGCTTGCATGTATAGAGAATTCAGGATCATCAATTTTTGTGTTTTTAGGTAATAATATCGCAAAGTTTGTTATATATTTTGGAAAAATTTATAGTTTTTAAAGATTTGCTCAAGGATTTTTTGAACTCATAAACTTATAAAATTCCAATAAGCCCCATAACAAGCGTACTTTCTACGTTTAACATGCATTATTGTCACTTTCATATTAAGATAAACGCTAAACAGCTGAAGAAAGTGGGTTTGCTTAATGCCATTGCCTTGTATATGGCATGTATATTCTTAAATTTAGTTACTCTATCAGAGAGCTAAGGTTTTTTTTGTTTACATTTGATTTTTTGCGCAAGCTATCATTTTTGTACGGCACTTGTAAGTTAAAAAGTAATTTTTCTTGTAACTAGTCCAGGTTTCTTTTCTTTATAGCAGAGTAAAGCCATAATCAATGGTATTTTATTCTAATATATTTCGAAATTTTTACTTTATGATGTAGAGGTATCGATATGGTCATATATAATCGTATCTTTTTTATTCCGACATAAATCATAGCAACAGCTAGTTTATGCACGATTATAACATCTTTAATGTCTTCTAATTTTTAGTACGATTTAAAATCAAATCATAGAGAGTAAATGTGAAATAAAAAGATTATCTAAACATGACAAAATCTGCATTCATATTCTATATGTTTTATTCTGTGTGGCCGGAATATATATTTATAAGACTTTCAAATAAACAAATAGTAATCTTTTGTGCTTTATTCATCATATTTGTTTTTATTGGGCTGGACTAACTATTAACTATACGTTTATCTGTTCACTTGACTTAGAGCATTGTATAATTTTCAGAGCTTTAAAATATAAAAAATTTACCAGAAAACCAATCCATAATTATGGAGTGATATAGCCGCTAATTTTGATTTGTAGGAAAAAAAATGAATTTAGCATAAATTATATATTTGTTTTAAATCAGGATAATTTTGCAAGAATATAAAGAGTTCATTATAATTTTTTCATGTCAATATTAGAAGCTATTTCATAAAGTATGGGATATGTTGATTAGTGGTTTTTTTATTTTAATATCTAAACATTTTGTTTTATTCGGTATCTCATGCTTTGGAATTTTTTTACCCTGTTAAAGAACTCGGTATTTGATAAAGATAATTTTAAATAGGTTCTTTGCAATTTGATTTCGCTGTGCTTACATTTATCTGCCGATTTTTGACATTAACTAAGTCATTTAAGCCTAAACTTCTGAAGCGATAATTCTGAAAGCTTTTATTATGGTTGAGTTACTGCAGTTCGAAATATATAATTTTTTGATTTTGTTTGCTCTGAACTAAAATTTTTTTGATAAAATATTAATTTTGTGATCACGTTTAAAATAGTATTCATTTAATCTTATCTTGATTTTTGCCGTGTGTATCTCGTTTATTTTACCTTTAACTTATTGTAAAACCTCGCATTTTTCTTTGAATTTAATCTTGCATTGAATTTTCTTACCTTTATAAATTCATTTCTAAATTTGTATACGGCTTTCTCATACTTATCTATGTTCAATTTAATATTTTTTGTTGTTTTCATGTACCGAAATCGTAAATTAATATAATAGCTTTTTCTGATGACTTTTTGATAAGCTAAAAACACACACAGATATATGTATTCACTTGACTATACTATTACTATCCTTGAAAACCTTTAATAGCTATTAAAAGTTCCTATGATTTTAGTACATCAGACCATCTTGGTTCTTGGAAAGTAAACGACTTCCATTTGTATTGTTCTAGAATGAGCTCAGTGTGTTGTTCGAATCTCTCCGATTCATGTATATTGTTAGAGTTAATACTTATCTTATCTATCGTAAATATTGCTTCTCTTTCTCGGATAATTTAAGTTCCATGGGTTGTGTTCATCATTATATTCAATAAAAATATATGTCAATTATTAATATCACGTGCCTTTTTAAAAAATTAAAAAAACTTATTAGACATAAATAAATTCTACAAACAACTTCATGGCATTATTTGGAATCTTTTATGCATCTTATTTAAATCCTTCAAGCCCAATGATCAATATTAGAGGTTTTTTTTCTATTACTTTGTGGGTGACATAAGACTTGTTTTATCGTTTTCAAAGCATATATATATTCAATTTACGGATTAAATGTCCGTTTTATGACAATTTTCAGACTGTTTTATTTTAAATCTCACCTCTTGCATTTTTCTACATTCCTTGTATTTACAGTGGGTAAAAAATATACGAATATTTGATAATCAGATTTTAAATAATTTAAAAGAAAAGTATATTCTAATTCCCAGATTCCTATGTTAAACATAAAATAAATAATAGATCAAGCAATTAAAAATATAAATAGTAGCAATAAGAATCACAATAAACTAAATATATATAAAATGCTAAAATATCTTAAAAATAAATATTGCATAATATATAAGCCCCAAAAAATAAATCATTACTCAGTAAGGTTTTCCTTAATTAAATAAACCAATGTATATTTAAACACAAAACTGTTAATTTTAAGGAACTTCTGACATGCGAAAAGAATGATGATAAGTGTAGCGTATATAAAAGGGTATTTAGATCTTAAAACAGTTATTAAGCGATAAAAGCTATAATAGAATATACACATTTAAATTATTATTGAATAAAAATAATATAAACCATAAAAATTTCATCATGTTAGTGATCAAATTGTTTTCAAAAATAAAATATAATATTTGATTTCATAAAAAATTGAAATATATAAAATTTTCATATAAATGAATATAAGGCTGAAAATAAATAGCTTCTTTTCCATTGTAATTATAAGCTTAACGTGTCATAGTAATACTGTATGAACTCTATTTGGTTTTATATACCAAAGTATCATTTAATTTGATATATTAAATTTAGGATATTATAAATCATGCTAAATTATATCATTTTTATAAAATTATACTAAGTAATACAAATTAAAGGAAGATAGATATATTTTATTTGTTATTTAAAGTATCATAATTGAATACATACATACATTAACTTGGTTTTATTACTATACTGTAATAACTATGCTATTTTCGATTTTAGCGACCCTTAGCAGAAATAATGGCAATAATTTCTTTTTGGTACATTTTATTATTCTTATGTTATATCATTCTTTCAATTTACTTTATTATAAATCGAAAATAAATTCAATATATGTGTTTTTAAAAACGTTTTGCAAAATTTACTTGCAATTATATACTTTTTTAAAAAAATAGATTTTTTAGATCTTTTCGGCACTATTATACGCATAAATTTTTTTTGGATTTAAACACATGATTTAGAAATTATTTATAAAGGTTATCAAATTTAAATAGAATGGAAATTATTTAGATAGCTAATTGTTCCAATGCATAAATTCCATTTATATTAAAAAAACATTAATAAATATAAAATCTAAACATCTATTATATGTTGATATTTATATCTATAAATACTATGAATCTAAGTAGTTTTCAATACCATTATAAAAAATATTTTTTTGGCATAAATGCATCGTAATTTCTAAGTTTTTGATATTAAAGAATATATTCATGGGTAAAAATCAATTTAAGACTTTAAATTAAAGCTTAAAAAACCAAAATTATGATTAGCTAATATGAAAGTCCAATGTATCTAAACGAAACTTTAAACATAACTAGGAAAGACACTCTGATCTAAAAAAAAATTAACTATTCATTTTGTGTTTAAAAATAGAGAAAAGAATATACAGAGTACGTAAGATAATAAAAATCGCATATTTCATATTTAGTTTATCATTATATGGAAGCAGGATTACAATATGAATAGGCATAATTTTAATGGTAATATTATATAAGAAAAAATAAAAAGTTTATAGGTTCTAAACCAAGTTGGTAAATTTATTTTGCTTTGTATTATTCACACACAACCTTGTTTTATTACATCTATATAAACCGTTGTTGCTTGTAAAGTCTGTTATTCTTCAATATAGATAGAAAATATCATTGGATTTTTTTATTAATATAAATCCATAATATTTGTTGGAAAAAACCATTTTTTGTATTTGTAAGTTTTGGCTGTTTAATTTTATTTATTCTTTTTATGCGTATAATCAAAAAAAAACATTTAAATCGATCAATTTTTGAGGTCAACATCGTATGTTCATGTAGAAAAACCAAGAAACTCACTTTAATATGATAGCATAAATACAAAAAAGTATTTTATAAAAAAGCAAATAACATTCTGACCTTCCATCTCCATCTAGACTATAAATATAGACACAAAATTTAGATAAATATCCTTTTATAGTTTTTTTTATTGATAAATATACTTTGAGTATCTTGAAATATTTATATAGTCCTATTCTAGACATACATCTAAAAAAATTATAATCATTATTTTGTGATTCTATTGTTTTTTAACTATTTTTACCTTCATAATATGATCAAACTGTATATTTATAATTTAAACTCAAAATCTTTTTGTACAATATTATACAAAATATAAATTTTTAACTAAAGTATTAACAACTTATCACAAGGATACTTCAGATGACTTGAAATCAAGCTCCAAACGAAAGCTTAAATAATCTTATAAATTATAAAAAAAACATTGAAGACTTCACTACATACAAAAGAAGAGTAATCTTGCAACTAAAGAAATCCAAAATATGAGAGTTGTTAAAGGACGCGAAAAAAATGTCAAAGATGGTGTAAAGGCAGAAAATGCCGCTTTTAAAATAAATAATAATAAATTGTACACTATAAAATTATTTACTGTCCAATACAAAACCAATGTTGATCTTGTATGATTTTTTCAAATCAAATTTTAATTCATTTCATTTAGACCCATGATTATACTTCTCATAAAAAAATATACCTATACTCGTAAATCTCAATATTAAATGTATATTTGCCAAATTATTATATCTTCTGCTTATTATATGTGTATATTAAACGTTTGATAAATATTATCTCTGTTTCAGATTAGAACTTATGCCATCGATAATAATATTATAAATATTTTAAAAGACTATTATCGGAGTAAAAAGATTATTTTTTTGTTTAGAAAACTTTTTTTTATCATACTTTATCTAGACTTTAAAAAAAAACCCCAATTGATAAATTTTATGCTGCCTGATTTTGCGGGGAAAATATTTATGTAACAACTTGTTATCTTCAACATAAAAGTTCGTGATAAAAAATTTATCAGAAAAACATGTGCTTCTTGTCTACCAATTCAATATGATCATTTGCTAAGAATTGAATAATGCAATATATATGTATTTTCTTTTAGTTCATGTAAGAGATTTGCATTTAACAAATCCATTTAAAACACTTCAGTTAAAATTTGAATAAGAAGGTCAAATCACAAATTTAAGCAACTGTATGGATCAGAGTAAAAGCCTTCAAACTATGAATGTGCCATCTTTATAAACAAAAAGTACAATTTTATGCATAAATTTTATCATTTTATGCATTATTGTACATTTAAATGAAGGATATATATATGTCAACCTTATTTCATCATAAGGCTTTTTTTGTCTTGAATATACTTCATACCATAAATCGCCTAAAACTCTTGCAGATATCATAAAATCTTCATCATACTCATCACACCGATAAAATTTTTATTTTTTATTTATCTTGGCGAAATAGGCATCAAATTTGCTTATTTTATATGCAAAAGGCAGATAAATACTATTTTTAATGTTCTCAGTTGAAAAAATTGGATTACGTAATTTTTGAAGCTGATACATACTAAATTAAAAAATTTTTCTTAATTTTTGATCTTCTAAATTCATATTATACATTTCTGCGACCCAAAAGTCACTTATTCTATTTGCTAAAGTGATATATTGATCATCTACAAAATTTAACTAATAATTTTAAATACATTTTCATTTAAAAAACATGTAAATATTATATCAAAAAAAATCAATCTAATATATTTTTATAGCTTATTTGAGTATATTGGAGAAATAATATGAAGAAATATGTTGAATATAAATTAAATCGGCTTGCAATGTTACACATGCATGTCATTTGGCAAGGATTTTTATTTATGTACAAACAAATTACTTAAATTCTTCATGAAATCGCAAATGAATTGTTATGCACATAAGAGCTGCAAATAGAATATACCTATACATTTATATATCTTTATATTTTTTTAAGATCATAGTTAACCATGTAATCGATTTAGTAAGTTATTAGATAAAGTATTAAATTATACCTCTATATACAGCACTTGATCATTAATAACATTTTAGCAAGCTTTTACACATAAAAATACTTCTTAATATATTTTAGTAAGTTAATACATATCTTAGGTTTGAAATGCATTTTTGTGTCAGAAAATTACTATTTATGCGATTCTCTACAATTCGTTAAATTTAAAAATATTAATTCGAAATTTGTTTTTTAACCTACATCTTGCCTTATATTGAATGCGGTGTCTTGACAACAAAAAAATTCAGGTAATACGTTTTTAAATTTATAAAATTCTGCATAATTTAAATCTTCTTACTATTTATATAATCTAAAATACATGTAATATTTAATATAATTTTTGGCACATCTGGTAGATATGTTTTATTTATAAGCTATTAAAGAATGCCTATTTAGTTAGCAAAACTAATTATTCAGAAAAAAATTACTTTATATATTTAATATGCAAAATCATTGTTTCGTCTTATGTTTTTGGTATATTTTTAAAAAATAGACAGATATTACAACAAACAACTATAATATATAAAATATAATTAATTATGCATGAAACAAGTTTACATCAAAAAGTTATGCTTATCAACTTTTGAAAATATAAATCATAACATTTCGAATTGTGTAATTTGAAAGTATATATTTGAATGTGCCTACTTTCCAGGGTTGAATTTTAGCAGTATCAAGAAGTATGATTTTTGTCAACAGTACAGTAAATTGTTTCCCTGGCAGCATATTTAATATAAAATTGCTTTACATGCGTTTTTAATTGAAAGTGTCTGCGCAGATTAAAATATATATGTTATATAGGATCGTTTGTAATTTTATGAATACTTTTTATAAAGCTGGCTCCTTTAATATGCATTTTGAAAAATTTGAGCTCAGTAAGATAATATTATTTTATAATCATAGCCAAGAAATTTAAAAAAAGCGAACTAATATTGATCATTATATTAACGACTAAAAGGGACAGATTTATTTACAAAAGCAACAAAAGTAAATTTTACCCGGTTTATATGTTTCTTGCTTTAGTTATCATCTATCAACACATGAATATCATGATTTTTGTGTTTTCTTTAAAACATTTAATGTATGAATAATATTTTTTTTGCCGATTTTAGCATGAGTTAAATAATTAACACACTTTATTAGACAATATTATATGTACTTTATTGTAAGGAATGTTTGAGCAAAAAAAAGTAAAATGGTCCAATATTTTCAATGTTTTTTTATGCATTATAAAACCATAGAATTTAGAAATAAGCTAAATACAACTAAAAACACATGAAAAGAGTGTTAAGACTAAACATGATAGCATATGTAATTTTTTCTATTTTTGAACTAATTTATATATAAATATCTTTAAAAATTTGTATTCTGTTTTTATTACGTGATCAAAGATATATTTAGGGTTTTTATAAGCTAAAATCATGCAAATATATTGTAAAAAATACATTCACATATATAAAAAATACAATATGTATATCAAAATATAATTGCAAGCTTTGAACTTTATCTTTTAAAATAAACAGTTTAAATACTATTCCGGTAAAATTTGATACGTTTTTATACAACCATATGATTTATTCACTATAAAATTAGCTTCATTTTTATATTAATAAAAAAATATGCTACTATCGAAAAAAAGCATGTTACGATTTTCGTGTATTTACGCATTGTATTTTTACATAGAAAACTTGGTTTCTTACAAAATAAAAGTCTACTGTCTCGTTTAAAACGGTTATAGACAACCTAAGAATAGAAAACATATATAATTAATAATTTTACATTCTTTTTCTGTTTACTGGATCATTATATTTTATTTATAAATATAAAAAGATATCTATTGTGCACATACATAAAAATACATCTAAAAAATGTGTTTAGTATTACTTCATCGAAGGATGAAGAATAATTTGCAATCATGATTCTATAGGATAAGTCTTAATACATTTTAATAACAATCCATAAAAAAATCACGTCGTTAATAAATAAAACGTTAGAAATTAATGTATTTCTTATTAAAATATGATAGCTTAGACTATAAAATATATTATATAAACCCTTACTGTGATGATATTATATTATTAACAAGAAATTTTAGTAAAAGCAATAATCTGACTTTCTTCTATATTTTGCTAATTACAAGCTAATATTTACTTTATTTTTGTGTCATTTATATGCTATATACGATCTATTCTCAGAATCATTGATTACTGCGATTGAAACTAAAAAATTGGAAATATAATACGAATTTATGTTATTCTCCATGATGAATTCACTATTTATCAGCAGAACATATATTGAAAAATCAATCCGGATTATTAGAATATATCATATTTATTCTAAAAATCGACATGTAAAACGACCAATATTATATTCAAAATAAAATTTACTTGTGTTAAATTTATTGACAGATGTTTTATCTATTTTTCTGCAATATTGAACTATGTAAAAGCATATTTTGTAATGATTTATATAAAAACCTTTTTAGCAAATTTTAAAAATCGTAATAAAACAGAAATATCAATAAAAAAAATTGTTGAAATCGTATGAAAAAAAGATTGATGTATATACGTTATTTATTTTGATATGAAGTTTAGTGGATCTTATAGTATGAGATCCTTTGATCATTTAACAATCCAAATCCTTTTTGGATTATAAAATAGTATAATTATATGGATAAAAAAAGTTAATAATAGGAATGCAAAGCTTTTATAAAAAAACTACAACAATATTAACCCTTTATATATTGATGCTATACCTTAATTGCTGACATTACTTTAAGTAACTATAGGTTTGTTTTCAAATAAAGTGTGTTTATCTGTTAAAACTATGATTGTGCTCTTTTTTTTTACGAAATATAATATTATATATGTTTTTAATACTTAAATTTTTTTGTGACTTTTAATAGTCTTTTTTTTTGTATGTCGCTAGCAATAAATAATAATATTAAAGTTGAATTTTTATAGTTCGAAGTGTCTGGTATTTATAAAATCAAAAAACGGGGGCTTTTATTATACAAAAGGTATAAATGGTCAAATTTACAATTTAAACCATGAATCTTATACATTTATGTAGCAGAAACTCTTGTCTATCTCTGGTTTATAAACGGAAAACAACTAAATTAAAATATTTGAAATAGAAAGAAAAATGGCTTCACCTTTCTGGGTAAAAAATATATCTCATTATTTTATTGTAAATTTATACTATTTTGTTTGATTTTTAGTTGATATTTAAAGATATTTTTTCGGTGTAATAAATAGCAATACAGTTTTATTCAGTATAAATTTGAATTAAATGATTACAACAAAAAAGCTTAAAAACTATTTTCTGTCTATCTAACATTTAGACTATTTTCGCAAATTATAGAAGTAAATATTAAACAACTAATGGGGTGTTTTAATCAATTATATCTTTTGAAAGTCAGTTCTATTCGATTATGTTTTTTTTGTGTTATGAAATACAAACAAATTATAATGCGTTATATATGAGTACACTAGACAAATATAAATATTTTTATAAATCAGAAAATAATTAAGATTTGTGTGTAATATAGTGAACATACCATAGTATAACATAAAATTACAATCAGTTTATCCATCACATACGTTACATTGTATCTAATTTACTTTTAATAAAATAAAAGATCAATATATAACTAAATTTGTCTCCAAAGATCTAAAAAATCATGTTTTGTATTATTTTTTACGAGATAAAAATTTTATAAGCGTAAATTCTTCGCATATAATTCGACTTTTATTATTTATTTCTCGACAATTTATATATATATTGTACGATTAAAACTTAGTTTAAAAGATCTACTTGTATGGTAAAAATTCAAAACAGAAATGTAATAACAATGAGTGGGGAATTTTATTATAAAAAATTCAGTTAAATATAAATTAAAGCCATGATATATAGATTAAAATATTTATGCGCATGTTTTGTCGAAAAAAAGAATAAGGCAATAAGAAAACATTGTAATATCCATTATAAGAACTTATTGACCAAAATATAGCTTCTAAAAAAAGTACTTAGTTTATAATCGAACGTGTGGAATCTGAACATGTATTTATATAAATATCTATTTGTATGCTAATATATTTGTTGAACATATTATCTATAGATAAATTCTATTCGACGGTAAATAAAATAACGAAGCGTTTATTATTGAATTCTATTCTATTTATGCAGAAAAATATAATACGCATGCTATTCGTTATAAAAACTTGCAATTTTTTATTTTATTGAAACATAAATTATTTTTTTATTATAGCTGTTTATGCGACTTAAATTTCATTCAAATATAAATAAGTTATATTCATATCTTTTTATAGCAACTTTTTATTTTGAGTAAAAAGCTTTTTTTTGTAAATAGAAGTTTCTGTGTAGTGATATTGATCAGTTTTAGCAATATGTCCATTTATCTTAGATATAGAATAGCATAGAATAGCATAAAATTTTAAACAAAACAAAGGATAAAATCTCTGTATAATTAAGAATATATTGGATACGACATACAAAATTTAAGTGCGTAATGCATATTTTTTTAATGATGATTTACATTTTTAAAATCCTGCACATGAAAAAATAAAAAAAAATCTCATTATAAAATAAAGTTTATTTGTTTTTTAGACTTGAAATACATAAAAAAATGAATTTTAAAAAAGATATTCTTCCCTAATAGTAGAAATAAAAAATACTTTATAGAAAATGTATATAAAGAATTATAAATGTAAAAATAATCTTCATTTTTATATTAAATAAGAATTTCGACTATAATATATTTTTTTCTATGTAATTCGCAGACTACATTTCAATTGAATTTTTTTCCTGAATATTTTAAAATATAATATAAGCTTTCAAATGGCAAAAAATATGTAAATGTAATATATAAAACTCGCAAAGTTTACATAAGATAATTATAAATAGGAAAAAAACATATTTTTAAGAAAGATTTTCAAGTATTCTGTCGATTTAGACATGTACTATGTTCAATATGATATAATGCATAGCAATGAAAACAAAAATATAAAAAGTGAGGTTATATTTTAATTAAAATTATTTAGATCATTTTTATTTGGTATCTTTTTGATGACGAATATGCATATTTACATGATAAATTAGTCAATTAGTCTTAAATACGCACATTAATGCTTATCGGGTAGAAAACTATATGCAAAAACGATTCGGGAATACAGTATATTGCACCTTCGTACAATTTTTCAGCACACACGCCTCAGAAGCATACTTACTTAAATATTATGCTGACTACTATAACAAAAAGCAAAGTGAATTATATTTTTAAATTTTAAAAACATCAAAATCATTATACTTATACGGACTATCAGTATCTTTTTATAAAATTTATATTGGTGCATATATTGTAATTTATATTATAAAGCTAATTAATATTGGTTTTTATCATGTATGGTATATTTAGAATAGCTTAATCATACATATTTAAATATTTTTATATACTTTAAATTGTACTTAAACATTGAATACGAATATATTATTATATTTTTTATAGGATAATGAAAAACCAATAAAAAATGACAAGGAAGACGTTTTTATATGTAAAATAACGTATAAAAATCAAAAAAACAAAAGGGGTTTTTATTATAAACTATTGAATAAATTTGTATGTTGGTAGATTCCATGAAGACCAGAAGATATATTATTATGAAGTTGACAAATGAAGATTGAAATATGCATATCGACTATATGTGACTTAAAAACCATTAAACTTGGTATATATTGAATGAAAAACGCACGTAACGGTTTACTTAAAATTTATGAATGTGATATCTTTGTTAATAGAATGAACAAAAAAACAAATTTATGTCCAACGATAAGAGTATTTTCATAACATTGCACATGCTAAAAGGTAGCTATATATAATTAATACAATTATGCTCTAATTACACTAAAATTGCCTTCAATATACATATAAGAATAACTAAACAGGATTTTATTAACCGCATTTATTTGAACGAAATAAAGTCTGCGATTTAAACTTTTTTCGGTTTAAATAGAACGCAAAATTAAAATATATCAGGAATTTCGGGTGTTTTTAATCATATACAAATCAAGAATATTATTTTTTTAATTTCATTAATCTAAGTTCGAACAATTCAACATCCCGATTCTTAGGTTCGTAAAAGATTCATTAAAAATTTTCAACATAAAAAGTCACTTTAAAAAATATACATTAAAAATATCTATAAAAATACAGAATTGAATATCTGCGGAAATACAAATAAGTCTATATTTATTTTATTATTTTGTGCAATACAAAAAACTAGACTAAAGTTATATCAAATAATAAAATATGTTGATAAAAAATGCCGCTTGTTAAAAATAAACAATATAATATCAATTCATAGAAACAGAGAGCAGCAGTAAAGCATGGAAATTTCGATTCATTTTTTAATTTGTAAGATAAACAATAATGCTAAAAGATTTCTGAAATTAGGAAATAGCGTGAATAAATCGGACAAAAAACATACAAAAACATAGTCAATCGAGCAAAACAAATATTACTATTATATGCAGTTTATAGAAATAAATATAAGCTCAAAGAATCAGCGAAAATTAACAACTGCCATGATATAGCTTAAGCATTAAAAAGGTAAAAGCAAACATTTTAAATAAAATGAATTATAAAAAAATAATGATTGTAAATATGATGATTCTATATATAAAATATATCAGTTCTTAATGAGACAAACTTTAACTATTGACTTTTTTTTACTAATAAAAATAATATTCCTGGCAATAATCAATATATGATACCTATTTTCTCAATGAGAATAATCTACCAGTTATTCACTGAGGTCTAAAAAATTTTGATAAAATAAAAATAAATGTAAAAACTTATAAAATTATTATAAAATTATAAAAATCGTAAATTTCACTTTTGCAATATAAGGTAATAAAATCAATTAATTCAATGATTTATGTTCAGCAAGCTGCAATTTTTTTTTATATTTAATAAAATGAAATGTTGCACTTTATGTCATAATAGACGGAAATTTGGATCTTCTGCTTTTAATTTTAACAAAATATCTTATATAATTCGTGTAATGGCTGCGATATACCAACACATGAAAAAAAAAATATTATATACAAAACAGTATAAAGATAAAGAAGTGTCAATTTAACAAAAATACAAAAATTGTCGACAAAATATACTATATCATTTCTTTTTTTGTTTATAAATTCCTCTGTAGTTTTTAATATAAAAGCATGTAGAAAAAATCATAGCGTACTTGTCAGATGTTTCTTATTATTTTTTATAAGTAAAATTGTTACGGTTAAGACTTTTTTGGCATCTTTTGTGTTGCTTTTGATACAATTTTTATAGATAAAAAGCAAAACAATATAAAGTTTTATACATCCACAATTTCATTATTTACTATTTATATATTCTGAATAGGAATTTTAAATAAAACGAAATCACAAGGAAATCAATTCTTTTTATATAATAGAATAACTATGAATCTTTATAATACATAAAAAAAATTCACTGTTTTTGGTACTATTTTTATGATCTTTGCAGAATATAACATAATTACATCGAATTGCAATGCATAATTGAATTTGTATTTTGCAATAAGCATTCTTTTGTGCCTTTAATGTAAAATATGGACTTTTAATATATGAATGTCACTTTTTTCGTGGTAAATATATTTATCAAATGCCATCCATTCCATATCTAGAAGCATGTGCAAAAGCCATCATCTATATACTCTAAGCATATAACTAAATTTTAGTTACATGTACATCAACTTGGAATATAAAAAATAATTGAAATAATTATAGATTTATATTTTACATTTTTTTAATGTTGTTATTCAACAAATTAAAAAAACAAATATATTTTTTTTATCTTTTCAAATATGTCCTGTATCTTCAGATTTTAACATTAGTATTCTATATAGAGGTATTATAGATATACATCTGCCGAGTTATAAGAATATAGGATCCTTTCAGTTCTCAAGCTCATAACAAACAGAGGTTTTTCTGTAATATTTATCCGTCTAGTCTTCGCAATCAGATTATCAATATTGTATAATATAATAAAACGCCATCCTCGCAACTATCCACCCTTTTATAAAGTTCAAAAAAAGCAATCGATCAGCAATCTAGATAATATAAAATATACGGGTAGCTTTTGTATGATGTATAAGATATTCTATTTTTTCTATATATTTTTTTTGCTGCTTAAAAGATCTTAAGCATATCATAATGCCATAATAAAGGTTTTTAATATTGTTCCTAACTCAAATAACAATACTTTTAGTATATTATTATATGCTACGGTGTCTCTTCCTATAAATTTTTTTGGAACTATGGCAGGAATCTCCAGCGAAAATTTACGGGCAAGGATAAAAAATTCAAAGAAAAATCTATTTAATAGATATTTTTTTCGCAAAATCAAGATAGAATGCTGTAAATATATACATATAAAATACGAACAAGTATAGGTATACCTAGCCATCAATAAATTATCAATTCTTGTAAGCAAGCAGAAAAACCACCTCTCATTACTCTGAAGCTATCATCATCTTTAAACTAGCTGAAACGCCTATTAGTCAAAAGAAGCCACAAACTGATCTATAAATGATTCGGAAGAATACAAAGATAAGGCTGAAAATAAGTTAATAAAAAAATATAATGGAATCTCTAAATGTTTTATGTGTTTAGCATAAGCTATTTAAAATGCATCAAATGCTCTGATCGATCATTTCTAGATTAGAAGGCAGGTCTGCAATCAAAAAGTAACTGCAACGAAAAGAAGGGGAAAAGCACATACACGATCGAATTTTTAACATTATGATAATTAAATATCGTTATAAAAACAAAAACATTCTTAAAGGTTAAAGCTTAAATAAAATTATATCTATTAAGAGTTTGAAAGAATCACAACAGTTCCTTGAACATCAGTTTTTTTAAAAAATAAACATCGAACAAAAATATGTGACCAATATCCATATCACAACCTAACGTCCCCTAAAATGTTAAATATACCAAAATCTAAAAGCTGTATAGAGGGGTTTCTCGAAAAATGGTATAAAAACCAGCTGCGGAAGAATTAAATATTGTTGTAATGCAAAAAAGCAAAATTCAAAGTTAATATTACCATAACATAGAACTGACATCTTACGAAATAACTTAAATATATAATTGCTGTGAAATAATTAAGCTTTAGAGCAATATCGTGCGACAATATATGTCAATACTGAGAAACAGATTGATTTTCTAGGGGTGATCAGCAAGAACAATGATAAGACATGAAATATGAGGCTAGAAATAGATGAATAAATAAAAAAAAATAACACAAAAACGTAAATTAAAATAAATAATATTTTTTAATAAGCTGAAATCATAAAAAAACACACCTTATGTGTTTTGTTAATCACAATTACTATTTTCAATTATGTAATCTATATCTACATAACCGGAAAGCCCAACAGTTTGTCGGTAGAAGTAACCCCTTTAAAAGAAAAATAAAAATTGGACTGTATCTTATTAGAGTTTTTAAAAATAAATATGACCAGAAATAAAAGTGGTTAAAAACAGATAAATTTCCGATTTATGATATTTAAAACCAAAACATACATTCTCTAAAAAGAAAAAGTATAAGTTTATTAATGTATGTGATAAATGTATAAAAATACACAAAAACTGCGCAATTGATAATGTAAAACACATGATACTAATATATACGCTGCGATAAAACTAGATTGGATTAATCTGAATAGTTCAGAACGCTATAGTACAGGACATGATTACATCGTTAAGATAAATAGCGATCAAAAAACAAAGCCAAATGGTATAGAGTTTAAATAAAAAAAGTTTGACTGGAGGATCATGTGTAGTTTTTAGGCTGCATATTAGCGTTAACATATAAGAATCAATTATTTTATAAAAATAAAAAATAAAAAATGAGACGAAACACTGAGTGAAACAAAGTATGAAATAATCAAGAAGAATATATATAAAATTTTTTAGTACAAGGTGACAGCTTAATATCAATATCATTAGTATTTTGATTGAATTCAGTTTTTTGCAGATTATAAGAAAAAAATTAATCACAGGCAATTAAAATATAAATTAAAACACCGAAACTACTAATTTTGCATATTAGTGTCTAAAAAAATTGTGTCAAAAAATACAAGTAACTTTATACCGCTGTCTTAGTAAGTAAAAACATTTTTCAAATGTATTGGGATGAAAAAAACATATCGAAGTCTGCTACTAGCAACGAAAACGCAAAGATATTGCAACATTCTAGGCAGAAAAAATGTATTTTGATACATAAAAATATTAGAATTTATAAATGGATGCAAAACCAGAAACAATGATCTAAATTTATGTTTAAATGGATCAAAACTTGAAGTCAAAATAACTTTCGATTTAATGTTGATGTAGGCAATTTCTTAACATGCAATATATTTTACCAAATACTACGCAAGGTTATTTTTGCTAGAGTCGTAAATTTATATGTGCATGTCATATAAATAGAACATATATAATGCAAAACATAAATAAATATGCAACAAGCCTAAATAGAATAACTCCACAACAAAGGAAAGAACCTGAGCGTTGTCTTGAAAACATAAAATTAAAATTAAAAGATATTCATTCAATACTAAGATACTAGATCAATACAGAGTATAAACAAATAGGAAAGCGGATCTGCGCAAATGAAAAAAAGGCAAAGCCGATAAATATAATCTATTATATATATAGAAAATACGAAATAGTCTAACTTGATTGTTCTGAGCTGTAAAATAAGTAAAAAGAGAATTCAATATGTAAAATAAAACGAAAATACTCCATATAAAAGTCTTCAATGTGCAAAATAAATCAACGCAAGAGAAAATAGGAACAACAAAGAGGCTACATTAGAAATTGCTTGTGAATGGACCTAGCTCGTGTCAATGTATTTCTAGTGTAAATATTGTATAGGTGTGCGAGAAATATGCTTTCACTGTAAATACTCGTTAAAAATTGTCGATCACTCAGCAAACAGATGTAAAAAAATATTTTTTCTATCATTTTACAAGAATAAATAATTAAAAGGATCAGTTTCAGTACTTTAATATAGAACGCTAATATAATTTGAAAAAAACCAATAAAAATTAGTCTAAAATCAAAACAAGAAAAAACAAAAAACATATGCATGAAGATAAAATAGAGACATGAATTAGAACTTGAATGTAAATTATAACGTGATACGCGAACATGTTAAATATCATAAAAGAATATCTGTATTATACCATATAAATTATTGTGATTAGTATTGAAAATTTAAAAAAGTTTAAAATATATATACTAAAAGTTAGATCTGCTAGAATGCGTTCTGTCCTATATTTACAAGTGCAAGATATAAATTTTCGTTATTTTTTAACTTTGGATGATGTGTAACACAATTCCATACAGAAATCAGAAAGAACTCGAAGTAACTAACTTAATTGTGAATATATACAAACCTTAGGATTATAACAACCCCTTGAATTGTTAAGTATTTACGGAGGACTCATAGTAAAAAGGGCTTAAGAGATGAAAAAATCGCCTAAAGTATTAATACTCTGTGTGCACGAAAGGTCTAGTAAGGTGCGCTTTATAACACAAAATTAAGTTACAACGTATTTTACCTATGTTGTGCTGACATTTTTTTAGATATTCTTGCTTTAAACTTGTATTCTGTGTACATAAAATAACCAGCGATTTGAAATCCAATATTTATTTAGTAAATATGTATAATGAATTACAAATAAAAGAGTTAGAATACATATATAACGTCTGAGACTATATCCATTTTTTCTTTCATTTGTAATCCATCAATCAACAGCTAATACGTTATTTATATATTTAAAAACCCGGTATTTTGGGTTTATTTTGTGTATTTACTGCCATTAAATCCTTTTTTGTTAAATAACCAGAATCCAAAGTAGTTTTTAGTAATTTTTAGTTCTAATAAATATAATTTCATAATTTATTGTTTAAGAATTAGGATGTCTAAATCTAAATGACTCCATATTTTATGATTAATTTGTTTTTTATTTCTATTCATTTTTAATGCATCTGATTATAAACACTTAAAATAAAAGGTATAAATATTTTTCTTTAGAATTAAGGAATTAAAAATTGAAAGATATTTTAAACAAAAAATTTATGACAAATTTAATTTTAATAATTAAGCTTATAAATTATAAATTAATTTAGTACTTAAACTTTTCGTTGATCAAAAAAGATCCTTGTAATTCACTAGAATACAAATATAATAATTTAAATCTGTTTTATATGTATAATATATAGGTTTGATGTTTATAGTAGTATTATTATTTTGTAACTGTAAAATTTATCGTTTATTGTTAGGTTCAACGTTTAAATTTTGCTATTTTTTGTATAAAAACACTCGTAATATTGAGATTTCCTCAATTTTCGATTTACAAAATATTTTTTCCAATATAAGAATTAATTTATTATTTAATTTTTAGAAATACATTAATTCTAATGCTAACATTAGAAAATATAGGTTTTAATTAAGTGTAAATCATAATATAGATAAATCATAGAATTTACTTTAAAATACTTCTAATAATCAATATTATTTTTTTATTTTTATTTATTTATTAGTATATTCTGTTAAGTACAGCCAATGCCGTAATATTGCAGCTGGGTAGTATAAATATTTAGGCCAGAAATACTATTACGCAAATAAAACACACTTTCATTAATGACCTTTGACTGATTTAGTTTTAGGCCCGCATTATTGGCCTGCTTTGCAAGGCGTTTTCGCCGCCTCGTCTTGCGGGTTTCCTTGACCGACTTCTGAGATTTTTCTGCCCCCAAAAGCTTCAAGGATGTATCCTCATCTTTAAAATATTTATCTTTAAAAATATTCTTTCTATCTATCTTTGTAAAATATAGAATATCGCCAACACTAAATTTTATATTTAGTTGACTTTGTCCCCCTAGTGCTGGGAAGACATTTGCAAGGGTTAAGTCCGAGCAATCGCTGTAGACTACCTCCCCTATATATTCTCTGTGATTGTTTAACACAATTTTTATAAAAACTGTGCTTAGCGAATTTTTTATTAATTTCATGTCATTCATGTAATTTAAAAAAGGTTTGTTTATTTAAAATTGATATTCTAGATAGGGATAAATTAAATTAAATTAACATAAATGAAAATTATAATTATTAAAAATATTTTAAAACAACTTTGAAAGAATAAGTAAGTATATTTTATTCGAATTGATTTCTTTTGAATTTATAAAAGGGGTGTTTGAATCACATCAAGTAAGTTTTATCCAATATAATTATATGAATAAACCTTACAGAATATTTATCTAGCAGAAATATTGCTATCCATATCGACTATCTAGAGTAAAAGCCTCTGTATAATGTTATGGTTTACAAAACTGATCTACTGTATGCTAAAAGAAGAACTTATGTAATTATATTTACAAAATATAGAAGATATACAAATAAAATAATCAGTTTGAAGCCTATATGAAATTTTTATAATAAATTATAAATTCAATGATATTTTTTATCTACAACACAATATTTAAAATGAAATATTTTTGTAATAAATTACCAGTAAGACGCTTTATTTCTCAAATTTAGACAATCTGTTAAAAAGAATCTTTCTATTACGTAATAAATAGATATTTTGCATATCAAATAGTTCTTGACTAAGAAATTGTATTTTTATTTATGATTGGAATTTTATTTCTCCAATTTAAAACCAAGGTATAAATTTGATATAGGTAAAAATTACCATATATGCTGAATGCTTTCAAAATTTTTCTTTGAAAATTAATACAACAGTTTTTTGGATTATCATAGCATATAGTGAAAAACGAAATTGAGACATATATTCAATTATAGATGGGGAAATCCCTTGTACTAAATGGTATTGATTAAATAAGTTGCAATAAAAAACACATTGAAGAAGTAACTATTTATATAGCTTATAAAAATGATTTTCGCACGGAGCATCGATCAAGTTAAGGTTTAAGAAAGAATATGAAGTTAAAATAACAAAAATAACCCGATAAAATAAATTATATTAATTAATATCAATAATATAACACTGTAATTTGACACCTCAAAAGTTAAAATTGACAATCTAATATCTAAATATGAATGTTTCAAATAGAAAACACCTCTCAATTGTATCATAATACGGTGAATATATTTTATATTAATATATATGCTTTAAAAAGATTTCTCTACATTCAAATTTATTGAAATAGCACTTTTTCCAGCCAATGTGATTTTAACCCTTTATATAGACATTTGATAAAATGCTTTAAACACATAAAATATTTTTTCTAGAGATTATATTTTTAGATGATCCCCAACGAATTCTATTTGATATTTCTTTTCGCATTATAAATTATAAAACTCAATGATAAGATAATCTTAATGTTTACTATTCAAAAAATAAATTATATGCTTCCCTAAATAAACAGATTTTTTTTTAAAAACCAAAGTTTAATTCTACGGACGCAAAATATTGTAAAAATATACTGCGATAAATTTTATATAATAAAATATAATTTAAATCCACAAAGAATAAATTTAAAAGCTTGTATGATAATATTAACCTGAACATAATTCATCATGGAAGTAATTGACTATGCAAGCTTATTTGTTAATTTATTAATTGACAATAAAATTGTTTTAAGTGAAAAATATCATATACATTAAAACATAATTACCAGCAAATAATATTAAGCGTGAATTTTCATGGATAATCACGAAATTAGAGGAATATAACCGATTAAAATATTTTTTATAACCTTTTAATCATTTATATTTGCCTGAACAACGTTTTGTGATCAGTATAATGATGTATTTGACAGAATTATGCCTTTAGATAAAGCCTATTTCTGCTCTAAATCTGAATTAAAAAAATTCTAAATGGATTGTTTGACAATTCCACACATACCTTTGTATTTTCAAAATTCGAAGACATTATTCTTGCTTACATTTTTTATTTAATAAACTATGCTTTTTTGTCAGTTGATACCTTTACATCCTTATTGTTAGAATCTTCCATAAAAAATGTTTCAAATCTAACTAGATAAATCTAATATTTCAATATATTTATGTATCAACAGTAATTCATGAGTGTTTTTCTCAAACTATAATATATTGATCAACATCTGATCCAATCAAAAAAATTATTTGAAAATATAATTAGAAATATACTTGCATGATTAATTTCGAATAAAAAAATAAAATCAAGAAACAGTTGTTGTAAATATACATTTTACATGAAGTATATATGATAAATATGGTTATTATCTTTGTGATTTTAGCTATCGTAACCAGTATTCTAGTATATTAATTAAACATGGCCTATATGTATTATATGGAAAATACACAAATGCTCTAATTCGATATTACAATCAGGTTTAATTGTTGCTAATTCAGTATCTTTTCTAATTTATTTGTTGATTAATGTAAATTTTTTTATTTTAAAAACATATTCATAGTAGAAAACCGTATTTTCTACAAGATTTATGTCGTTGTAAAGTTATTTTCAGTTCTTATTCGCTTTTATACTATTTTTATTTTTGTATCTCACGTGTTTATCTATATTTTTTTATAATTTTGGCTGTGTAAATAGATAGATAACTCACGTTATAAAATTAAAAAAATTTCTTAGATAAGTTATTAATTTACTATATATGCACCTTTTGGTTATAATATTATATTTTCTATATTATATGGATAAGGAATCATTTATTTGGCTATATGTATAAAATTATTTCTTTTTTTGAAATTTTATAGCCAATTTAATTTAGATTTACCTAATGTGTTTAAGGAGAAAATATAAATCACTCGATAATCTTTGAATAAAATCTTATGGTTAAAAATTGTATCAACCTAAATAGTTCTAAAAAAGAGAAACTCGATAATATTTAAGTATTTGATTCGCAATTTATAATTGGCATAACAAATATATTATGCAGATAATCTTGTTCTAACATCCACCAATAATCTTTTGTGTCAAATAATATTTGAAAATTAGAGTTAATTAGCAATGGTTGAGTGGTATTAATATTCAAGCTAAGACCTTAATTTTGATGATTATAGATAAAAATTGGATACACATAAAAAAATAGTGCATTATTATATGGCGGCCGGCTGCAATGGATACAGCAAACACTTCTAGACATATCGAAGTAATAGAAAGCTTTCAGCTATAAAAGTATACTTGATTGATGCGCTGAAACAATTTTACTCGATATTCGAACTCATGTGCAAGTAATCGAAGCCAATATTGGTATGATGGGATTATTTTTCTTTGTATTTGCGACGCTTAATGTGATCAACACCGTTAGTTTTTTTAAATAAATACCAAAAGTTTGATATTTAAAGAACTGCAACCTATGAATAGATTCGATTAACATAATCCAGGAATTCTTATCTAGATTTTAATGTTTTATATACCATCTGATTTATTTTTCGAATGACAATTTAACGTTTTTAATTCATTTTTTGAATATTTTAAATCTTGTAAAATTTTAAAGCGTTTTTCAAAAAATGAAATAAAAATTACTGTCTTCTTAAATCCATAGTTTTTTTGCAGTTCTATCTTTACATATTTACCCTGTAATATTCAAACCGACGTGTGGTATTATTTTAATCAAAATTATATGATTAAAAACTTCTTTCAAATATGGTTAGTATTGCATTTGAGAATTAATAATATCATTCTCGCGCATTTTTATATATAAATAATGCTGGCTTGAATAAAATTATTATTAAAATATTATGTTAAATCGATATTAAAATTCAAATTATAGCAAAATTATGTATTTATTTGACAGAGAAGTTTGCAATTAAAAGAAAGATAAAAAAAAGTATCATGAGTTAATTTTTAAAAACCTGACGATTAGTAGATTGACTATATTTTTATATGGCTATAGAAGGTTTTAAACTTATTCGATTGAAGAATGTCGGAGAAAAATGTGAAAATTAAATGTAAAAGAAATTATAAATTCACAAATTTTTATTTTTAAAATATAACATAAATAAATATTCATATAAAAAAATTATATTTATTTTTAAGATGAATGAAATATATTATTGGTATATCGATATTTTTAATTATAAAATTCGAAAGTTATGTCTAATTAAATTTCTTCCATGGTCAAAAATTTAATTTTAAAGTTTAATTGTATATATAATTACATTGTAACACAAAAAAATCATAAAATAAAGTTTCACGTTATAATATAACTATATTTTTCTTTTTCATATTCACAACATAATATATAATATTGTTTCTAATTGTATATGAGCAGTTACTTTTCCATGATTGATATGTTAAAGTGTGATGTTTTAATGTACTGTCTAGTAAAAAAATTAGATATTATAATTTAAAACAACATGTTTTAGTTCATATTATAATATTTTCATATATCGCACCCTACCCTATAGATTTATATTTTCGTGTTTCAATTATCCTTGAATTATAGATTTTGATAAACGCGTATAATAAAGAATATCGAAGTTGCAGAATCCGATTTTAAGCAAAAAGTAGTTTTAGAAAAGCTTAGATCCAATGTAAGATTAAGAAGGACGTTAAACTTCAAAAATTTTATCTTCAAATGGTGATAATAAGACCAGCAGAAATAAGCAAAGGTTTTTTCAACTTGATGAGTGGTATTAATCACAAATCGATAGATTTAGTTTTGCGATCCAGAATGGAGAGCTAGAATTAGGAAGATGAAATTCAGACAGATAAGATCGATTGTTACGTAAAAAGGAGGAAAATTTGTTTGATGGTTCAGATTTCTATTAGAAAATATTAATATAATTTCTGATTTTATAAATAATATTATTTCGTCAATGAAACTGTAAAAATATATTTTTTGAAATAAACATTTACAAAATAAAAATTTTAGTGATGAAAATATGACAGATTGTATATTAGAAGATCAAAATGTTATATTAGATAATAAAGAGCATACACAAGTTTCTTCTTGAGAAAAATCTTATTTATGTGAGTTATAAAATGTTTCAATCTGATTCTCTAAACTTAGAAACTCTCACAATTATCATACCTTATCTGTGCAATACACTTTTTGATTGACAGAAAAACCGATATTCTGGCTATAAAATCTATACGAAAATAAGCAAGGTGTCAATTTAGTCGATGGAATAGGGTTGGGAATAACAATACAAATTTTTGCTTTTTAGGGTCGATGTGCGCTTCCGAACAATTAAACATGTTTTAATTTTATCACCATCTACAGTTTTAAGCCATTAATTCAAAAAATATAAAGGTTATTGTTCTTTTGTATGCAAGGAATGTTTCACAAATCATATATTAGAAAATAAAGCAAATAATAATAGAATGTAAGAGGATTTCCGCTGTATGTCTGTTATAAGACACACTGATCATCAATTTCTTACCTAAAGCTTTAATATGTTATTCTGATAAAAAAACAATTAAAACAAAAATGCTATTTTTCACAAAAAAAAAAGTTTTTACCGTGATAGCCGGATTGATGTTCTGGGACACACATTCGAAATGATTCTACGGTTTTGAGGCTGTTTAATTGTATTATTTCTTTGCGAACGTGATATACATTCAGATTTTCAATATAATTTAGAGATCCAATCAATAAGAGCTCTTTTTTTTCGGTGCGAATAAAGAAGCCACTGAAAGAGCATAAAAATGGTCTTGATTTTGAGAGCTCTAATCGAACCCGATATTCATAGAAGAATAAAAAATAGAGTAGAATGCATATAATCAAATGATTTGGTAATTAACAACATATATAGAAAAAAGGTTACCGAGAGCTGTTCAAACAAATAATAAAAAATAAAATAAATACAATATAATACAGAACAGGCGAAAATAGAATCTTAATATCCAATGTAATAAAAATTTTGTAAAAAGCAAATTTATTCACAGATTCAAATCGAACCGCCAAGAGAAAGCAAAGCATTAAAAATGTGATTTTTATCTGCTGCCAGAAATGTAGGATATAATCGTATTTATAGATTTGACTGACTACCTAGAGCAAATTAAAAATAAATTAAATAGGATTATTTTTATAAAATACGAAAAGCAGAACAAAAAATAAGGCATTAGTATTAATTTATTGAAAAATGCAGTGAACGGATTATAATTTGAAAAACGATACTGTTCTGAGCCCATTGCAAAAATTCAAATTCAGAAAAATCTAGTAAAATTTCCTAAAGAATGTATATAAAAATTAAATAAAATGAAGAAGAAGGTTTGAAAGATGAAAGATCTGTGATTTTTATGAGTTCATATTTTTTTATTGGGAAGTAAGATATAGATAAATCCCGACTGGTTATTGAAGGGTCATCAAAGTGGATAAAAATGGGGAAAGAAAAATAAATCAGTTCCTATATTATAATAAAATTTTGAAAAATGAACAAAAGATGATTGAAATTAAAGTTAATATAAAATAATATTACAAAAAGGGCGAAAAAATCAACCTTGGGGCTAAACAAAAAAACATTACATTATAAGATAACAATAAGAAGGTTATGCATTTTTTTCGACAGCTCGTTTAAGTGGATTAGGAATAAGTATAAACAGAGCAAGTATATTGATTATTTATGACTCAGATTTTAATCGATTGACGAATGATAAGCAAAAGAAAGTGCATAGGGGTTCTGGCACAAAATGATATTGTAATATATATTTATTCATAGGAACAACAGCAGAAAACTAATTATAAGTTTTATAGATAACAAAGTATTCAGAATCTAAGATTTCATCCTTTTTGAGAAGATGGTATCATTAATTTGTTTATACATGAAAAATCAAAGAAAATAAAGTGAAATTCAACGAAACAACATATATGTAAGCATAAGCGTAAAAGGCTAGGATAATAATCGTGAATTGTGTTTTGTTCTAATTTATAATGTAGGTAACGAATTAAAAGAAAATTTAATTAAATTCAGAATATTATAAAAGTAGAATGATAAAGAAATACTTGACTTTATAATGAATAAAGGAAAAATAAAAAGTTAAACTCACATTCTTTTTTTTTTATTTCTTGATTATATTACGTACTAAATTTTAACAAAAACCTCGAAAAATCTTATTTTCAATATTTATTTATAAAAATAAGAATTACTATGAATGTAATTAATAGTGTAAAGGTTTCATCGTATTTAGATTGTTTAATCCGAATATTTTTTAGATAATGTATACATGTATGAATTCATAACTTATCAAGCAAATGTTATTGCAACAGTAGAAAACATTATGCGCGCCCAACAAAAAATACTATTGAATAAAAAGCATTGAAACTTAAATATAATAACTAACTATTTATAAATTTACATATATTAGTATTAAATATTTTTTTAGCAAAAATTTAACAATGCAATACATATTTTTAATATAAGAAAATATCAACAAAATTAAAACGTTGCCAATTTGTAAAAAAAATTGCATATCTTAATATTATATATTTAAAATCATATTTTATAGATTTGGTAAATTTTTATGGAAGAGAATTCTGTTGCAGAAAAAATAGTGATATAAGACCGTATATTGTATAATAATAGAAGTTAGGGATTAAAATGACTTTGTTATTTTTGCACCACTCCAAACCTTGCAAAAAAATAGTATATTATATCTGTGTGACCATTTAAGATATAATATGCAGAATAACGTATAATTTTTCAAAGATTATATAAAAGATGCTATTTTAGTGTTTTTTATTTATATTAGTTTCCTATAATATATATCTAAAAAATTATACCCTATTTCGGACCCAAATAGAATAAATACAGCCCTGTTGACAAATTCAATAAAAATTTGCAATTTTCCTTTTTTTGCCTGATTTCTACCCTTTAATATCGATAAAATATATGAGTAACACAAAGGTTTTATCTGTATTTTTTTCAAAAAAAAATATTCAGCTTTTCGTGTTTTTTAATATTCCGTAAACAGCAATTGAATATTATTCTCCATTAATAGGCAATATAGCGCACTATTTGAGAGCATATGAGAATGAACAAAGTTTTGTGTTTTATATTTAAAAATCCATAAACACATATTAAGACTTAAAACAGACAAATATGAAGTTGTTTTTAACTGATATTATACATTTCGGTAGTTAACCTTAAATTTTATAAAAGTATATCTGGTACATATTTTCTTTACTTCTGCGCGTAACACAATATTTTTTATTTTTCTTTTTTCTCATATACAAATTTAATTTAAATTACATGGTTATAAGATAATCTACATCCAAAACTAAGTTTAAATTTTTTAGAAATATTCAGAATATTCTATAAATTATCTAATCTGTAAATTTCAATTTTTTTTTGTCGTTTATACATTATTTTTAAAATATAGTTGATCACATTTTGTTTGATGTCCTGATTTAATTTATAAAATTTGAATTTGTAGAAGCAAAAATTTATACTAGGCTATTGAGAAATAATTAGAATATTTCGTCCTTTTTCTTTATATTTACAGTCTTTGTCAAATTATTTTTTTCATTCAAGACTTTTCTTCTGTTCTTTCCACGATTGCATTTTTTGTGTATGATTATCTCTAGATGAAAATAATATCTAAAAAATCCTATTACTATGCCAAAAAATTTATTGTTGCAGCTAAAATAATATCAACAAGATATTTTTCGCTAAAAATCCCCTACCATTTTTCAGTTATTAAAATACTACCATGCCCGATAGATGAAATATAAAAGTCATTAAATCTTTTTTTTAATGCCTTATCATATTATCATTAACGAAATTTCAAATTTTACTATAGAATACATGGTTTTTTGTTAATTTTATATTTATTCAAATCTATCAATCTTGATTTGTAATACTACAGTATCTCAAAAATACAATCTGTTTAAAGATTAAAAATGAGAACAATCTGAATTATTAATTTTAACACGATAAAATCATTATTTGTTTATTTTTTTGTATTTATAAACGTTTATACCGGCTAAAAGTTAGTACATTCTATATTTTAGTATTTATGGAATTTCCTGCGTAATAAAAGCAAGAATCTATTTTATAAAAGCGAGAATAAAATTCATGATTATACTTTGTAATTACCATTAATATGTATTCCACTTGAATCCTTCCAAGTTTTGATTAATACTAAACTTTTAAAAAAATAGTATAATAAGTGTCTATAAAAATTGTTTTGAATGACCTGAAAGTTTATCAAATAGTAAATAAACATTGAATATAGAAATATTGTTAATAAAGAGTTTTTTTTAGCGTTTGCTAGTTTTATTATTAGGTTTGTATGCTTAGTCGCAAAATTTAATTGTTTATTAAAATAAACTTAAGAATATTTGTTTAAATTTGCAATTTTGTTCATAAGATATAAAATTTATTGTAAAAAAATTAGGAATGACGAGTATTACCATTAATATTCTCTTAATTACACTAGGTATTAATTCAGAGATTTGTATGATATTTATAATCTTATTTTAAGACCAGAATAAAAAGAAACTAGTATTTAGATGTATAAGGGTTAAAAGCTATCAAAATATTTTAGTGGCACACTTTTAAAACATTAGGAAATTCAAAATGTATAATGCTATTTTACGTCGTAAGATCAAGTTTTAAACAACAGTAAACGTAATGTAACTTACAAATTAGATGTAAAAATATAAAATAGCAATGCAAAAAAAAAAATTTTGAATCTTTTATAGCCTTGTTCCGTAATACATCAATTTAGTATTCTATATTTCTATGAATAAGAAAAAAATATATGAAGTATTCATAATGAAAATATGTAAAATTCTTTTTTTTATGTAGAAATCAGATTTTTTAAAAGGCAAGCATTGCCGAAAACTTACATCGATAAAATAGAGTTTTTTTTTAAGCAAAAAATCAATGCTGGTTTTCAGATGCGACGTAAATATCATTAAAAATATTTGGATAAAAGGGTAATTCTTTATATTCATTGGTTTATTTCACATTTTATTTTTTAAAAAAGGTTTTGAACACAAATCGCTATGATAAACGATTGAATATCTATAAATCATAGTATTCTATAGCATAGATAATTTCACGTAAAGATATACTTGGCCTAGTTTAAAATGAGAAAAAAAATTTGTTAGCTAATAATATAAAAATAAACTGTTTTTTATATTATAGGTTAAATAAAAGTACGGTAAGAAACATTCCAGAATCTATGTTTAACCGATATGAGCATTTGATTACAAAATTGAAATATTTATGGTATAAAATTTTCTGATTACTCAATAAGTGTTTGATAATTGCAGCCTTTAGATTTTCAGTGGTTTATAGAAAAAAAATCATCTAAGCCTTACTCGAGTCTAGAAAAATAATTATTGTGTCCATCTTGATTCAAAAAGCCTAAGAAATTCCTAAAAGAAACTATGTCCTTAAAATTTATTACGAAAAGAAACTTAATTTCGATTATTAAATTACGTAATAAAATTATTAAGTGTGCATTTTATACCCATTGCTCTTAAATATGTAAGAAAGTTATAAATTATTATATTCCTATGATAATTTCAAGTATTAACAATAAGTCTTAATCATTCTGACACTAATCTTATGTCATGGTTTTTTTATTTTGCAGATAATACACAGTTTAGGTTTAGGAAAATATACTGACGGTCAGTCTGCACATCCAGTTAGATAATAAATCAAATCTATTGTTTTTTTGTCTTTCACCATATAAAACATTTTTATATGTTTCAAATTTTTTTTATTTGAGATTTCGCAGAAAAAAACAAATTATTATTATCATACTGTATTAATAGCATCAGAAAACACTCAAATATAATAACGAAAATATAGTAACGGCAATTAATAAAAAAATTTAAACTAAAATACACGGCCAGTTCTTGAACCATGTAGATTCTTTAATTATTATATGATAATAATATTGTATTCAAAATATTCCGTTTTGCTCTTTAAATACACATACTCGAGATTTAAATCTATTTATAGAAAAATTCTCTAGATATTATCATTATTTTTATTGTCTTTATATTTTTGTAACAATAATAATCTATTGCCAATCTTTTTTTTTGTGTTAATGTACCCACTTGTAAAGAGTATAGGAAAAAAACTATAGTAAGCGAACATAAAAGAGTTTTAATGCAAGAAATTAATATTATGTCGTAGGAAAACTCTTAAAACTACATAGTATATAATAATTGCGAGAATAAAGCTGGAACTATTTCACTATAGATTAAAGGACTTTTTAAAAACCAATTAAAAAGAGTGTACTCTTCAGAATGTAAAAAATGATTTAATAAAATTATTGATGATATTTGCTGTCAAAGAAAAAAAAATGCATGCGAATAGTTAATGAAAATATTTCAAATGCTTAACGTGTTTTATATGAATGACTTGCACAAAATATTTGTTGTTTTTATTTTCATTTCGAACTTTATTAAAAAAAAGTATCTAGAGAAAGCTCAACGAAAAAAATTATAGAAATAAAAATTTTAGATCGCCTAATTGTAGAATTTTATATAGGTATCATTATATAGATTTTCAATTTTGCTACCATGGGTTTAAAAACATGAATAATAAATTTAGTGGTAAAGAGAAAAACATCTAGTGAATGCATCCATACAGTCAATATATATAATTTTTTTCGCATTTTAAATAGAAATAATGCGTGGAATCATATATTTATGTGTAATATATTAATCAAAGTGAAAATATCAATAAAAAATGTATAACAAACGATTTACTGATCAAGTAGGTCATCTTTTATATTTTAATTTCGCAATATACATAGAATTAGAGTGTGTGGAAAGAATATACAAAGTTTGTCTTATACTGAGTCAAAGTGTTTCTCTCACAAGATATAGCATCTTTTATATTATATGGGTATATTTTGAGCTGTAGCATATAATAAACTAGAAAAACAATTTAATTCTGCTATGAAATGATAGATACTATTCCATGTAATAGACAATAAATAAATTTATTAAGAATTTTTATGTTTTTTACGATATTTATGATTTTTGTGTAGAAATGTTACTTTCGAAAATCCCAAATAAGTGCTAGTTCTTTTAATATACCATAATATTATACTTTTTTTTATATCTCAATATATTTTTTAATTTTAAATAAACGCATTTATGATATCTTTTATACACATCATGTACAGCTTCTTAACAATCCACATTTCTTAAATCCTCAATGCATAATTTCAATCTTTTATATTTTATTTCTGAAAATTATAATCTTTAAAAAACCAATATTTGACTCCTGATGTTATTCTCACATCTAAGAGGTGTTCATAGCTTCTTGTATATATGTTTACATTCTTTATGACAGCAAAAAAAAAATTATTTTTCAATTTTAAATTATATTTAATCTTTGAATTGATTAAAAGTTCAATTTTATGATATAATGCCTTGGTTTAAGATGAAAAATAATCATATAATAAAAGATTTTCTATTCAAAATATTTTTGAGATGATAAGAATAATAGCAAGATGTTCAATTTTTTATATTTAAAAAGTCCGCATATAATTATCATGATATTTAGAACTAGATGTATCGAAAATTATAATTCTATAGCATCACTTTTGATTTTTTTTAAATTTAGATATTTTTACGGCATCACCAAAAATTAAGAGACGAACATAATCACATGATTTTACAGTTGATTATAATTTCTTTTTTTATTTAGTATATTATATTTCCGCTGGTACGAGCATTATATTATAATATAAACTTATACAGACGAGAAGCCAGTAAAATTACAGAAATTCATTCACTCGATTATTATTCGACATTTTATGTTTAAATTGCGAAAGGGTTATCAAAACATTTTTTTTTATAAATTTAAAAATCCTTTTAAAAAATTGGATTTTTTACTCGAATATTTATTTCTTACAAAGTAACTTATTAAAAAATTCTGTGTGATTTACAATTTCTGAAGCTTTTCATCCCATCTGTCAAAACTTACCATGTCATTTTTTTTATAGATTATATTGTGCGATGATAATACCAAAATAAAAACAAAGATAGTTCTATTGATGTACAATCAGGTCAAAATTGCGTTTTTTACATTTTAATGATTCTTCAATTGTTAAATTTTAAGTCGAGGCTGCTATATTTATATTCAAGATCAATAAATAAACCGTTCAAGGTACTCATATTTTTTTGGCATGGCGATAAATACTTTTTAATAAATCTATGAAAAAACTAATAAATGTCTTAAAAAGACCTGTGATACTCAGTATGCTCTATATATAGGCTATTACGTATTTTCTTAGTACTGTGCAACTTTTTTGTTGCAATATTAGATGTAAAATATTGCATCGATTAATAACATTCGCCATGCTTGATGAACCCGGTGTACTTGATAGATTGATATTAAAAGAATCGGTGAGCTTAGAAATTACTAGATACACAAATTTAGAGAGGGATCTGAATTTTAGTTTATGATGTAATCCGCGAGAAAAAGGCGTATGTATTTTTTTGTGACGTGATAATGCGAATTTAGAGAATTAAAATTTAGTTATATGATAAATCATTCCCTGATGCAGCCATTATTTCCATGAATGGTGTTTCAGTCAAATTACACGGTCTAATTATTCAATTATATTGAAAACCATAGTGGATATTTTATGATCCTCTAAAAGGCGAAGGAATATACTTTTGAGATGGCTAAATAGAGTGTCTATGTTTTAGAGCGTAAAATATACACTACAAAGCCTTGAGTAGTTTTTTTATTGCATCACTTAGAACGATCAGAAACCATTATTTTGATCCATTAGAATTATATTTTAAGATCTAAAATAATTGTATTTAAAATTTTTTATAAAGCTTTACGCAAGACCTTGCTAAAATAAATCTCAAAATCCGTCATTGCATTTCCTTTTATGTTATCACGTGATAATTGTACCAGTTGAAGGCAAACACACAAAATTTTATTTTGACATGAAAAGAGCGAAGAATCCTAGAATTTACATCATTAGAAGGCTAATGTTAAAATTTGAGTTTAATGAAGCTAAAAAATCCGAGACAGAAAATTTTTTTATAAAAAAATCGAATAAATTATGACAGAGTAATCGATATCTACCCGATAAAGAAACCAGAATCTAAAAAATATCCTAGGTGAATAAAAAAGCCGATATATATCACCTGAATACATTCTTGTTTTATTAAAAGTCTTAACAATATTATTGATTTCTAACATATATCGAATAGATACATTATTATATCAATGTAACTCATTTTACTATATATTCTAAAATTTCAGAAATCTTAATATTACTTCAACCAGAAATTTTCACGAATCATACAATTGTTGAAATTATACCTATGAAATATGTGAATACTTCATATATATCGTTTTTTATCCTACTTTTCGAGGAAAATAAATATAATATGATTTTAAGTAGCTTTAAAATAACAAAATATAGACTCAAAAGTCTAATATGCGTCCTTTTATACATATTTTTCAGTTTACTTCTTTATTAAATAAAAATAATACATTGGATTTTTACTGTTGTTTTATTTGAAATCATGCTAATAAAATAAATTAAATCATTATTTTTCTTAAATAGCATAGTAATAAATAAATTTAATTTATTTTTATCTGCACATTTTGGCCATATAATACTAATTATAACTTGACCAGTGGAATATATTTTCATTGTAATTTAAAACTTCATCAATAGAAAATTCACATGTGAGCTTTAAAACTATACATAATAATATAAATATGATTATCTGGTCAAATAATATTTAAAATTTTATTTACTGAAACTTGGAGAACAATTAAAAATTTTAAGATCTGTAGAATCCCATATTATATACAATATATACAATATCATATGTATATGAATTTACTTAAAAGAAAAATAGTTGTAAAATGTATCTAAAATGCTTAAAAAAATCCTTAACTCATAACATATCCAGAGAAAATAGAAGTATTTTAGGTCTTTGAACTGTTTCCAGCATTATAAAACCCCTTGACTTATCAGCAAGTATACATCTATGTGTAAAGCATGTTTTTTTGCATATTTCTAATCGTAAACAGTATAAATGAATATATTCCTTCCATAGATTGACGGCCAAATACGAGGATGGATACAATTCACGGGCAAAAATATTACTAGGGATGTTCATGGTGAGGTTCCGAAGTTAAAATCTGGTTTCCATAGTAGTAGCGAACGTCTGAATAGCAGTAAAAAACATAAATTATATTGTAAATACACCCAGATTGTAAAATTGTATAAAATAAAAGGTTTTTAAAACAAAAATTACACATTATGTAATGAGTTAGGATGTAAGAAATATAAAATTTAAAAATAGAAATATAAACAGAAAAAAAAATTAACATGTTGAGGAACAAAAAACTAGACGTAGTAGAGGTTTGCATGCAAGCCAAAACACTTTACAATGTACATCACAGAGAAAATAATAGCAGTTAATGTATTAAGTTAATGTAAATATCTATCTATTAGTTTCGAAACATTCAAAATAAGGTAACTTGGTCTTAGTAAATGGAATTAAGGTATATAGAAACACATTCAATAAAATAATCATCTTTTCGTCCATTAAAGAGTTGGGAATATCAACTCAAGTTGAAGTATGCACACAAATGTAGCTAGAATTAGTGAGTCTATAAAGAATCCATATTATTGGGGCTGATTATAACATGGTGTATTGAAAGAATTAATGTCAAATTTATTCATATATAACAATCGTTAGTTTTGCTAGAAAAAAAAAAGAAAGCTTTTTTGCAATTACGGTCTACGATTTTCTTTATGTCATAGATCAAAATGGATTTACTTTTCGCAAGATCTACAAAATATTTTTAATTTTACTAAAGATAAACCTGATAACATTAATAGAAATTGTATAACAGTATCAACAATCAGACTAACATGTAAACCGAGAAAATATGATTTATTGACTATGAAACAAATACTTATGTAACACATTATTTACAGAAATCGTACATAAGTCATAAAGTGAAAGGAAACGATCAAAAAAACTATTATTTGTGTGTCATGGATGCAAATTGAAGCTGAAGCATACGCACAAATATTGTATTTTATGATAGCTTATATTAAATATTAACAGAAACTTTTAAATGCGTTGAGAAACGAAATAATGCCGATTAAGTTAACAGAACTATTTACTGATTATGTTCTATGAACCGATTTGAATTTCACAACAACAAATTAAAGGGTAAAAAAACCAATTTCCCCTTAAGTAAAGAAAAATTATCATATAATTACATCAATATGTCTATAGATCTATTTGCATTTTATTTTTTATTGATATAAAATCATGCATTTAATTCGTTTTTTTATTATGTTCTAAATAAATACATCAATCGGAACAGATAGTGGCAAACACACTAGCATCGTTTCATTCTGTATTTGAAAATCTCTTATAACTTTTGAAAAGATCATATTATTTTATCTTGATGTGTAATATAAATTAAGTTATAATATAACGCATATGATGCCTGTGATTAGCTAATTAAAATGGCTATTTTATTTCTATTATTATTGAATGTTATATTATCCTTGTGTATGATCATATCTAATATCAGCTTCGTGAAATAATATTAATTTTGATTTATGCTATATTACTATATTATTAGAACTATCTTTTATTGAAATTAAAACCATGTATTACAAAAATTGTCTTAATAAAAGTAGAATATGCTGGTATGTCACAGATTTGAATAAAAAACCAGGTACTTGTTTTCAACAGATCTTGTATGAATTAAAATTGTCTTACGGAATTTAAAATAAGATACAGTGCCTTTAAACTTTTTATAGGTGATTTACATTTTTAGAGGCATCTATTTCAAAAAACTGGTGTAATTCTGTTCTATTTACATCATCATATATATTCATTTTCTTATCATCATAGATCACCGAAGTGGTGATTAGAATGTAAAACTACTATACCTCGATAACAGAGTCTAAAGCATTACAGTAAAAATTACCATATTTTGGTGCATTTGACGCCATTAAATAAAATATTTTTATTTTATCTGGAAAAATCATTCATAAATTTTCTCGCATCATTTTTACAGCAATTGTTTTGTGGTGTAGTGTAACAAAATGAAGGAAAATCTAGAAAAATATTATTTTATTTATGTTAAATTACAGAGTTCGTGACTTTATAACATTTTTTTATAAAAAAAAGAAAATATTATTGATCTATTTCTATTTCTTTAATTTTATGCAGATAATTTGTCTACCTTTGACTGCAATTTTAAGATAAAAATTTCACAGATGGGAATTATATGTTGAACTTTATTGGTTTTATATGCACCCATGTAAAAGGATATATGAATTGTAGACATTAATATTGTTATATTACACATATAATTACTGTTCTATTGAATTTTGTTCTTTTAAACATATGAATTTTAAATGAAGAAAGTTCGGTATTATACTAGAGTAAACCGTCTATAAATAAAAATCTTTTGTAAAAATAAATTTGTACACATAAATTAAATTCAGAAATAATAAAAAAATTTTAATGTAAGCTTTTAAAATTAATTTTATTATGCATCATAATTACATAATGATAAAATACAGGGATAATTCAGTAAAAAAATGATTTCATGCTTATAAAAAGATCACTTTTTTAAAGACTACTTTAATTACAAATTAATCTTCATGCAGCCTCAATAGCAGGGACATTTCCTCGAATTATCCCGGCGGTGTTTGGAATTATGTGAAACATTAAATTCTGATGGTTCACGAAGCGGGTAATTTAAAACAAGATCTAAAAAACTGAGGATAGCAAATAAGTTCGCATCATGAGAGTAAATGAAAAATTAAAATAAAATATTCATATTTACCGGCGTTAAAATCTTGAGAATTTTCGAATTCTTCGGTATTATATTGACCAGTCTCTTGTTAAGTACCTTCATCTTTGTAAATATTTTCTTACCATTAAATTCACCATTGATTTCCACACTAGCAACATTCTCGCCATTTACCATTCGAATCTCTCTATCATAAAATATACTATGTTCTAGTGGATATTTAGTAATTGCAACAGCCTGTGATTCATTTGGGCTTATTGATAACGGGTTGGCAACCTGTTGTTTTGAGTGTCTCATAGAAGGCATGGCTACATGAGTGTTGCTATCAATTAAAGGGGTAAGTATTTTATTTTAATTATGGAACAGATAATACGAATATACCAATAATGAAACATAAAAATTATATTTTATTATTAATGCTCACAGTGAATTTCTCTATTTTAGTTTTGGCAGATTAAATATCTTTTATGGAAGGATAATGTCTCTATTTTTCAATTTAGGTTTGTCCATTAAATTTATTCAAAGTAAACAATTTTTTTTGATGCTTGAAGACTAAGGCAATAATCTGATTGTTCTGTTTAGAAATTTAAAGTATATTTATTTATCAAAGAAAATATAGATATGTCAATCTTAATTAATTATAGGATAAAAAAAATTTGAATCAACAAGAAACATATATATTTTGAATTTAGAAAATAAATTAAAAAAAATCGCAACATAACATAAAATAAAATGCTAATAAGAATATTTGTTATTCCTTAAGCATCAAAAATATAATTTTTTCTTTTAAAATAACATTTACAGCTATTAATTTTTTAAGATTATTGTTTTAATCCACTGATATAATTTTAAGCTCACTTACTTAACTAATCCAAAGTTTGTTATATTATTATGGATATAACAGCTATAATTTATCTGCAGATTTGTTAATTCGTTTAACGGTTATTTTAAATTTTCTGCGATCTGTTCTATTTATAGTTGAAAAATTATTTTTATTAAGCTCAGTTATAATTTTGAATTCATGTGAAATACTAAAAAAAATGTACGAAAACAGAAAAAATTATATTTATTAAGCAAAAATCTTCTATTCCTAGTCTTCCATAGTGATTCTTACACGATTTCGGAAGGATCAGTGATGAAATCAACTATAGACGAAAATATACACAAGTAACGAATTTTTGTTTACCCCCTATTTTAAATATTAAAAAATAAAAATTTAATATGAGAAAGGTGTTTTATAAGCTTAAACTATTTTAATATAAAATTTCTTGCATGAAGAAAACGAATATTTATTTCTTGTATGTTGCCATCTATATTATGTGAATATTTATGAAACTGCAAAATTATTAATGATTAAGTATCTTCTCAATATTATAGCACAAAATACATAACAAAAAATTTATGCGAAAATCGAAATCCCAAATGAATAATATAACAAGAGAGATTTATATCACTAGGTAGTTTGATTTTTGGCGATAAAAATTGGTATAAGAATACTTTAAAATTGACCTTTTCAAAGACTTACATAATTTTAACTCAGCTATATCATCTTTACAATCTTCAGAGCATTCTATTCTTTAAACTCTTATTAATTCAAGTATTTTCCTTAATACTATGTTTCTGCTCAATGAAATTTATATAGACGGTAATTTAAACAAGATCTATTATAATATTTTCAAATCGATGTGCCTTTTGATCTATTATATTATTTTAAGTAATTCTATGCTAAAGTAAACTATATTTATATTTCAATAAAATATTTGACTACTAGATAAGAATAAATTTTTATGTACCTTTCAGTCAAGATAATTTTCTTATTAAATTAGAAAAAAATCACACTTCTATTATATTACGGCTCACATAGTCTTGACAGTGAAATCTGACGAGTTCCATTGGTTAATTATGGTCATTGGCTTAGGATATATCAATAGGTTCTTAAAGGTATCTAGAATATTATTTTGATAATTATGGATGCAATAGTAACCAAAATAAAATTATATATACCATATTTCGTAGTATCTGATTGTGTGTTAACACAAAATACAAACATTTTCAAGTATAATTGAAATTATCAAACTGATCAAGGATTACATCAAATTAGAGGGCCAAATAAAAATGATAAATAAATATGCCTTGAATAGAAAAGGATATAAAATAGCATGTAAGAAGATATGATAAAGATTGTAGATGATGTGTGCTCACAATAGAATATTTAAGTATGCTTGAAGAAAAACATTAAAGTTTTATTATAGAAAATAAACTGTAATAAAATTTATAAATTATTGTTTGTGGATGAAGAAAGATGACGAAATGGGTATTATATTCATAGAATAATCTTTAAAGAGCATACTTGAGGTTTGATTGAATAATATCAAATATTAAAATCAACAATACCTATGAACAAAATATTAATAAATTGTTTTATAGCCCGTTTAAATGAAGTTAAATCTATAGCGTTTCAAATTGAAGTCAAAAATAAATATTAGAACTTTAGCAATTTTTTTTTGATGTTGCAAATTTTTGACCCTCATTGGGATATTACATCTAAAACTATTATCCAATAAAATACTAAATTGTGAATTGTTAGGTATTGATCGCATTAAACGTTATAAAGGTATCATGTGGTAAAATAATCAAGATAAATTATCTTGATTATTCTAAAATTGCCTACTCTTTACCTCAATGCATAAAGCCCTCAAGAATTGCACAAAGATATGTTCTAAGTAGAAAACTAGATAAAAAACCTTTTTTAAAACCATATATGGCAAATTTTCGTATTTATATCTATAAAATAAAATTTAAGTATTTTCTGAACCAAGCCTTAGAAATGCTAGTGTACTATTTTGCGAATTCACATACCATATACCAAATCAAATATTTATGTTTTTGGCGATTTTTTTAAAACTAGTATTAGGTAGAAAGTAATGCTATCTTAAATCATATTTTCAGTCATTTATTAAGCTTAAAATATATCATTGCGTCAACACAATTTTTTTCGAAAAAATCATATTGGTGATTTTAATATAGAATACTCGAAAGGATTATTTTGCTGTTAATGCCTTAAAATGTTTATATAAAATATAATATAACATTCTTTTGATATCTTGTAAGAAATTGTTTAAATTATACTAAAATATTTATATATTAAGATAAATTATATGTATATTTATTTATTAAAAATATCTATTAGCCATATACTGTATGATATGGAGAAAAAAAACATTTAATATTACTACAAAAGCAAATTAAATGCAATTTAAAAATCTTTTTTTAGTGATTCGACCATTAAAATTATTATATAAAAGTGTAAAAAGATCAAATATGGACAAATTAAATCAAAATTTATCATCTACATTTGTCATGTTTCAGGAATATGTAAAGTTTAAAAATTTATGCCTATGATGTTGTTATTTTTGTCGGTATTATTTATATGTACATCCAAAAGTATATATGATACGACATTTTTTACTCTATAAGCAACTGAAAAATTCATAAATTATATTATTACTGTATTTTAATGAATTATGTGTCACAGAAGAAATTAAATCTGTTTGATGGACTCATTATAGAGAAGATCAATTACGCCTTTATGTCGCAAAAAAAACAGTTAGATCGCAACAATTATGAATGATTCGTGTGGTTCTTCAATATCCAAAAATGCCTAAAATGTAATACAATCAGTCAAACGTAACATAAACAACAGAAAACAAAAGATAAGAGTCAAAAACAGGTCAATTTACATCAAAAAGAAAAATTCGCGTGGTACAAAGATTATATAAAAATAACAAGGATTTAAAATAGACATGAATGGCTATAGGGGAATAAAAAAAATATTGTTTATACAGCTTCCTGTTAAATTGTCTTTTTACTTATAAAAAACATAATTCTAGAGAATAAGATATCATATTTAATATAACTTTATGTAAAACTTTATATTTATTTGTGTTGTTTTTATATTCGGCATAAAAATCACATTTATAATGCAAACCTTTATCAAGCTAATTGAGTTGTAATGATCCGTAGATACAAATACTAAGTTTTGTTATATAAAAATAAAATCTATTGCGGAGTCAACATTATTTTATAATCTATGTATAAACTATTGCATTTATTTACATACTTTATTCATATGAATTTTCAAGTTATCTTTATTATCTGTAAAAAATATGTCTAATTTTTTGTATTTTCATAAATATAAAATGGATCCTAATGCATTGTTTCATTTTAATCAGAAATTTTTTTTTAATATTATTATTATATCTTCATGTCTAAATGTAGACAGAAAATAATATTTAAGAAATCTTTGCACCGTAAATATGCTAAAAAATTATGCTCTGGATTTAAAAATAATTTTATTTTAAAATTTTGTGAATTATTATAAAATTAAAAAAGTGTACGCTATATAATGTTGAAATATTTTTCCAGATGATACACTGGAATTTTTTTACTCTGAACTTGCATAATTAGTTTGATCTGAAGTTTTTACCTTTAATTGGGTTATTTACTTATATTATATGGAAAAAAGTGAATTGTAGTGATCTTCATTAGCGCAAACACATTTAAATCATTGTTTTTTTACGATTGAATTGTAATTTGATCCTTTAAAAGCATATTTTTTTTGTTTAGAGCTCTTAAAATTTTGCCGTTATTATTTCTTCTTCAAAAAAACATAAAAAACCATGTGTCACCCAATAAATATTTTTTATTGGGGATTTTTACGTTTATTGGTTTTATTTGACAATTTAAGCTATAATGGTAACATATTGAAAGAAGCAGATTATTGCACTATCATTTATTATAATTTAAATACAAAAGCAAAAATTATTTACTTGAATATCATAATTGCGAAATTCGTTTTAAATATGCATATAACGCCCTCAAAAAAGGAAAAATATTCTATTACTGTATATCATGAATATGCATTCAACAAAAGCTAAATATGTATTATTTGCAATTCTAAATTATATATACATTTATTAATCGATACGCATATGATTCACGGTCATGCTAAGGGTGTGGAATATATTCTATTCTCTTGTATACATAAAAAAGGTTTATTGTATGATATATATAGCTGTTTATCTCCAATTTGAAGTATATTTCATACTTCATATTATAATTTCCCACAAAATGAATTTCAACAACCTGCCTGTAAGACAAATTTAATCTTTGTTTAAAAATATTCTCAAATGATAATTACCAACTAAAATTAAACTTTATGTCTTCATAAAACATAAAATCAAGAACGTAAATTCATTCTTCTATAAAATGAACTTGACTATCAAACAATAATAGAAAAAAACCACGACATATTTTTACTCGTTAAATTGACTAAGTCAAAGCCTTTATATCAACTGAATGAATACTACATGAATGTAAACCAGAATTCATGATGCTTTGATTAGAACTACATCTGTAAAAAGCAAATATAGTATTTAGATGTTTAAATTCAACACAGCTTGGCAGATTTAAATATATTAAAATTTCATGTTTATAACCCTCAACTAACTCAAAGTTTGGTTATATATGTATAATATTTTGCATTTATCCATATATCTTTGCTTTCTAATAGAATAAAAATATTACAATCACATAGTACCAGTAAACTTCGAAATCGCCTTTGAAATAGAATAAGGCATCAACACCAAAAAAAATCAAAATCCATTGATACTGTGACGTATGGTATATTTTCACGTTTTTAGAAAGGTTTATTGGGTTGAAATATTGTTTAAAGGGGTAGCTTTTATTGGATTAATTCAATTCAAATATAATGCATTTCTCAATCTATTAAAACTAAAAAAAAACAAATACTTACATGCGAAATTCAATCTAATGATGTAAATATAACAGATAGAATTTTGTCAGTAAAAGACATTGTACGATCAATACAGCATTTTATATGCAAAAATATATTTTAACATCTACAAGGTATTAATTTATATGTCTAAATTTTTTTGAAAATATATACTAGTCTAAAAATTATCCCAACCTACAAAAATCTTCTTATATTTGAATAGAATTCTCTGAACAGCCTATATTATATCTTGTGATTTTGTTTGATTTATCACAGTGTATCACGTAAATGAATAAATTGAAATAGAAGACTTTTTAATAAGAAAAATTAGGAATTAAATCTTATTTTTCGGAAATTCCGTGATTTTTCATTCCATAAGAGCATGTAAAATTATTATTTTGTATCCGTTTATCTAATTGAGTTTTTTAGTTTGAAATGACGCTAAATTTTTACAAATTATATTCAGCACAAATTATATTTTCTTAAGTACTGAGAAGAACATCTTAAAAGTTAGCATTTTCTATAGTCATGATTTTGCTACTTTCTTCCCAAAATAAACATCAATTATAATTCGATGATTGTTTCATCGTGTTTATGGCGTCATAAAATGGATTTCTTACTAATGCATTTGAATTACGACACGTAAGTATACTTGATATTTTAATAATGCAAGTAATTGAATTGAAAAATTAAATGCACAGATAAGATTAAAAATACCTTGCTTTTAATAAAAAATGAATTTTATCTTTGAAAAATCCATCTGTTGGGTGATTAATATCATATCCACATTTATGTGCAATCACATTTCTGCAACAACGTAAAAGAATAGAGATCGATAAAAAAACTATTTATACCATATGTCGGATTATACAATCGCAAGCTTCTTGAACTTATTCTGATTCATTTAATTATTTTGGCAAATTTTTATAAAATGTTATAAAAAAAATTCTCATGTCTAATCATTTACCAACATTTTTTATTACAACACTTATTAAAGGATTTATTTTTTCTCAACTTTTAAAATTATAGTAATATGAATTTTCAATTCTTATTTATCATGCTTGTTTTATAATTCTGTATGATGTAATGGATTTTTCTTGCTATCTTAAAAAAGATTAATATTCCAAACGCAAGTACGCAGTTTATTATTTATAAAGAAAAAAACACAACTTATTTAGCTTAAGAAAAAACAAGCAATGAAAAATTACAATGTTCTTAAGCAGCATCAAAGACCAACGCGTGATTTTAAATAGAGGCTAAATTTGTTATAAATATCAGCATATGAATTGATTGTATAAAAATAGATACTTTTATAAGATAATCCCCTTTAATATCGTTTTATATATATTTAAAGGATTAAAATAATATGTATAAGATCTATTTTATATATAAACGATAAGGATGAAAATGAATGTAATTATATTAAGAAAAATTGCTTTGATATTTTGTATTTGATCAACCTATTAAATATAAAAAGAAAAAATTTCTAGTCATTATATGGATAAAAAAATAGAAAAACTAAATATATTATAAAATGTGCATAATTTAATTAGATATAATATAATTTACATTTTTATCCCAACAATTTTTGTATAATTTGAAACCAATTATATAACCAAAGATGCGCATATTGATCTTCAATCATTTTAGAAGAATAAATTACAGGTTTAAAGGATTTTGATGATTGTTTGCGCATATATTTACAATTTAGATGATCTTTAATTTTAAGTATATATGGTAATCAATTACATTGTATCGAAATAAAATAAATTATTAATTAGAATACAACTTATTTAGACAAAAATTATGACCAAATGAAAATATTTTCCTAAAGATTTCTATCTATTTTTTTATCTTGTTTTTATGGTATATATTGGCTTAAAACGTGCTAAAAATGATTTATAGATAGTTTATTTAATAAAATAATTATACTTGCAATAAATAATGTATATTTATATGCATATAATTGTTTTTTTTGTAAAATTATTAAAACTACACTTCTATAGGTTTTAAATGATCATATAATTTATATTATAAAACAATTGTTCATTAAGCCGATTTTCTTTTTTTTTGTGTATTTGCATTTTAAACTTTCTTTGTAATAATATCTTCGGATATCTCTTTTAACATAAAAATCATGTATCAAACCATGGCGCTGCTTTAAAATTATTCAAGTTGGCGAACACTTGGCTTTAGATTTCACTGATTGATATATAAGTTTGAACGTGATTTGTGATCGTACTTCTGGTTATAAGAAATTTAACAGCTTTTCACCTGAACATATACACCTAGGCCTCAAGCTTAGTCAAAGTTTAACAATGATAAAATTTGATGTAATTTTCGTACCTAATAAGAATCGGATAATTTGTAGATATTTTTCTATTACAAAAGAATTATAAGTCATTTTAACTCGATAAGGACATGCAGACATTCACTTTGGTTCAATTTCATTTTTGCTGTTTTTGACTTCTCCACTAAAGAAAAGTAACATATAAAAAAATTCAAAGGTTTATAAAGATCGCAAAACATAATTTTTTACTTTTTGATTTTTTAATGGCGCAAAAACCGTTTCAAGCGGGGAGCAAATATAATTATTTTAGGTTAAAGACAGGTGATCATATATGCAACTACCATATAAAATGATTTATTCACATTTATCTTTACAATGTGTAATCTAGCTTTAAGCTTTATGGTTAGAAACCCATTTATGTTTTATTTAGCATAAAATTGCAAATACATAAACTAAGTTTTTACAATAATTATAATAGACATGGTTTCTAATTGTGATATGATTTATTTACCATGCCTAGATAATATAAAAGTACTGTCTTTTTTCTGCCTATTCAATTAAATTTTAGTAAATATAATTGGTAGATACCATTGTAAATATTGAAAAAAATATTTTGCTCATATGGATAAACCGAAATCCATATGTATTTACATAAAGCACAAACTAGTGGTCAAAAATATAAAAGTATATAATAATTCTTAAATGCGAGCAAACTATATGTAGTATATAAATAAGATCGCAAGATTCCAGATATGTTTTTTCGAAACTGCTTTCATTCAAGAATTACGCGTTAATAAATAATATATTACCGTCATATTTATTCCAAATTTTTGGAAAGTAAATCATAAATATATAATGCCGTAAAATATAGATTTGAAGATTTTTATGAGTTCTAATTGTAGATAAACAAATAACAGAATCTAATTGATCTGGTTAAACCTACATACACTAATACCCCTCTATATACATTATTTGTATATAATAAGTATTTGTAGAGAAAAGAATGACTAGAAGCTTGTTAATTTGTTTTTTGTAGTATGTAATCGCCTAATTTAGAAAAAACACACACCAGATCTACATATTTAAAAAATATAATATATCGTGATAGATAAAAAAAGTTATACAGAATTGTTAAATGATACTTTTATAAAGAATTCTGGAGAATTTTGATTAAAAAATATGTTTATGGATCCTAGAAACCGATAGTAAAAAATGAGCTCGCAAATCAATGTTTTCAATGCTAAATTGCTTTTAAATTAATAACTTGCATGGTATCATAATTTGTGCATCTTATTTGCTGTATATCAAATAAAGACTTCTAGAATTATGCAATTTTTATTTTAGACACATATATTAAATCAACTTTTTTAAAAAATTTCGACCTGCACTATCGTTAAGATTTGTATTTTTTTAATAAATAATTATAGTCCGGGTTAGTGGTACTTTTCATATCAAAAAATTTGCAAAATATCATTTTTTTTGTTAGTGCTAAATCTTTATCTTTTCTTGTATGTTTACGATGTAGAAATGATTATTAGAAAACATGGAATAATTTTTTTATATTTTAATCTAATTTTAAAGCAACTGGCGTTTTGTTTCAAATGGTTTTTATTTAGTCACAAATAAATGTGATAACCAAAAAAAAACCATTTGGTTTATCGTTCTATTAAAGTTAGAATTTTTCGCAGATAATTACTTATGCGAAGCAAAAATTTTTCTAATATTTGCATCGAAAAATGATAGCTCATACCTGAGTACAGTTAGATTTATCAGTCTTTTTTTTTGCTTCCTATAGGTTATAATATAACCATTCTATATTAATAATTGGCTTATTCGGATTTTTTTATGATACTGTATTTTTAATTGCCCTTAATTTGTTATTGAGAGCTATATAAGCGATTTGCTTTACCATAGTGAAATATTTGAAGAATATTTCAGAAGTAGACAATTTTATAAATACCGTTTTTTCAAAAAAGATTTGTATATATCAGAACCCAAAAAATCACAAAAATTCATTCGATTTTGCGCATGCGTACAAATAATAAATGTACTTTTAGCAGCTGTTACCCAGAAGATATATAAAAATTATTTAGTGCGTAGATTATAAGCGTCTAAGTATCATAAATAGCACACGGATTTGTCTAATAAAAATAAACTTAAGCTTTTTCTATTTAAACTGCTGAAATCATTATAGGATGCGAATTTTTTTTTGTAAATCGAGCGTATAAGATTTTCATATAATATTGGATTTGTATATTCTTATTTAATGTCTTTTTCAAATATTTTTAGGCACAAATACATGGCAAACCGTATAAGAAAATGGTTATACAATATTTATAAATCTCATAAAAATAATTTTAGAATAAAAAAAACTTGATAAATGATTCAAAAAAATATTTCTAAAATAACAGATGGCAAATAATTCTAAAGACGCGACAAGTATAACTGGAAACTAACAATATGCATATAATAGCTTGATATAGGGATAGGTAATTTCAAAATATAGAAGATACATACAAAATAGATGTAAATATTCTATAATACATCTGAAAATTACCTTAATATAATTGAAACAAGTAAAATTACACAAAAATTGATTTTATTCTCGTTATTAATGCCAATTAAAATAGTTTTTATAGAGATAGTAAAGGTTAAGCTTATGAAAATATCATTCTATGTAAATAGATGAATATTAAAATCAAAATTTAAAGTGGAAACATTAACAAAATAGATATAACACACATGTCTTAAAATAGAAAGGAACATTTCTGATCTCTAAAACATGTTTTTTGGCGTTATTCCTTTTTTTTATCGTCAAACACTTCAATTATCCTAGAGATTATTAAGCGTGATTTTATCATTACAAAAAATAATATCATAATTTTAAAAGATCTATACAAATGTTTTTATGGAAATTGATAAAACTTTGATTTTTTTAAAATAAGAAATACTATAAATAAATTTCTTTTGTAAACAATTTATTTTTTTCAAAAAATAAATTGACGGTTTTGAAGATTTTCACATCTATTTAATATTCTAAAGGTCTAAAATAAAAAATTATTATTTTAAATTATTCAGATCTATTGAATATAATTGTGTTTCGGTCACATCAAACTTATAAGTTTTGCATCCTAAAGCCTAATAACAATGTGATTTTCCTCGCTTCTTACGTTAAACACTGTTTATTTGCACATAAAGAAATCTGTTTGTTATTTCTGATTTAAATGAAAATTAAGTATTGATTCTAATAATTTTTAGATATCCTATTATAAGTTTATAATGTGTACTGATTCTGTCAATACGCATTTGTTTTTAATTACATATTTATAAATAAAATCTTGGGATTGAGAAAACCCCTTGAATTAATAAGTCTCGAAATAAGGAGGGGTATTGAAGAAGACTTTGGAGAGGAGAAGATAGCCGAAAGTATAAATACGCTGTGCGTACAGAGAATCAAGCAAGCTGTGCCTGAGAACAAAAACTAAAATTACGACTATAAATATGGCCCATAAATAAAAAATTATCTTTTTAATGTAAAAAATGATTATAATGTAATAAAAATAATAATGCAATTGTAATAAAGCTTAAAAAATATAAATATAGTCATATACCATTTAAAAAGGTGCTATATTATGTAAAGCAATTTATATAAGCGAGAGATTTATTTTGATGGTTACCATTTTTACATATTACATTGCTAATGTAATAATCTGTATAGTTTTACTAATTCGTTTCAATGTATGAAAATATATTTCTTATGTGTATTCTGGTTTTTAAATTAAAATACTTTGCTTATAAACCAAATTCTAGAATCCAAAATAATTATAGTTTTTAAATAACAGATTAAGTAATTTTTTATTCTATATACATTAAGATGGTTATTTATTTATTTCTACATCAAAATATTTGTCTTTAAACGATACTTTGTTTTTAAAGTTCTTTTTTGGATATTAATTCTTCGAATCTGCAATTTATTGTGTTCTAGCGTCTATTTAGTACTTTTATTTGATACTTTGCTATTTAACAAGTATTATTGCGTCTATAATTATTTTATTATCCAAATGGAAAATTTTTACATTTATTATATTAGCGTAAATATATAATGTTAGCCACTATCTTATAATTTAGTATTTTTTATATTGTAATTAATAGTTATATTTTGCTGCAAAACTGTAAAGAAACTTAAGAAATCATATAAGGCATACAGCTGCGTATTAATATAATCAGATAAAAATTTTTTGTAGCTGCGAAATTCAAAATCAACATACAAACTTATATTTTATTTGTTTGTTTCTTAATATGTTTATTCTCATTTATAATTAGATGTTTATTCGCTTTATAAGTCTTATAACTTAATATAATATAATATAATATAATATAATATAATATAATATAATATAATAATTATATATAATGATCTTCGGCTCCATCTAAAATATCATTTACAAAGTATTTATATTGAAATACCTTTTAATTTAATAGAATACTTCTAGCACTAAATTTCGTTAATTTTATTTAATAAATGGGTTTTTAGTTTTGAATCACTATAAAAATGCTTACATAACAGTTCTTAGTATTATATACGCCTTTCTTGGTATATATTTATATTCAAATTTTAATCATCTTAAAATGTAATGGTATATTTTGATTATTACCAGTTTACTTTATAGGTGCAGACTTTATGTTATACATGTTGTCTTAATACGCACAATAAGTAAAATTTCAATTTTCAAATTTCTATGCGAAAATAATGTTACCTTTTAGTTACTTATTTACTATTTAAGCATTATTAATATTTAAAAGTTGTTTTTGAACATAATGAATGCCATTAAAGCATTTAAATAGCATGTTTTATTTTTCCCTTTTCTATTTATGTTTTATAATGTTCTATAATATCAAATTGGTATATTTGATTTATTCTTTTATAATAATATAAAAATTATGTATTTGTAGATCCATAGTAAATATGCGATTTCGTTCGCTTTTATAATATAAAGTATAATATACCGATCGAATTTACAATTTTCACTTGAAAGATTGTTTATATGTATATCGGATTCTAACCAAATATTTGGTTTGTTAAAATTATGTGTAATTTTTTTTACAGTATTTGGATCCGAACATGTCTGTAATATTGATTTATTTGCTATAGCCGCGGTTATCTGATCATATGATTTATAAATAATATTATATTTGTATTTGGAATATATAAGTGCACAAATACACAAATATAATAATAGTTATAAAATTCTAATATCTTTCTGTCTAATTATTATATCCGTAATTTTTATAGTTTTAAAAATTATAATTAACGCAATATGCAGTGCATCTCTGTAAGGTTTCTAAGGCAATAAAATTTGTTTTAAACCATATTTGAGAATCCAATACAAATTGCAGTGTAAGCTTGTGATAGTTGTCAATATTTAAATGATTCGAAATCATGTAACAAAATAAATTCAATATTTTTATATATGATCAATGATTCAACTTAGGAACTATCCCGTCTTTAGAAAATTTTGATTCTTTTCTAATGTTAGGAAAACTCTGGACTTTACTAAACATAATGCGTATTTCAATTATAAATTTGTTGATTTTATGATGCCTAAAAAAATTTAAACATCGAAATATGATTTTTTACTATGAAATTTTATAATAGCTTTGTAAAATATGAAAATTTGTGTTTTTTTAAAGGTATTTTTTTGCGGGAATGCAATATAAAAAACTACAAGAAAATCAAAATCTATCTGCATATAATTTTTCCAAGCTTCATTATGCGTGCGTTCTTTTATGAAGACAATCAGCTAACAACAAAATATCACACTCGATTTTCTTTCAGGCTACAATTTATATCAGCATCTTTTTCAATATATGAAATGTGTATTAATAAACACAAAAATAACATTTTTATCTGTAATAAGAATAAAAACATAAAATATGCGAGGTCTAATATGTATCATTATCCCCCTTAAAAATAAGCATGGTATTTAATGCAAAAAAACAAGATTTTTTGTAATTCAATCAACATAAAGCGATTTAGTCAAATCATAAATTTTCTTTATAATAAAATATCAATGAATATAAAGTTCCAACAACAAACTTGTGTAATTATGAGCATAAAAAGGTAAATTATATATTCATATAAATAAACGGGAAATACTGGTCCATAAATTCCAATATTCGATGTTTGTATATGTATTTTACTGTTACATAATATAAACGTACTCTCTTTTAATTTATATTAACTGAAAAGGTTGATTATTAAACTTTTATTTCTAAAAGAAAAGTATAAAAATCCCATTTATCGAGATAAAAATATACATACACGTTATTATTATAACTTAACTATATATAATTGACTAAGCTGATGTGAGTTACGATAAAATTATGGATTAAAATCAATATAATCGAACTTACTGGGTGAATATAGAGATATACATATTATCTAGTAGAATCTGTTTTTATTAGTAGTAAAGTCATTTATATATATAAATTCTTTTTTATTACATCAATTATAGCAATTAAAACACAATCAAAGGCATTTGAACTTCTCTTTAAATATAATTAGTGGCAGAGCGACAAATATGTTGAATTTTTTTTCCACAATTCCATCTGGATTTGAATTTTTCTATATGGAATTAAATTTATTATTTTTTTAATAAACACGAAAATCGATTTGGATGTAAATTTTTATATAGCTAATATAGTTTGTTGAATTTTATAATAAAAAGAAATTTGTGTATTTGTGTTAACTTATTACACTTATTTAAATACAATTTTATAAAATTCTAATAATGGGTTTTTCTTGTGCATTTATAGTTCTTTTATACACACAAAATATAGAAAATACTATATTTAATTAGTTTTATATCTTTATAAATATTAAAATATGCCAAAAAAAGGATGATTTTTCAATTGATTTTTTCTGATTATAAAATTATCTCGTTCACAGTAAGTTTGAATTTAACGATAATTATTGTAAGAAATAAATTTAATATACAGTTTCAACACAGTAGAATAATTTTTACTATCATAAAATCGGATTATTTATCTACTTAATTGGTTATATTCTTAGAAGTCAAATATAAGTCTGAAATTTCGAACTTCATTTTAATATTTCCAATTGAAAAAAATGTAATTTTCAATTCTTATAATATATATTATTTCCCTCCTCCTTCATAGATTACGTATACTTCTTTTTGAAAATGCAAATTATTTAATACTGAATAATACTATATTTCATGACTTGGGATGGAGCGGTTACAGAAGTCCATAAAAAATATGTTCAAAGTTAAAAATCCAGGAGAAAGTAGAAGCACACATGTAAGCACCTACAATTGGCAAAAAAAACTTGAACTCATCTCATTTTAGAGAAGAAGAGTGTCTGATAAATGAATATCAGGGGAAGGTGTCGTAAGATGCAGTAGATAGTTGTGCAATATTCCCAATAGGCTGACCACGTCTAAATACATAAAATTGATTCAAAAGAAAATTATACCATAAATATAAAGATCATGTAAAGCTGTATTATTTTAGTCTAATTTGCTACAGAAAGGGTACATATTTATCTATAAAACTTATTATATTTTTACTCTCCTTTTTTCTATTATTGCTAAGATCAAATATCAAACATGATGGCCGACTGCCATTATTGTTTGTCACAAGTGAAACGTGTTAATATATCGGCTCTGCTTATTGGATCTTATCTTCTCCACTGTCTTTATTATCATTTCACATTCGAAACTTTCAATTTGCATAATTAACCATCTAGAATGATCAATAGAAAAATTTTATTAAAGAATATTTGCTAGCGTTGTTGTTCGTCTATTAATAAAATTTTATTTAGATTAACGATCTTTGTATATAATAAAGTCAATTTGAAGCAACAATCTTTATTTTTCTTGGTAAAATGTATATTAATCAACATTTAGCTAAATGAAACTAAAATATAATCAACATGTAAAAATAAATCTTAAAAAAGTTTGAAAATGTATAGTAATTAGAGTCTTACCTTTTTGTTTTAATAAGTTAAATGGGGCAAATACTATTATATTTTATCAAACAATCATTTACATCAAAATGTAATGTTTTCTAAATTCTAGTGGCATGTAAGCTATTCCTAAGATTTGATATTTCTATGGACTATTAAGACTTATATTATTGTAAAATTTAAGTGATTTATGAATTAAAAATAGACTATATATGCAATTTCACATGATAATGGTTATTTTATTATATCTTTGTGCTTAGAAATATTTCCCGATTTTATAGATGTAATACTGTTTTAATTTAAAAAAAGATATATATAGTATATTCGTATACGTTCCTCTAGAAAAATATATGTTGTTTTTTTAAAAGGTGGATCTATATTTAATCGTTCTTTATTTTTGTTTGAAACATAAAAAGTCTAATTTCTCTTGAAGTTATGACTGTTTTTTGTTAAAGATCATTCTAATTCACATAAAAGAACGAATCTATATATTTTCCGCATATTTTTTATGTATTTAGGAATTAACGAAAGTTAAAAAATAGCTAACAATTTACATTTTTCAGCTTAGTGGTTCGTATGAAAAAATTATAAATAATAAAAAAAATTCAAATTATTTATACATTCAAAATTGATATTTTTTATTAGTTTTATAAATTTTAATTATAAATAATACAATTTTTTCATGTTTCTTTGTCAAAAAAATAAATAGCAAATTATCACCGATTGCAATATTTTCATTTGGTTATTTTGTAAATAAATAACAATTCTAAAATGAAAGAACAATTATTACCTTTTAAACAATATATATTTCTAACTTAGGCATTTAATTATATGCAGTAACTGAAAAAATGAAGAATTTAATATGCTAAATTTTAGGTGTTATTTTCCATATATAGGTGTTTAAATGTCTCTGGGCAAGATATTTTTATCTAATAATAATAAAAATCTGTGTTTTGTGTTTTGGATATAGTTTAAAAAAAAACTATTCGGCTTGTGCTAGTTTTTACTAATTAAGTAATAGTTTATTAGAATAGACTTAATTGTTGCTGATGACTTATAAAATTGAATTTTATCATTTTATATATAGTTATTGAATATAAACACAACTAATATTGCACTAAATTTTCATAAATTTGCAACTTATAATGTTTAAATCATCAATATGAACAATTGCATTTTTCTAAATGTAAAATTGTTCATTTATTAAAACATTGTCGCCCTCGTTAAAATGTTAAAAAGTGAAATGATCTAAAAAAGGAACATGAATGCTCAATATAAGATTTATCATATGACTTGCATTCTTAATGCGATAATAACAGGATATTTTGTTAACTAAGTCAGGAAACATATTCTAAGATCGAAGTGGTGAATATTCGTCAATTATATAATTATTATATTTTTTTAAGGTATTTATTTACTTTTTTGGCCCATATGAACATAGATGAAGATTATAAACTACATTAAAAATATAATAATTTCCCTCAAACAGTGTCAAAAAATTTTTACCGGGTGATTTTTATTAGTATTAATAATCGTATACACGGATAAGACCTAATCTAGGAGTATCGCGATAATCAATTATATGATATTTACAAGTTCAAATAGAATTTATTTTTTGTTTGGGTCACTATCACAAATAAAAACATATTTTTAAAATTACAAAAATTACGAATATCGAAAAAAGAATGAAAACATATACGAAATTCTTGCACCATTTATAACGAAAAAAGTGACTTTTTGTTGTGTAATAACATTATTATGTTCATAATATTGTATTTAGCTTGGTTCATAAAAATTTTCATATGCACAAAGCAAAAAAAGACATTTTCTTATGTGATATAATATAAAATCATAGCCTAAGTCTTATGAAAAAAGAATTCTTGATGTGTGTTTAGAAGGAATACATTCTTCAAGGGTTATAGATAATATCTGCACTTAGATTTGTTTTACAAAATCTATTTGACAAAATATAAAAGTCAAATCAAATAATAACCCAGGAATAAAATTCGCTTATTTCAACATAAAATTTTGTAAAAATCATGAAACATGATTTAATTTCATTTATCTAAGCGAACTTAAAAATTTATTTGATCATCTATTTAGAATTTCTATTCTGATAAAATTTATGCAAAGGAAAAGAAAAACTTATTGTATATCGCACATAAATTTTTCAACAAATATTTCATGTGTAATTAATATATAAATCGAGCTCAATCGTTCATTTATTATTATTATTTTAGATTTTATTTTATTAAAAATATTAATAATATGTTTGATAATAGAAATAGTTTAAATATAAATTATAAGGATGTGGTGCAGAGTAATGTATAATTGTATTTAGACAATTTTACATAGAAATCGTCTTCGCATATATGAAGTAGCAACAGGACCAATGTAAGACACAATTAACAATACGAAATCCCAATCCCATTAGAGGCATGAACCAAAAAGAAACTTTAAAGACAATGCACGAAAAAATATTTTTTTTATAAAAGAACAGAAATCGAGTAGGGGGTATATCCGTGAACCCTTAATAAGATCATGGGAACGTTTACGTTTTTTTCTGTGAAAAAATCTTTATTTACCTGCCATGGTTACCCATAAATATGAATACAGTGTTTAAGAATCGACCTCTAGCTGCAGATCATTAATATCGGTACCCTAAAAGAATAAACGGGTCTTTAAGCTATCATCTAATTTATATGTATTTATAAAATATGAAAATTCCAATCAAAAAAAGCTAAAAGTGCAAATATTTTATAAAAATTTAAAATATGGCATTTAAAACTCACGGATATACTAATTTATATAAAAAATTACGATGTGAAATTTTATAATATTTTGTTTAACCTCTGTAATATATTATGCTAAACTTCTGGAGTATACATACGATAAATGTTAAGATTACGGATACGGAATTAATTCTAATTTTTCTATGATTTAAGATTTTTTTTTATTATAAATTCTTTTAAAAATGTCAAACAATAAAAGTCAATACTTTAGAACGGCATATTAATACTAATCTTCTGAAAACACGTCATAAACAATTTACTTAATAAAGGTATAATTTTTTTTCGGAGAATCTTAATTAATATTGTTATAAAATCAAACTTTACCATTTATCTTAATAACGTTAAATAAACAAGGGTATATATGATTGTGATTAAATATTATTATATCTTTTCAAATATCGATTATACTGTATAATGACCATCTTAGTAAACTAAAAAAAGCAAAGAAATTGTGCACATTCTGTATCTTATATTTACTTTATATTGGAATTTGCTTTCTTTTAACGATTTTGCATAACTACAAGAGAATTAAACATCTAAATAATTTAATTATAGCGGCTCTAACATAATCAAATGTTATAATAGATTGAAACTTGACCCACTTATATTCTTAAACTGTATACAAGCTTCTACTCGCACATTCCTTTCCAACTAGCGCGCGTATTACTTATTTTATCTGTAAACTAAAGTTTGGTATTTTTCTATATACTTAGATATTTTACGTAGATTTAAAGATCATCAAACCCCCGCTTCAAACTCTCTCAATAATCGAAGATGAAATGGAGCTAAAATTTAAAAGAAACATAGAAAAATAAAAAAAACATCTATACCTATTTATACTGAGCCATACGATATAGTTATGCATTTTTATTGTATGGGTTACGGGCTAAAAATAGTACTTAGCACTGCTGGTGTTTTAATATTAGAATAAATTTGATTAAGTTTATTGCATCATGGGAATAAAAAGAAAAAATAAAACATGAAATTTTGATTAAATGTTTTTAAATAAAAAAATATGTTATAAAAATAATATTTTCTATAAATATTTAGTTCGATAAATACAAAAATATGAACATTAGAAAAAACCTTCTATATTTATTGATTTTTTTATGATTGTATTGTCGTCTTATAATATTATTATGTATAAAAAATGACACATGCACCGCTAATATATGTTCCTCTGATAAATTTTAAGCGATATATTAATAAAATGCGGCTTTTTCATCACTCTTATCACGCAAATGAATAAAATAAAATCATTATTCTTATTCCTTTATTATAATTTTTGTATTATATATATATGATTTTATATTATATCTTAAGCATATAAAATAGTAGTTTTTAATTGTATTTTATACACTAGTGTTAAAAAATGGGCCATGACACCTTTTCTATAATTACATTTGTAAAAAAAATCACTTCCTAAGGTTTTGAAACCTTGGTTACATGTAATTAAATAATGTAAGGTGAGAAAACTCATATTTCTTTTCAATTAGCAAATGATTATGTAATTTTCCTGTGATCAAAATCAAAACTTTTGAAAATATGCTAAATTTTTTATATAGTACATCAGACAAAGTAATAATTATATGATATTATATATTATAATATTTTTCAACTTTAGAACTATTATAAATGGATTAGATAAAAGATCGAAATAGAACTGAAATTTATTGCTAGTAAATAAATTTTTATATTTTTTGGTGATAAATACATTCGATGATGTAATTTTGTTTAATACAAATAAATTTGCTAAACATTGCTATGATTTATGTAGAAGACGATATATCGATAAAATATCAAAAAGCAAAACATGGCAACTTTTATATTTTTATGTAATTAGGTTGTCTATGGTTTATGAGCATTTAAAATATTGATTAAAATCTTTCAAAATATTTTATTTATGATTTTTAATTTCTAAATTGATAGATAACATTATATTAAACGTGACATGTATATTTATACTTTATATTTTTGAGATGATATATCTCAATTCTTGCTAGTAATTTATTATCTTATCTCGGCATAAAATTCGAATTTTCGAATTAAAAAATAAAATTAAGGATCATATAGGAAAAAATAGGTTTTTTTCACTAATACAACAAAATCATTGAATTGTCTATCGCCTTTAATAGCGATCAAAGAAAATATTGGCATTTCTAAAAGCAGAGAAGATTAATATTACGCTCATTCAATTATAAAAGCTATAAAATGCAGGAAAATAACATAAAATTTATTATTGCATATTTTTTAAGCATTTAATTTTTGTATACATTTATAATCAAAAAATCTAATATAGACAAAAGAATTGTGCATGATCTATATGATACAGCAATTTGTTTTAAAAACTGCAAAATGGCATAACAAAAGTAACTTGCCTCGGTTTTGAGTGCTAAAGTGGAAGTGTATTTTGCGCATAAGAATCTTATCTCCCTACGCTTTAATAAAACGTTTATAAATCATATACGTGTTATTTTTATTATACCTACTCCATAAATCTTAACAATTATTAGAATTAAATACAGAGCTATGCGAGTTTTAATATTAGCCAAACAGTTATTATATACTTGTTAACAAGGTGATTTTTATTACTAAACAAACAATATTTCCCAAAATCTGAATAATAATAAACAGGCAGATTTTTATCCCTAAAATTACTTCTTGTAATAATCAAATAGTTATTACAACAAATTAAAAGATTTTTTTTATTCTAAGAGTACTGGGAAAAAATCCAAAAGAATAAGTACCAATGTAATATTTGTTTTTAAAGATTTATGGAAGTTCAGTTGTGGTCAAAAATATATTTGAAGTGTATTACTCCAACTTAATAACGTTTTCTTATAAAAGACTATGAAGCTTACTCAACACCGATTAATAAAGGGTATTAAATATTGTATAAGTTTTTAAATTTTGCTGATTTTGATTTATAAGTTATAATATTCACATAGAAAAATACATCACATAATAAAATAAAGTTTATCTAAAAATATATTGGCCGGTAAAATTATAGGTTTCCAGTATTGCATTTGATTTAAATTTTATCGGTGTATGGGTAAAACTTTATATTTATCTATTGAAAGGCTATGAATGATGCATATTTATCTCATTATTGGGTTAACTGTCTTAATTTGTTTATTTAAGTTAGACATAGTAGTTTATATTGTCTACATGATTCTATTTTTTGCGCGTTTGCTTACACTTCAGTAGACATCTAAGAATATTATAATAGTAATATTAAAAAGAATAAAATATATTAAATAAAATGAGAAAGTGTGATCAAAGCAAATATTATTACATGATTTTGTTTAAGCACACAAAATATTGCCTATATACGCTTAGTTGTCATAGGCGCTAGGATTAAGTAATTGTAGCACTATTAAAGGGCAATTAGCTTTAGAAATACGTAAATTCCTCAATTATTATACGACTAGAATTCAAACTCTAATATCGAAAATAATATTTTGCAATTTCTCTGTAAAAACAACACTTTTAATTAAATTTTATTACATTAACATGGATAAAATTATAGATGGCTATACCAGATATATAAATCTGTGCTTAAAATTCATCGTTTTTTGTGGCCTAAACAATAATTTAAAAAAAAACAATTTTGAGACGCGAAGACGTGTTATAAAATACATACAAAGTTTTTTTTGTCATCTGTTGGCTAACTTAATATTTTTTCAAGAAATCTTATTTTGAGACAAATCGATTCGATAGTATATTACATATATATTTGGTTTATAAATCTTTTTTTGTCATAAAATACAACAAAACTTCAATTTCACGAATTTCTTTTTTTTATATGTCGAAAAAGCATTTATTTCTGAAACTAGTGTATGTATAAAATTTAAGGATGTTTTGCATTCAAATAATGTTGCAAAAATTCTTATTAATACAAAAGTATGTCACATTAAAAAAAATTTTTGATACTTCCTTATTATTCACTCTTTAGATCTGTTATAAACATGAGGGGAAAATCTATAATATTATGTCAAACCATTGAAAAATATTTTGTAATTAAAGAACTATTTTACAATAATTTTATTGCCTTATTTATGCACAATAGGATATAAAAAAACACGAAAATAATAATGTGACTGAATGATATTTTTTTTTATACAAGATATAAACGAGTATTTCAAAAAACTTCAGAATTATATCAATGATGAATTCATAACTTATAACATAAATGTGTGAACTAAAGTTTTCTTGAATACTACAAATTAAAATTATAGGTGAAGATCAAATTCAAGAATTTGTTACTGGAGAGGGTATATTATATCTTTCTTTTTATTGCAATCTTTATAAATATATTTTTTTTGATATATATGTTTTTTTGCCATTAAAAAAAAATAAAGATCGAATTGTATAAGAATTGATGTAAAACAAAAAATATAGAACAATAACATATATTTTTTTGAAAAAAAAACTAGACTTTTAATTGCTGATAAATTTTAAATAGCCATCATATAAGTTCTTAATGATAATTTACTATAAAAATCAGTAAAGGCTGTATTAAAAAATACAATTACCCCCGAACGTTAGCTTTTTTGCGCAAAGTTATTAGAATAAAAAAACTTAATTCACTGTTTATTATATAACAGAGAAATTATATATAACTTAAAGAAACCTTATGCAATATTTTTTCTTTAGAATAATGTAGATCGCAATATAACAAATATAACCTAGCAAAAATTTACAATATTAATCATATACTAATAATATTTTGACAAGAAAATTTAAGATTGAAAAGAGATCAATATGAGGATAACTTCGTATGTAAAAAAAATAAACTATCGATTAAAGAAAACATTGTCTACTATGATGCAGTGATTTTAAAGCTATATATAAATTCTATAATCTTTAAGTAAAAAAGCCAGTGTTAAATTCATAAAAAAAATTTTTTCGTAATTGTAAGTAGGAAAAAAAATCGCACTTATAGCACGCAAATAATATATGAAAAATATCATCCACTAAATCTTATATTCAATAAATCAATCTTATATTTTTGAACTCTGTTGCTTTTCGGCTTTTTAAAAGATAGATACTTAATTAACATCATAAAGATGTAATTTATTTAAAAAGGGACAATAAGTAAGCGAAATGAATAGAAACTTATATTTGCAGCTATATACGACTTTGTTTGTTTATACACTTATAGAGCCCTAATATATGTAATTTAACCTTTAAATTTTTTTTTGAATTTGATCGTTAATCTCAATAAAGCCGGTCTAAAAAATCCAAATTGATTTATCTGATCTGTGTAAATAACATCAAATTTACTGGAAATGTTAAAAATATAACTATTTTTTTGTATCATCTTCTAATATGCCGTCAGTAAAACAGTCAAAGAAAACTTCAAGTTATGTTCATATATTAAATACGAAAAATGTCATAGATTATATCTTTTTTTTTCACGCTTAAGGTATTTAGATTTCTGACTACTTATGCTTTTATGTTATAAAAAAACATTTAAATTTAAAAAAATCACATGGTGCCTATACAAATTTGCATATTTTATTATTATTATTTATGGATAAAATATTTCTTTATCTTCTAAATGTATTGGTAATAGTTTTTTATTTTCTTTCTTTAACAGAGCTTAAATATTTTAAGTTTTTATTATGGAGAAATATTGCAAAAAATGACCAATTTTTCTGTTCTATCTTACAAAATTTGTCATCTAAATAAAAAATTGGATAAATTTTATGCCAAGCGTTTATTTAATTTCCTATATATTTATTTGATTTCCTATATAAATTTTGTTTATAATCGCTGATTATATAATAAATCTGTATATATTAAAAATTTTTATTGTACTAAAAGTTTATTTTTCAATTTAACCGTATAAAGTTCAAATAATATTTGATTCTCTATGTATTTTTAAATCAATAATTGTATGCATGATGGCTTTACTGTATTTTACATTTGCGAAATGTAATAAACACTAATGAGTTATTTTTGATCCTTAATTTACGAATATACAAGATTTTAATAGTAAATAAATAAAGCATCTAAGATTTTTAATAATAAATTTATTGCCCTTTATTGTATATATATAATATTTATTGATATTCCTTTGTCGTTCTATGACTTTGAATATAAAACTAAGTGTATTTTAATGCTGATTTATTAAAAATAGGATAGGTCTATATGGCAAAAACAAAAGCAAATATCTCATGATTAAAGCAAATTTAACTATTGTTTTTTCTGACATAAATTTTCTATATGGGCAGGAATAATTTAAATTTTAAAAATTCTGTATATTTAGATCTTTATAAGATAACAAGTCAGTAAAATATGGCCCTTTTTTCCTAAGGAACTTTTGCTGGCAATAATTTTAATTTTTAGAAAAAAGCAGAAAAGAAAAACAGATTTAATACTATCTTCTAATCTGTATTTATATAAGAAGCAAAATCTTATGCAAGAAAATGCTTTCTATATTATTATTACATATGTGTTAAATTTTGCTTTTTATTTTTTATCTATAGGGATGTTAACAGGCTTTAGAAATGTTTAAGTTCTTCTTAATACATCATTTGAACGTCCCTTCAATTATTCAATATAACTGCTCTTTTCTATCAAATCATATGAGTTCAAATTTTTTACTAAAAAATAATTGTAACCATTTTGTTTATATATGAAAAAGAATTACAAAAGCAAAATTACGCAAAATTCTATGTTATATGCTGTTATATTGTATAATCGAAATTTATTACAAAAAAGATGCAATATATTCTCCAATTTAAGACAAAAAAAATTTATATTTTATTGATTTATTTTAATAAAACCGTCATACGTATTATATATATTTTCTAAAAATGTTTGAATTTTGACTTTTAGATTTAGGTAAAGACATAATTATTTTGTATAAATTTTTCTAAAATTCTAAATTATTCAATTATATAAATTATATTTAAAAAAAAAACGAGTGTTTTAAAAATAAAGAAAAGCATCTTTCTTTCACTATTCGACTAAAACATGAATTACAAATCCTTAAAATTTTTATTTTTTAAACGTATTAGAAATGTAAAATTTATCTTATGAACATGGTATTTGTATTTGGTTTTTTTTAAAAAATAAATATAAAATTCATCCTGAATATTTTTCGGATAATGAATTCAACTATTAGTTCCTGTAATATCTGGAATCCAAACATGTTCTATGAATTAATATCTCGATCTGCATAAATGATATAAATTTTATACAAAATTTTTTCCACACTTTATAGATAAAATACCATATATAAAATTAAAATCTATATTTTGCAGCGAGTTTATCAAAGAAAAATATATTAAAGTTATATCGAATTGAAAAATCTTTATGGACCACAAAAAAATAGCATAATTAAAAAAACACAAAAAAAAAATCGTGTTATTTAGATATTAATTATGGTTATAAAAAAAATGTTGTGGAATAATAAGTTTATATTCATAACCTTTTGATATAAAGTAAACAAAACAATATAGATAGTTAAATATCTTATATGTAAAAATAGGAATTTATAAATGGAAAATCTATTATATATTTAATACACTCATAGATTCAAAGCTTTCTGCTTTGATCTTTCATATTAAATTAAGAAGCTTCTTTACAAAAAAAAAGGTTTTAATAAAAAATAATGGCATTTTTTACAGGTATACTCGCGACGCAACTCTTATATATATAGTTGCCTTGTAACAAGATCCAAACATTATAAAAAACTGTTCTTTATAGAAAGATACTATAGTAATATCACCAAACATGAAAAAATATTGATTCTCTGTTTATAAACACACAAGACACGTATAAAAAATATTTTTAAAAAGACGAAACGTTTTTAATTATTTTTATAAACTTTTAGTCATGGACATTATGTATTTTGCATGATTTTTGATTGGTTAATAAGTTTTAGTTATATAATTAGGAACATTTGAATAGATCTGTTCCATATATAGTTTAGTTTTTTTTTTAATTTTATTTTTGTAGTTTTCGATAGAATCTTAATTATATATTTACAGCTTGCACAATATGCGCGATTCCATAGTATAGCCAATAATTTTATAAATATTCAACTAAGAAAATTTAGTAGAAAATTATAAATTAATATAAAAATATGTAATATTGCATTGTATTTGCTTCTATACTTTTATTATTATTTTATAAATTATTTGTTATTTAACACGATAATGGAAAAAGACTAAAAAACAATAATATAAACACAATCTGTAAAAAAATTGTAATTTCATTGTAGATGTAAGAATGGTCCAAAAAAAAGGAATTTAGAGCAATAAACAAATTATCTGCATCACTTTGGAATTCTATGAAACCATTCTTAAGAAACATATATCATAATACATATAAATACGTAAACGTAATAAGATCTAGAGTAATATCATGGAATAATTTGTATTCTTTTTTGTATAATGCGTAATCTTCGTGGTATATACTACTTAAAACGAATATAAAATAATGATTATTCATAGGGTTTTTTTCATTTCAATTATACTAAACAAAGAGTTAGACATTAATAATGTTGTTAGCTTCAATGTGATCAAATGTATAAAGCTTTAGAAAAAAATTAAATAAAGAATCACTAGAATATAGTCACGGTAAAACTTTAGAAAGTGTGATTGAAGTTTCATTCGAATACAATAGGAGTATTTCTAAACTTTTTTAAATGTGCAATTAAAAAAGTGAACTAATAATTTACGTTATGGGGTTATAGCTCTAAATAAGATTCACCGGTAGTTTTTAATGCACTTACAGATCGATTTATAATAAGATGGGCAATATGTTTAGATATAGAAAAGTTTGTTATCTTGTGCAGATTTTAGAGTTTAAAGAACCTTGATGAAATATTGGATAAATAAAATAAAATCAAGGACTTGGGTGATATGGTATCTTACATATGTAAAAGGCTGGTTGTTTCAAGATTCTGCATTGAAGAATACAATAAAAGAAAAGTTAAAATTTTATATTTTGAATGCTAAAAAAATAAAAATAAGCGCAAGAGTAAAGTATTTCTGTGTATTAAATATTATATTCAGAGTAAAATATATTAAATTAAGAAGTTTTAGTATAAAATTACCATTACAGATATGAAAGATGCGTGAAAAAAAAAACGCGAAACGCTGTGTTGATTTCATATGAAAATTATACATAATCGCTAAAAAATGTAATTAAAAAGAATTTTATACAATAATAATAGAAATGATACAAAATTTCATGTAGTAAAAAAATTTTATTTGAACTAGCAAAAATAATTTCAGAATTATACTAAGAAGGATTGCATTTATCTTATAATCATCCTGAAGGATACCTATATATTAAACAGCGTTAAATTCTATTGATACCGGATCAATTTTGTTATCGATAATGTATATAAATTAAAAGGTATATTTTGTCCGTATACATAAAAATACCATTTTTTTAATTAAAGAATTAAAATATAATAACAGCGCTTATGTGTATTAATTTATTTAAAATAGGCCACAAAAGTTTTTATATTATAAATAAAATGTTATACAGTTTTTATTATAATAAAAGACAAGTTTCTTGCTATATCCTGGGCTTATAATTTTGTTTTCAAAATAATCAAAACAACTCAAATATATAATACAAATGATTTATGTTTTATTGTAAATAAATATTTGCATTTCGACGAAAACAATAATCAGTTGTGGCAAACCGAACTAAATCTTATATAAGTTAGATTAAATATTATCAAAAAAAAGAAATAAAACTAGTATTGAAAAATTTTTGTATGTGCAACATATTAATGTATAGAACTTTTCCATAAACGTAAATAAAGCACAATAGATTTTTATAATATCTAGATATTTTTTCAATCATATATGTATTATGCAGAAAGCTCATTAAATATAAAAAAATAGAGTTGAGCCAACAGATATACGTTTAAATTGAAATAAAAAGCAACAAAATATTAAAAAAAAATTGTTCTTACAAAATGTAAGAACATCAGATAGGCACAGTGTTCAAACAAGCTTAAATGTAATATCAAGCATCTTTTTTTGTGAAGATAAATAACTTATAACTGCAAAAAAGAATTTATAAAATCACGGGAAATAAATGCATACGGTCTCTTTTCACATTAAACAAATATAAGCATGTGTTAAAAAGAATAAAATATACAATTACATTTATGCAGCATTACTGCATATTAAGATCTTCTTTTTTCTAGGAAGATACAATTTCTTCATAAAAGTCTAATGATTCCTTTATTCATTTAATGTAAATATCCAATAGATTAATAAAAATTGTTTTTTTTTATGTTATTTTTAAAGAAAATACGAGGTTATGGATTTTACTGATTTCTTTTTTGACTTTAGAATTTATAATGGCATTTTGAATATCGAATAAACTAAGAAATATACGGATGAATTTGTCTTATAAAATGTAACCTTGGAAATAAACGAAAAAATTGAAACTATAAAAATTTTATACTGTTAGAATCACGGATATATAATTAATAAATTAAATAAGGTATGAGATTCAACTTGTGAAAAAAAGGTATGAAAGTTGATAAAAGATGTAAATTCTAAAAATTATTGAAAATATTTACGTGCATAGATTGTTCTATTATGCGGCAAATTTGCTATTTTTAAAGTATTTACACGCGCCAATAAAATAAAAATTCACACAAAACATATAAATTGCTGTTTAAAAGATGATTCTAAGCCATTTTCTATAAAAGTAAAAATTTAGAGGGTCATACGGGCACTAAGATTACTTAAAAAAATAAAAAGTAAATAACATGAGGCATGATCGTTAGAGATTTTTTTACATGATGCTGTTGCATTTCGCATGAAGAAAAAAATGTTCTTAACACGATTTGGTAGAATCCAGCTATATAATTAAAAGTAGAGAATTGCTATTTAGAAAATACAAGATTTTACGCAATAAAACACATAAATTATTATAAAGTGAGCTAGAGCGTGTGATCGATAGATACAATGATAATTTTCATATATAAGAAGAATGGTCACTACGGGAAGATATAGTAAAGAGAAGAAAAAAACTTTGCAGTCATTGATCGCGACGATTATATGAATAACTCATAGCAAACAGGCTATAAACAGTAGAAATGTAAGGTTGTGTTTTGTTTTAATCAGAAAATATGTAGTAAAGAAGCGAATAAAAGGAAGTGTAGATAGTTCAAATTATATAAAAGATTCGTCCTTATAAGATTATACTGAATGGGCCAATACAGTGAGAATTGGTACATTTGCAATTTAAAGGGGTTGTCGGAATTAAGAAGAATTTTAGGTATGTTAATTTTCTGAAACTCAAATATTTTAGAATTAAATGTATCATTTTGAAAAACACCTAAGCTACATAATTAAAAGATAAAATACAAGTTATTTGGATCTTGAAATTTAACTAAACAAGCTTTCGAATATAATAATATTGATAGAATTTTTCATAACGAAATATATTTTCTATGTACATATTTTTGTAAAAAGAGCGTTAGCGAACATCTAAAAGTTTATTAAATCTACAACTTACTAAAAATTCTTATTGGTTAATATCACCTCTTCTACTTAATTGCCTCACCTTAATGATATATGAATTTTTTTAACTATTTTGTTTTTTTTAGTTTGACTAATTTCTTTTTGAATCTCTTTGCACTCTGTGATCGGTTATTTGTTAGTTCCATAAATCATTGAAATGCATTAAACAAGAATTTTATCGTAATTGCAAATGATGTTTGGCGTTTTGAAATTTACATAACACTGAAAATTAATTTTTACATAATATTTTTTATAAACGTGTTAATTTTGTGCTCCGGAAAATTAAAATTTAGCTCTCCAAATCCGAAAGATAATAAAATAAATGTAAAATAAACTTAACCAAAGTGAAAAATTTTAAAAAAAATTCATAAAATGGTAAAAATCGACAGACTAATTAATTAAATTTTATTTCTGCCGAATTACAAAAAAAATCAATACAATTGTTTACTACATATAAAAAATAAAAGCAGTAATTTATAATTTATGTATAAATTTTTAAAATTTAAAAGTACTTTTTAGCAGCCTACCGTGCTTAAAATATCAAATCATAGTTATAACACATTTTAAGACTGTAAATTCATATAAAAAAGTCTATAAACTATCTTCAAGGTATATTTTGTAATAATCACAAATATAATATAGTTGTGCTGCATTAAAGTACAATGGGTTTATACAATAAAGCTTATATATTTGCAATTTTTAATTTTCACGAAAAAATTCATCTAGAGTACTTGCAAACATATGTTGATATATGAAACAAAAACCAATCGATGCCAATTATACGATTAAATGTTAGAAAAAAATTCCAAATAGAAATTTTGAATATTTTTCTATAAATTGAATTACATAATGATAGTTATTGTGTAAATAAATGAATAAATTATTATTTTATTTAAGTTGTTTTAGAATCTAGATATATTCTACACACAATTAATCTAATAATTTTTCTTAGGATTAAAGCCTGTTTCAAATTACGAAAAAAGTTTATCTTGTTATCAGTCTTCAAAAAATATAAGATAGATATACGTTTATAAAATAAAAAATTTATAACTTTTTTAAAACAACTATCTACCCAAGATTAAATAATAAAATTTATAAAGATTATATTCAAGTAGTAGACATGGCGTCTAGTTTTTTATGTTAGTTTAAAAAACTTTGACTATTTAAAATATATATTTTTCAGTCTTAATTTTTAAATTTTAAAACGAAAATCACAAAAAAAAATCTTACATATGTCAATTTATACTCAAGTAACAGAATTGACGAATCATCTTATTATTTTATACGGACAAAACTTCGATTTTCCATATTTTTTGTACATTATAAAGTTTTATGTTGATGAACATTAAAAACTTTCATTATAGTAAGAAGTAATTTGCATTGCAAGTGTGTTAAAGGATATTAAAATACTTTCAAAAGACTTATCTATGCTCTTAGACTGAAAAAGAAATGAAAGGTTTTTAGGCTTTAAAATTCTTGGATTTAGTGTTTATAATAACATAAGATGCAATATATAAAAAATAACTGATATTAAAATTGTAAAATTAAATCTTTAATATTTCATATTTAATCAAAATCGTTTTATAACAATGACTTTAAATAATGTTATTTAGTTGAGAACATAGCGGAAACGCTAGAAGTATGATATATGCATAATATAAATAAACTCAAATAATATGATCATTCATATTTTATCTTTTAAAATGACTTTTTTTTGTTTTTATCGCATTATTTTTAAACAGAATTTATACATTCAGAGATTTTATAATTAACATCTGCATAAAAAGAAACGATTTGTGTACTAATATTTAACAAAGATTATATTTATATTATTTTTCAATCAAAAATATCATAAAAAATATGTTAAGGAGTTAAAAATCCCGGACGATGTAGAAGCATACATGTAAGCTCTCACACTCCGCAAGACACTTGAACTCATCTCATTTGAGAGAAGATGAGCAGTTGATGATGATAGATCAGGGGAAGTGTCAAAAGATGCATCAAGGAGTTGTGCAATATTCCCAACACGCTGACTACGTCTAAATAGATAAAATCGATAAAAAGAAAATTTACCCATAAATAAATATTTCAATATTATTTTTCAATAGAACAGACTTTTAAAGAACAAAACAATCATATAAATTTTAAATATATAAAAAAGGCAAATGACAAATAATAAATTATGATAATGTTAAAATATATTCTTATCTAAAAATGAAAGATATTAATAAAATATTATAATATTGCAAACTTGATGTAACGAAAATATCTGGGAACTTTTTTATACTGTGGTTGAAGATTCATTGGCCATAGATTTTTTTTTGGCATCTCATATAATAAATAACTATTTTCATGCTTTTTTCTGATATCTTGTGTAGTTCATAAAAAAAAGTATATTAAATGAATTGTTTGATAGATTTGGCACTAGAGATTTATCCCAGCTCGACGATATACTTTTCATTTCAAAAATCTGCTTTAATAACATTGCTAATCCAATGCTTTAGAATCATTTCTATTCTTTTAATTTACCATTTACATGTTGCGATATGGCAAATACGCCATAATTTACATCCACAAAAATATTTCAATGTATGTAGTTCTATACATAATATCTTTTCAAAGCATTTAAAATATCACAAATTTATATTTTTATGTCTATTATTTTACGACATATATAAATTCTAGAAAAAAATATGAAATTGAATATATTTTTTATTTCCAATAATAATTTATAGAATTTCGTTTATCTGATAAAAGGATCAGAACATAGGTTTCAAAATATAAACTACTTTTATCTGCTAAACACAATCTGGCTGCAAATAAATTTCCGACACCAATTGTTAAGAAAGATAATATCTTTCATAAATATACAAAAATACGACAAAAAACAATCCTAGAATGCAAAGCACCAAAACAAGATTAATGATTTAAATTCGATCGCGTAAATCGGGTCTCCGTCACGTGGAAACATCGCATATATATTACAAATAATATCATATAATACTTACACCAACGTTTATGAATCTAATAGAGTTGAACCACGCGGCACAAAAAAAATTAACTTTTCTAGTTGATTACTTTCTTTTACAGCTGTCAGACTATCCATTCTTGCTTTATATCCTGATGTTAAGTGGTATGAATTACCTGTGTGATAAATTATAACAAGGCCTTCCGTGAAAGTATTTATAGATTTAATGATTAAAAAATTGGATTGTGCATGTAATTTCTTCACTTCTTAACATTTGTCATTTGGTTATAAGGGTGATGTAATTAAATAAATTTACGCATTGATTTTTTGTCTCATTGTTTCAAAAATAATGCAGTAATGTCACTTAACATCCAAAAATTGTTTTTTACGCAATTATATTCAATAAATTTTAATTTGTTCACTAAATACGAGTTTTTAAATAATATTGGGATAATATTAATACTTGTGTTAAATTATTATTTTGCTTTAATAACAAAAAGAAAAAGAATTTAAAGTTTGGTGTTTTGATAATACTTTTACCTTTGTCAACTTTATCATAAAGATATCTTTATTTATTTTTGATTTTTTAACGTAATCTATTGACAAATTTTATTTTTAAACTGCCACATTTTGATATAAATCAGTATAATTCATTTTTTTAAATATAAGTAGGATGATTTTTTTTATGTTTAAGCTATTTATGATGCTTATGTTTTTCTCATATTCATAGCAATATTGATCATAAGCACTCTATTCTACATCTTGAGTATCATGTTTAATGCACAATGGAAATAAAGTTTCTTATGATATTGAATTAATTGATTTTTATTTCGTATATTCTTCCGTTTTACTATAGTTATATATTTATCAATCAAAAATTTATGATTTAATATTTATTAATTGAAAAAATGTATTATATTTATATTTTCGTAAAAATTATATAAATCATGTGCATTTTTTATCAAGTAAACAATTATAGGTATTAAAAGTACAATAAGGTGAAATGTATATATTTTTAAAATCACTAAAAATATTGCCATAAAAAAAATAAATTTAAATTTATAAATTTCTATATTTATTTTTGAATATATTTAAATTTTTTTAAAAAAACGAAAATATTATAAAATAAAATAGAGGTAGCACACCAAGCATCATATAAAATTCTAATATTATTTTTAGAACATATTAGTTGTAAATTTACAACTGAAACACAGTTTTAAATATTTTATTCACAGATAAAACCATTTTTTTCAACTTAAAGTTCACAAAAGCTTAAGAATATAACAACCCATAAAAATTTATATTTTAAAACCACGAAAATCAATAAATATTATTTATAAAATAGTAACTCGTGCAAAATACCATTTATATTTGGTATAAAACCTAGGCTAATAGATATTGATGATGGTTTTATTTTTATTTTAGTAGATAGTCTGTAGTGTAGTCTAATTTATATTCATGTTGAAAGTGATTAGGAATTTCAGTTTTCACCGATATATATAAAGTCTACAGTGGCAGTAAATTTTTTTTGTCTTTTTAAAAACTTCTATATCACCTAATAAAAAAAAGTTTTGAATGTATTTTAAACACACAAATCTACCATACCAGAAAAAAAGTTGATTATATCTTAATATTCAATATCTCTATTGTATACATGCTTTTTTGGTGGTTGAAATATTTAAAAACGTTTTTTTTATATGTCATTTTAAGAAAATAAGTTATTTTTCGGACTTTTTTATCCTTTATGTGTATACATAAATATCGCAAAAATATGCTCTATTCTGTGCAAATATGGATAAATTTTCTTGACATTTGATATAAAAAAAATACACAAAAGTAAGCTAGCAAATATATTTAGCATTGTTTTTATTTTAGAAGATTTAATCTGGTTTTATAATTTGATCTAATTTAAAATTCCTTTTAGTATTTATTATTAATGAGAATTGAATCGTTTTTTTTTTATTTGGTTAAAGCACATATAAAATTTTAAGGCTATTCAGGATGTTTTTTATAAATATAATATAATTTATGTATAGTTAATTTGAATTTCTATAAAAAAATATGTTCAAGCAAAATTCAGATTCCATTAAAGACCAGATTTGGATGTAAATTTTCTATCTCATCTTCTAGAAAGAATTCTTTAATGCATATTTTTCTCTCAAAACTGCTTTATTCAAGTGTCTTTCTCAATCCTTTTTTATTGCGCGTATGATTCTGCTTCGGTATATATTCCCGAATTCTTAATATACGAATTTATGATAATTTTTAACAATCATATCTCAAGTTATTACTTATGGCAGGAGTTTTTAAATTTATATATTTATAAAAAAAAAGTATATTTTAATGTTTCTAACAGAAATACTATGTTATATAACATTTTTAGTGTGAATTTTTATAATTTTTCAGTTATACATAAGAATATAAAAAAAATTTAATTTATAGATTAAAACGTTTTATAAATCATCAAAATAATATCTGATTAGCTATAATTTTATTAATACCATTTTACGATAAAAAAAAAATAGCATACTACCACTTAAATATAGATCACAGTACTTAAGAATTTAAGATATTAATATTTATAGTATTTTACATCTGCGAATCATAGAAAAATCTACAAATTTGAAGATGTTTTATTAAAAAAATTTTAACAAGCTTACAAAAGAATTACAAAGCAATTATAGGATAAAACACACCTTGAAGGTGATTCTTAATCACATTTTTATGTTATTTTTTAATGCCTCGTTCAAAAATTTTATACATAACAATATTGTTGCTTTCAATTCATTCTTGTCAAAGATAAATAAATAGTATCCTAAGTAGCAAGTTCTAATTGTTTCAAATAAGCAAAGAACTCATATACAAATTGATCATCTTCTTAGCTTGAATTTGGTCTATAGATATTTTTATAAGTAAAAATCTGTTTGTCATTAAATCCATAAAAATATTTGTATTATTATAACAAAGACTAAAAGTTACATCGGTATTTTCTATTGCACCTAGGTGTCATATTATACAGGTATTCTGAATACAATCATTTATTGTCTAATTCTATGAATATATAAACCATAATCGCCTTGTATATATTTTATTTCTCTTTCCACCATGAATTATTAATATCAAATTCTAAGCATTTTTGTGACTTATTTCAATATACAATCAAAGGCTGAATGGACCCTATAGAATAACTAAATCTGTAATACTATGGTAAAATGATGCAAAATTATACAATAAACAAATCTAATTCATAATTTATATAGTATATTCTTTGAATCTAAATCAAAGTACTTTTTTAGTAGATTTTTGATTCATCTCACGATCTAGAACTCTACGAAATATAAACGAATGGACTTATATTTATATATTGTAATTAATTATTTAAGGGCAGAGGCGCAAAATATATTGACTCCAGAGATCTAATGACTATGTTAATGCTTTTCATCTATGCATAAAACAGTGTAAGCAACTGTGTCCCTAATTTTTCTAGGTGCACTGCTTAATCTAAAAAATTCGCATTTTTAAAAGTAATATTCTATGGTTTTTAGTGCTCCTTGGATATTTGTATATTAGAATTTGGGTAATATGATTGATATTATGTGCTATTCATTCTTTGTATTCTAATGTCCGAATATTTGTAACAGAAATGTTTTCAATTGCGTTTAACGGGGTAAGTATATTGAAAGTTCATATATTGTTAACTACTGTATATTTATCATTGTAATAGTATAGGATGTGTGGTTAAAAAATTACACTAGAAATATTTACAAGAACTTGAGATATTCAAGTGGGCTGTGGCATAAAATAAAATTATCCATTTTTGTAGATTCTCAAAGTATTTAGATTCGAGAGAAGAAGGGTAACTAATGGGGATTTAGCACAAAAAGAGTTAGATCAAAATATTGATTAAGTTTACTAAAATAATTGAAGTACAGAATCAGTTCAAAAAATAAAAAAGGACAAATCAAAAAAATATTAATAAATAAAAATATATTTTGGCTTCCTTTTTTCGCATATTTTTTTTATTCCTCTATCTGTATTATATTAGTATTTTTAATCTGAAAATAACATGCTTTAATATCTATTTATAAAAATATTATCTTTTGTGTATAAGTAGCACCAATCAAATATGACATAAAACTTAAGAGTGAAGAGTTAGTTTAAATATAAAGTATAACGGTATTTAGATACTTATAAGCATAAATTATTTTTTCTTTTAACAATAATATTGCGTTAAAAGGTTACTTAAAATATTAACATATTCTACTACATTATTTAATTATAGCCAACTAACATCATTTTGTGTTTTATCAAAATTTATTAAACTGTTTTGTTTTCATTGGAAACAAAATAATGTGTTCTCTTTCTTTCCGTCTACAATAACCCGTGTGTATTCAGACTTTAAAAAAGTTGGATTAGATCAATATTAATTTTTAACTTATTATATATTGAATCATTGCTGATCGATTTACTTGCAACATAATAAGAAAGTTTAAACTATTTTTTTAAGTGATTTTAGCAATATTAGAAAATTCGATTTATAAAATCTTTACATCATAGCGTTTTTCTATTTTCAAAAAAAATTGTAGAAAACTATATATATAAATATGCATTTTTATATAAAAGGTTAAATTTTTTTTATTTACAATATCTCACATAAAATTTACACACATTTTTTTGTCCATTTCGACAGTTTAAGCATCCCATTATAAAATTCGAATTCCGTACGTTCTATTTTGCGGAATATAAACATGAAAAAAATATGAACAGCATTGAAAATACCTCTATTTTATAAATATATACTCCGATAAAGTTGTTTTAAATCTTTAAAGTCAAAAAAAAGAAAAAATAGCGTACTGACTTAACGCTTCATGTTTAAATAAGGGATTTTTTATTAAAAATTTTGCATATTTAAATTGTGACGACTTTTAGGTGTTTTCATCTCGCAAATTATGTGCCACAAAAATAATTCAACATAATTTTATTATCTTATAGTCCTTTTATGTATCTTGTTCTTCCAATAAATAAACTTATTGTGATATATGCTCCCCCGATTGACCATTTTGGCAATGGTTACAGATATAGTGAAGGATATTTTATTTAGGAATCTTCTTTTAAGAGCTAAAATTATAGGTTCCAGTATAAAAAATCCAATAAAATTCGTTTTATAAATAGAAAAAATAATATGACAAATGCATCTTATTATTTACATTTATTCCATTTTATTTATATACTTAGAATTTTTAATTAAAATTTATAGTTGTGAATTTTTTTCTATATCTTTTACACGGTATTATAATATCAAAAAAATTATAATTCTTTATTTTTAATCTACAAATATTCAAAAATATAAATCCATGGTACTATACGTATATATGCTGCTTTTGTGAGCTTGTAAATAGCGAACTCAAAGATGAATGTTATAATAAAGAACAAGGAATCGAATTATCGACTGAATGTTATTTTGTACTTAAAGAACACTTTTTAATGGAAATATAAAACTTTGCCTGCTTTTAGAAACTCCGAATCAATAAAAAAAATATAACCCTGAAAAGAAAAATACTATGAGGCTATAAATAATCTCTTCAAAAATATACACTTTTTTTTAAAGTGGAAGAATTTCTCAATCTTTATTACTTCTATTTTTTCACAAAAGAAAGAATTATTGTTATTCTTGAAAATCATATTATCGATCTAGATAATTATACATATCTATTTTACATGGTTTTTTATATATTTTTAGACCGCTTATTTAGTATGTATTATTTGCGAGGTTTTAAACTGCTTTTAATAAAATTTGCTTGCCCATAATTATTACCAAAACAGTGCATAGTATATTTTTTCGCTTTTTTAATTGGATTAAATATGATTTTATTATAATTAATATAATTTATCTTACATTAAAAAAACATATATTTCCCTAAAAAATAGTTTCTAAATTTTTTAATATACATCAAATAAAATTATATACAGTTATAACATTTAAGCTGTCATAACATGGTTTATTTATGCATTAAACAATAGAAAATCATAATTAAAATTTTTAGAGCCGAAATGAAGAATAAATTATATTATTCTGAAAATAAAAAATCCGAATAAAAACAAACAACTCTAAAGAAAGTAATTAAGAATGCTTTTTATGTATCATTCAAGATATATTATATTTTGATCTGATTCTTTTAATATCTCTAAAATTAACAAGTTCGAATATTTATGTGATCATGATAAAAATAACCCATACTTTCCTAATAGACAATAAAAACCTTATATCATAACACATTTTCGTGCTAATTCTCATTTCGCACATATTAAATAGGTATAATGCGTACGTTTTGTATAAAAAAACAAATAAAAATTGTGAATATTACATTATTAAACTATCTTTTGAAAAATAAATTCCGTCAGATCTTTACTTTTTACAACAATATTTCTGCATTTATATTCAATAAATATATTTAATCTGTTTTACATACTCTAATATGCAGTTTTATGATATAAATCTATCATAAATTTAAAATAAAATATTCTCCAATTTAATTAAGCTTTTATAATTTTTATTACTAAAATATAATATAAAAACAATAGATACAAAAACAAACAAAAATATTACATTTTATGGATCTTATTTATACAGAATAATATTTTTTATGGGAATAGAACTTATCTTAGATAATACAAAAAAGTCTATTATCGATAATTACAACTAACAGTTTTTTAAACCAAATAAATATAGTTTTTTGCATATAATACAAATATACAAATATAAAATATGATGTTCTATTATAAATATATTGATAAATTTATATAATCATAATAATAACGGTATTGACCATATCGATTAAGTCATTGCTATGTGAAATTATCACATCTTGCAAATATGGGTTGCTACATAAAAGGATAAAGTCGTCTGTGGACTAAAATCACGTGTATCTACACACCCAAAAATTTACTTTTAATGTGGGTTGGTAAAAAAATGTTTTGAAATCTCATACTACTAGAATATACCTTTTTGTAGTAAGAAATCATATAAATACAACTAGCAAGTGTAGTAGCAAAACATATAATTATCTATATTTATGATGCTTTTGTTTAATTTTAAAACCGCACATTCTTTCTAATCTGATGATTTATAATGAAGTTCGCATTCACGGCAAATTAAATACATATCAATCGTCTACAAAGCCATTATTCTGAGCTTGTTTATATGCAACGACATAGAAAAAAAATTTTCACCGATATTTCAATTTAATGGTGAATGATGTTCTTAAACGCATAATAATTTATAAGATTACATATTTAAATTAAATGCTAATATTAATTCTATCCAATATACATAATAATCCAGCAAATATGAGTTGAAGATTTTAATTTATATTTTTTAACTATGTCTGGATCTTCACCTGATCGTTCATGTATTATGGACCTTCCTATAAAAAGTTCTATTATATTTTTATGCTGTACATATTATAAGTTAATTTTAAATCATATTTAGTATAACCTAAAATATACTAGTGATACATGCAAACTTTCTATTAAATAATAGAGATTCCGAATTACGTTTGTTTAAACAATTCAAAATTTAATAAAATCTGTTTTTTATAAAAATATATGCTCCCTATATATCTTTGCGCGATTGATTCGTTTTATTCTCAAGGTTCACGATAATCAAGGGTGCTCACTAATTTTGAATTAAAATAAATAAAAAAACAATATTAAATTAGAAATAGATGAATATATTTCTATTCATATCATTCGTATATCGTTCAAGCCAAATGCGCGCACAAACACATCCAATTTCCATAAATATGGAGGAATAATACGAATATAAATTAAAGCCAATTCTTAGAAAGAAATCTAAGTTTTTCATTTATTAAATATGGTTTGTATTGTATATAATTCAAAAACATAATTGATTTAATAAGCCTATAGATATGTGTCGTTACCAATTTTGTATATTTTAAATTATTTTGGTTATTATAAAAAAATTAAGGTAAGAACATCAAAGTAAAGATAATATTAAAATTTCGCAAAATCGAAGCATACGAATTCAAAAAATAAATAGAGTTATATTCTTATTTGAGGTTTTCTTAAATATATTCAATTACAATATTTTTATAGCCCATCAACTTTTTTTGTTATTAGATGTCTGATATTTTATATTTTTGGGTACCTTTTCCTGAGTAAATGTATATGCTGGACTTCAAACATCAACATTAAATACATAGGAAATTTATATCCTCAATGTTATTATAAGCTAGACTCGATAAAAAAACAGCGACAAAACTACAATAAAACGCATAAAATATTTTCTTTGACATAAAGTTTATGATAAAAATGTTTTTTCTTGTAGATAGGAGTTTATTTTCTGTATTTTTTCAGCTAAGGGCCTATAATGGTGATCTTCAATTATAGAAATATCTTAGAAATAAAAATGTTGATTTGAAGTCAATAAATATAAATTCTTTTTTTAAACTTTCACATATGAATTTCTTTTGCTCTTTCTATTTAATTGAATCTATTTATAAAAAAAAGAAGGAATTTGTAATTGTGAATGTTAGATTTATATAGTATTCTAAGAATAAAAAGAATAAACACACGTGTATTAATATTAAAATAAAGATATTAACTACAAAAACAAATAAATATAATAAAGAGAACAGACATTTTAGCATTGTATTTGTTCGACTTTTGTGTGATTCTATAAGGTAGGTATGTCGAATATATTTTATTCTAAAAGCTAAGGTCGTAACGTAAATATACAAAATTTTTTCTAATTCAAACTTTTGATTTTTTTGTACCATAAAATGTGTAAATAAATTTAAATTAGCTTCAAGATGATTAACTGGCTTTTTACGCATATATAAAAAGTAAGCCAAGTGCTAACTGAAATAGAAGGTATTAGGTTATTCTAATGTAAAGAAGTAATATATTTGTAATATTATTATTATTAAAATTTACTGTTTATTTTATATTATTTTCATATATATTTATCAGTTCGTGAAAATATGCGCGATCATAGAAAAATATAGACAAATATAAAAAGTGATATGATTTAAGTGTTTTGAATACTTTTAGACGAATGTCAATTGAAAATATTCATACATATTTAAAGATGTCTAGTTTATTTTTATATTATACCATGCAGATTTTTTCACTTATACATCGGGCAAATACCTTTTTATAATAATGAACGTTAAAAAAATACCTGTATATATCATCAACAATTTTATATTGTAATAAATATCTGAAAATGTCATTTATTTTCAGATCCATATATAAGATGTACTATTGCAGCTAAAGCAAACTCTATTATAATCACTTGCTATATGTTTTATATTGGTTGGTTTTTTTATCTAAGTTAATCTTGATTAGAATATAATATCATATCCTGCAAGTATGATAAATCAGAGTATATTTGATTTCCTATAAAAAATGCATAAATGTATTTTTTGAATAGCTTTTATGCAGTCTAACCACTATAAAGATGGTGTTTTATATTTTTTTAAATATTGTTTTTTATATCTATTTATATTTACGCTGCAAGCTGGTACCACATTTTTAATAGTAGTCTCTAAAGAGGGTATAAATCCGTTAGCCTTGCATATAATTAAATATATTATATTTACTCATATAATGAATAGAAAACCTAAAAATTCTGGACAATACTATTGTTAATCAGCATAATATGTCGTTTTTTATGCTCTTAGAAATCAGTTAGATAATAAATTAATTTTATAAATAATTACGCGTAATAAACTCCTTAATAAGTTTAAAAACAAAACATGGCAATGAAAAACTACAGTAAAATATTATCCTGTGCTAAAGCCATATATTCACTGCTTAAATATGTTTTATAATCTATATTTTATATTTATTAGTAATTATACAATATGTATGAGCTAAAATATGATAGTTAATTTTGGAATGAATAAAATGAAAGATTTTTTTTGTTTAATAGATATATTTATTGTATCAAATCGATACCATATGTTTCTAAAATTGTATAAAATCGCAATAAAAACAATATACATCTTTAAACTTTTATGGGCAAAATTCGCAGCCTTTGAAAATTTTAAAAAGGTTTATTTATATTCTACAATAAATTTCTATAGAAATTTTAAAAAAATTGTATATGTCATAAACGAATTATTTTTAATAACAGATGGGAATAATCATGCTGCATAGATATGAAAATTACAAAGAAGTCTTGATAATTAAATCTTACGGTTAAGATATTTTAAAAATATATATATATTTAATTTTTTATAAATCGTTTTGGAAAATATATACATTTTTTTTATTGGTTCATCGATTGGTTACATGTGATATAATTCAGCAAATTTAATTTTGACAAGATCTATATAAACCATAAAATTTAAAAATATAAAGTTTGTTTATTTTTACTTAGAAACCTAGTTTTAGCATTATTATGATATTTTCGTGCCGAAAATAAATATATTTAAATAAATCTATAAAATTTAAAATGTAATTTAGTTGAATTTAGAAATAATAGCAATATTTTTGCAACTTGTATTACATTAATAAAAGTATAAAAATTTATTTAAAAAAAAAATTGGGTAACGGCAACACAAAACTATACAATAAAGCATTGATGTTTTAATTTGTTATTACAATAAATATAACTTACTACTAGAGAACCAAGCTTTAAATTTTCTAATTATGCATTTCCTGTAGCTTACATGGCAAATCTGGAAATTTTTTATGGACATCTTACTTCTATCTTTATTAAAAAACAAATAACAAGCTTTCAAATAAATTTAAGAATTAAATAACTTCATACCGTCCCATATAATTATAATAGCATTATGTTAAATAATAGGTAAGTACGAGTTGCACCAGAAAATTGCGTGCTAAATGTCTGGCGATGGTCGAGTGAAATAAATTACCGGGTTATAACCTTTAATTTAGATAATTTTAGGCATGAATCCGTCAAACGCAGTAATAAAAATTACCAAATTAGTAATTAATGCTGACTAGATGCAAGGAATACAGCCAAAACTGTATGTTAAACCAAAGCATCGGGCAATAAACATTTACTTTTTAGTATCTTGATAACTTGACGAAATAATAAGCAAAACAAGGGATTTTAGCCATTTTTTTATGATAAGTATGTGTCAACGTAGCGATGACCCGATTGAAGTTCTAGCCGAATGTTTATATTATATATATGCACATAAATTGCGAATCTCAAAGACGTAATCGTGTATATAAATACAAAATATGGTGTTTTTATCAACTATTAATAGACAGAATATTTAATAATTATAAGATACAAACACAATATTTCAAAATGTATAGCGGCCAAGATTATCGAATATATAGGACCATGAAAGCGTAGCGGTAAAAAATTGAGAAAAAAAACGAGATTATATCTTTACTGGCAGCCACTAAAATATCATCAATAAAAATAAAATACTTTAAATTATATAATATATTTAAACTTTAATCTATCAGAGTTGCTTATATGTAATTAAAATAGAAGTATCATTCATAAATTGTTTTTTATCACCATAATGAATATGCTCATTTTCAAAGTATGCTCAAAGATATCTACAGAAAAAATAACATTGCAATATCTTAGTTCTCAAAATTTAATTTAGACTTACATACAACATCATGCCAACAATTAGACAATTTCTTAGACTAGAAATATAAGAGCATGTTTTTTTTTGCATAGAATGTCTTGTTGAACTCATATTTAAATAGATAACAATGATCATCTGTTATTATATTAGCTTATGGGTTCTATTTTCTTTGCATCAATTTTATCTACTTAGATGTTATCAGCCTATTGAAATATTACACAACTCGTTGATGCCTTTTTTGACACTTTTCACTGATCTATCTATATCAAATGCCCTTCTTCATTCTAAATGAGATAAGTTCAAGTGTATTGTGAAGTGTGAGAGCTTGCATGTATGCTTCTACTTCGTCTGTGATTTTTAACTCCTGAACATATTTTTTTATAAAATAAGAAACCAGACCATCCCAAGTCATTACATGGGCCATTATTTTGTTTAGAATAAGTAAATAAGACCAAGTTAATTCGCCAAGATGATATAATTCCTATATTTGAGATTCACATCTTCAGTTAAGTTGTCGAGGCTAGTGATATTTAATATAATGAACGTTATTCTATCTCAATTTGTATCTTATAGGAAAATTTCTGGTATTCTTTGTTTGGATCAATTATATGTTTTTATTCTGATATCAAACTATATTTCTTCATTTTTGTTTTCACTATTCTCTTGTACTGTGTGAGTTCTGATCTTTTTGGTTTTCTTAAAGTTTTATTGTCTTGATTGGAGGGAATTAAGACTTCTTACGATTACATTGTGATTATACGTGTAATTATGCCCAAACATTTTCTTGCATCTCGTTTTCAATTGATAATTGTTTTCATGGCTTCGTTAAAATATGGGTATTTTATCCTCTCACCAAAAAACACATTTCTGTCTTGAATAAAACAGAATTTCTTCTTTCACTTGGTTCTATGACACCATCTTATATCCATCTTGATGACCCAACAATATAAACCATATAATTATTGTTGGTTTATAATGGTTTTTGGTGTAATGGTTTTATTTTTATGCTATACAATCAACTTTACTTTCTTTTTCTCCAGTGTCTCGTAAAGGGTGATATTGGCATGATATTTTTTTTAAGATATTCTTCGATTAGTGAGAGATCTTTCTTGTTATCCTTTTCTATTTTTAATATTACAGCACCCCTCAATCGACGTGTTTTTACTGTTCTCAAGCGTATTTAATGGCTGATAGATCATCTACGCGGCTTTAGATTGAAAAATACATGGACCATGTCTTAGTTCATTCCCCAGTTTTATATAATCTCTGTTAATTACTAGGCTGGGTGAAAGAAAATTTAATTGAAATATCTCTTATCTTAATATTAAGTTTAGTGTATTCTTCTGGGTCTAATTTTAATAAGCCTTAATGTAATTTATAAGTGATGTTGCATGTTCATAGATGGCTTTAAAAAAAATTATTTGCATTTGGTTTAGTCTTTCATTAATTTTTATTCGATTTAGTATTTTTTTTTAAATTATATCATAAGTTCCTAGCTTGAGCTCAGATTTTCATTCATAATTACCCCAAGATATTAGTAACCTGCCGCGCCTTCAATAAGTGTTTATTACTCTGTGCATATTTAATGGTTATCGGCAGACTTGTTTTTGTTTATTACAAGGCTTACAGCATAAAACTAGTCAGATGTTTCATTCTTCATGTGTTTTGTGGTTTTTGGAGTTTTGATATCTATTTGAGGAAGTCTCTGAACAGGTATTGATTTATTGTATCGGAGTTTTCATCATTATTTACGCTTACCCCGGAAAGCGTTTATTTGATTTTCAGCACAAGAGATCAATATATAGAACGAATAAATAGTGTGAAAGACTTTCTATGTGCAGAATTACCCTATTTATATTTTATGCATAATTTCTACTCTTTTAAACTTGAAGATATACTCATTTTGAATGTAATATTATTTAATAAATTGATTATATAACAAGTTGGATTTAAGTTTATAATACAAGCATATAAGAAGTAATGTTCTGTCGAGTCAAATGAATTTTTTACTAATCGACATTGCAAATAGATTTTTTACATGCTCTTTTTTACCGCAATATACATAAGAGCCTTTTTTCCGTTCCTTGGACGCGCTTTATTGTTCCTAACCGATTTAATGCATCTAATTCTCTTGTATTCACCCCTTATTGATTGAATATTTTTAACCGCCTTTGTTTTTAACTTATATTAAATGAACGAGCAAATATTTGGTCTTTATTCATTTCCTATTTTGTCATCTTTATTTGATAAATGATATTTATTACGAGAAAAACCATTCTTACTGTTTTTTTTTTAAATCTCATATCTATAATAATCTGGATTTATGAATTCTTAAAAGAACTTCATATTTTTCGATAAAAAATTAAGGATTCTATTCAACCGCAGCTTTCCAATTTGGCACTAATTTTATTATGTTATCATTTTCAACCTCTGTTATGATGCTTATTTTTTTCCGTTTCTTTCGGTAAAAACGTAATAGAATATCTTTATCACTATTTTTTTCTTTGTTTACGTATCTTTTCCCAACATTTTAAACCAAAAGAGATTGATTTTTTTTTCTTTCATTGACGCTTCGATTGTATACATCTTTCAATAGGCAAAATTGCATTAAAAAGTATCCTAAGAAGCTCAAAACAAATATTTTCGCTGGTTAGACACAGTCTTTTTGTACTGCACTTCGCTTTCATAAAAATTTCTTTTTTTTTTGCATATTTATTTAACATTGTTTTTAGAATATCGTATGTCTAGAATTATGTATCTTGATGGCATAATTTTTCTATAATTTTTTGACTTACTCTTTCCAACTTAACTGCGTTTTTTTTTTATTTCATGATGGTCCTTTTTTCATTATTTTCAATAGCACTTTAAATATTTTTATTCAATATAAATTGGTTCCTTTTTTCGGTTTTGTTTTATGGTATTTGTAAGTCTGTTGTTCAGTTTGTAGCCAGTTGCAACATCGAACATATCCAAAGAAATTTTTTGGCCGATTTATTTTTTTCCAAGTACAAAGAATATTAGATTACACTTTTTAGCATGGAATTTTTCTTTGCCCTTTCAATTCAGTAATCTTTGCCTTTTTCAAAATTATGTATATACAATCAAATTACCTTTTTCATCAGTCTACTGTTCTATCTTCTTCAATTCTAAATGCTATGGTATTCTTTATTTTGTTCTGTTGACGTTATCTGTATCAAATCGTTTGACAACCGACTTCCTCCATTTGGTCAATCAATATTTTCATTGCATCGTTTTTATTTCCTTTTATGACAAATTACAATGGAATTTTATGTTTAAATATTTTTGGCTTACAGCCATCCGAAGCGTAAAATACGATGGAAGCGTATTAGTATTGCCATGTAGGTATCTTAAACCTATTCGTCTGGAGGATATTCTATTGACGTGAAGTAAAATTCTTACGTCGGATTTGATGTTGATCAGTATATATATTCGCACATATTCCAATTCTGCTAATATTTTGCTTATTCGCAGCCGCATTTTGCATGATTTGTCATTTTAGTGATCTGCTTCCGATTTTTAAGTTTGACCTATCTTTTTTTATCTGTAATAAAATAAAGGTTTTTAGTAATTTAACATACGTAAAATTTGTAGCCGATGTTTGCAAAATTACACAAATATAGCACCTTTATATTTTGTAAAAAAATATTGTAATTTTTTTTTTATAAAAAGGCAAAAAGGCAAAAAGAAATGTTATAATATATGAATATATAAAAAATGTTATTTTCAAAAAATGGTACAATAATGATCACAATATAATCGAATAGATATAATGAACATTAAAGTATTATTATTGTAAATTTTTTCATGTTTAAATGGTTTAGATGTAAATATGCAAATGCGTTTTTGTCAATTCTTAAATATTCTTACAGAGGCTGTTTTGCTGGCATTTATAAATTTTTAGCGACAGATAAAGTGTTAGTAAAAAATAAGTGCTCGAAAACTTGATTATACTATGGTTATAGTGCTGCAAATACCTTTTTTTGCTCTCAACTAAATAATTGGACAAAATATTTATTTATGAATTATCATTCTTTTTTCTTTATATAGATTTGAAATTATCGAATTTTCGGATATACAAACTATAAAAAATACATGAGAAATATAAAACATCTAATGATGTACATTTATAAAACTTAGGTCTAAATAGACCTTTCTGAATAATTTTTGTGCAGTATTTTATAAACAATATAACTTGATCTTCAAATTATAGCTTTATTTATGGATTATTTTGGTTTTAATTTTTATTACTAATTTTTGTAAAATCTATGTTTGTCTGATACACCGAGATCTGCCAAGATATTAGATTATGAAAAAATCGCAGTTAAAGAAGAAACCCTATAATCAGATCTGTTTTCAGCTCAAATTGTATCTGTATCATTTAGAATACACTTCTGGATACAGAACAGAATATAAGTATATTAACAAACAAATTAATTGGTTTTTCTTTTCACATGTATACAATATAATTATATTTAGCTGTATGTACTGGGTGTTCAAGAGATCCTGATATATCCTTTATATGCAAATAGAAACAGTTTTGTCTCCTACTTATTACACTTTTAAATGTTTGCAATTATCTTCTCTTATGGAATAAAATCATAATTTTATATATTATCATATGTTTTGCTTTTTAAGCTGTGATGGTATGATAAAACTCTATTTATTTAAAGTATATTACGTTTATGTCAGCGAAAGGTTTTTTAATTAGTTTGCGCTGTATTTTCTAGCGTGCGTTAGAAAGAGATTAAATCAGCAATAAAATGTAAAATAAAGCTTGAAAAATGTGTGGCTATAACTATTTGAGTATTCCCATAGAAAACAGTAAAGTGTTTCTTCCATGTTTATGTAATAAAATGGTTTCTAAGTTCTTATTTTTATTCTGGTTTTCTATCGAAACATTGTTATTTCTCTTAATTTTCTATAAATTGCCCTATAATATTTACGCAACAGTGTCAGTGCTTATTTTAGATAAATATGGTTTTAGTTTTGCATTACGAGCAAAGAAAGCTGATTTGTATTTTATATATCTGTTTTTGCTCCAAAGCCTACCTTTGCTCTTTTTCATTATTATATACAGTTTCTCATACCTCGCCTTTCTGTTATAAGCTTAACTTATCTTTTTATATATTTTTTTTCGGTATAAGAAACACATATTTCTACTTCTCAAAATTAAATTTTTTTATACATACCAAGTTATACAATTTCCTTTTATACAAACCAAGTAATTAAATTTCTTTTCATGCAGACATTTACATATTGCTATCTAGTTTTGGGTCACATTTTTTATAATTTTTAATTATACATGTCTTTTCTAAAAAGGTTCTTTTATCTTTTAGAAGCCAATATTTGCCAGGAAGGTTTAGTTAATTATGATAAGTGTGTTTTTTTATAATTTTTTTTTACATTTTACATTTACGGTTTCATCCACGTAATCTGTTATGTATCTTATAGAGCTTAATGTGTGATTTTTGAAATAAAAATGCAAATTAATAGATCATTCTTGTATTTTTTTGATTACTTAGTTTTTATATTTTTTTATTTGACGGCGCATGTACTATTTTTCTATAAAAACGTGATTTTTTGTATGAGAAATATATTTTCTAAAAATCAAGTGCTCTTCAAAAAAAACACGCCACTGTATCTTTGATGCCATTTATTAACTTTTATTATTATTTATGCAGTTATAAAAACATTATTTATCATTTTGTGTTTCTGTCGTAAGAAAAGAGGATATGGTCGTAGTAGGGATGATTTGTTCTACATGAAAAGAAATCACGTGTAAATAATAAAAAAAAACATAAAAATAATCCATCAAAATTTGCATATATAAAAAATAAATGTTTTTTGTGCAAATTATAAATAAAACAATTGTAAATTTAACTGCCCTGTGAGATCAAAATATATTCATACCAAGAAAGCTTACAAAAAGAATATATGAATACATATTTGGATTTAACAAAATAAATGAATATATAAATAATTTCAAAAGAGACTATATGTTCATAAAATAAAAGGAAAAAAATGATCACGTTGTATGATATATAAAACTCGTTTTGGTGATATTTATTCTGTATAGTCACATTTAATATACACGATCAAAGCAAAAATGGATTCTTATGTGATGATTTAGGAAGAGATAATTACGAAGAATCATATAAAACATTTAAGAGTCAAAATCAACAGATGAAATAGAAACATACATCTTAGCTCACAAACTAAGGCAGAAAATTTAACTCATAATTTTTTAAAAAACAGATGCATTCCATGAGGATTATCAGAAAAGATGCTGAATGATACAGTGAGAAATTCGTAAAGAAAGTGAATATTCAAACTACGACTTATTATATGAATTCTATAAATAATAAATATATATATTTATTTATCTAATGCTTATAAATCTGACAATGATATCTTAGAATTTATATGTATTTGGTAAATTTATTATTAGTATCACTGCTGTTTTATGAATGAATGTTGAAAATAACGACAAAAGGTATTTACTAAAAACATATAAAATATACAATATCTGAGATCCCATTCAATTATGCATGGGCATATAATACGATTTTTTTACAATATAGAAATATTTATCTGATAAATAAGTATACTACAGCGTTTATCAAAACATATGTATATATCGATATATAATTTAAAATCAAATTTTCGGTTCAGTCTGATGAAGTATTTTTTTACTACAATATAAATGCTATTATATGTATCTTTTTTTTAAAAGATTTAAGGAACATCTAAAAATATATAAAAACCAAAAAAAAAACTATTTAGTATGTAATAAAACATAAAAATCCAATTCAAAAGACAATTAATCTGCTATTATTTATGATTTTTTTAACAAGGTTTATCAATATATTTATGTATAAACTTTGTGCCATGATTTAAATAAGACAATAAAATATTTTAATAGACTTATACACCGTATTTCCTTTTTTTTTAAGAATAGGATACATTGTATTGTCTCCAAAAATAGAGATAAAATAATTGACAGCCAAATTCTGCTTTAACGTTATGTTTAATAACATCAAAACCCATATAGGCGATAAACCATCTCAATAACCACAGATATAAAAATTCTCCCCGTTTATCGTTTCTTAGATAGAGAATAAATTTATTATTTTGTTTTTCTGATTGCTTAAAGATAGGTCAAATTACTCTTTATAACCGCAAACTAGACCTATTTTCGCCAATGAGTTGCTTATAGAAAAATTTATTAGTTTTAACTATTTATTACTACTTTTATATGGCTTAAAAACAGTTTAAACACAAATGAACCAATATGAAAATAATAGAAGCATCGATTATACTTGCTACATACTTTTCATAACTTTGTTTAAAGGAATTTTTATTATGATATATTTAAGCAGTTCTTACTCAGATTTTTTTTTAAATTAAAATATATAAAAAATAATAATTTTTCAAAAACAAAGTTTTGATCGCTAATATCTGATTTTACAGTTCTTTTAATATATGATTAACCAATGAAATATTTCAAAGATATTGTATTAATTTTCAGGTATAAGCTCAACATCTTGTTCACTCTTAAAGTTTCAAACCATATGCTTATGAATTATTGACTTTGTATGTGCTTATTGTATTGATTTTATATTAATATTAGTGTTTTTTTCAAGTTGTTATAATAACGTCAACTATGAATTGAATTTACGTTATTAGATTAAATAGAACTATTTGAGAATTTTTAGTTATTTTTATAGTTAGAACTATATTTACACATATATTCTTATGATATACATATAATAAATTTGTTTTCTTTTAATTTAATATTTTATACGATTTCGCATTAATAGAAAAAAATCAATTAAATATAATATAAGAATATAAATTAAACTATTTTGTTTTCGATTTTTGTTTAATATTATAATATGTTCTTGATAAAGACGCATTGGTAATCATAAAAATGAAGATTCCTATTTTAAAAAATCGTAATCTGATAATGTGGATTTTTTCAATGCTTAAATCGAGATAACGTGTAATAAAATACGCATATTAGAACAAATAAGGAAAATGTGTTAATAATTATAGAATAAAGTTATTTGCAGGAAAAATAAGGCCATTTACGAGCCTATCTTAACAAACATACCCTTTCTACAGTCATAATATATTGTTCAAAAATATTTTTTTGTGTGCAGTATATACGATTCAAGGGTTCATAACAGCATAGTCGAAACAACGTAAGAATTATATATCTAAAAATAGCTGAATTTTATTTCTGATCAGAAAGAATGCAAAATCTGTATATAATAAAGATCATAAAATTTCTAAAAAGCACATATTAATTTCCGAAAAAACCTTTTTTTGATATTTGATAGATGTTTTTCAAATATTAAAAGCACAATATTTGAGTAAGTGATTTCAAACTCATATATGAATAGTTTAGCGAAAATAAATATAAAATCTATGAAAACATAATTGTACATACAATACAAGAAAGATGAAATTTCAGATATTTGTATATAATCAAGTACTCGAAGCAAAAAAGTACTTTCAAATCTTTTTGAAGTATATTACGCTATATACAAGATAAAGTTTAAAGAAGTTGTGATTTACCTTTAGTACATAAAATAAAACAAAAATTAAAGCACATGCAGGAAATATGTAAGTTTTTGCTTGATTTTGGAAAGATTCGGCAAATAGCACGATCAAAATATATTTTACTAAGGTATGTATAACTTTTTTTAAATTATCTAGCTCTTTGGGTAATAATTCTCCTGGAATATATTAATTTTTCCAAATGTTTAAAACAATACTCAAATTTAATTTCTAGATAAGTACACAATTAGCAAGAAATAATATCAATAGAATACTATTTTTATAAAATCTCTATTAAATATTATATCAAATTTATTTATCTGATGCTTTATTTGATTTTTAAAGGTTTTTATGAAATATAATAATATTTTTCATTAAAAAACCCCAAATAAAGATCTTCTAATATGAAACTGAAATATACAAATAAAACAGATGGTTGAATGATTTTATTCGATCTAACTTGAACTTTATCCATACATTTGCTTAGAAATATTAATAATTGATGTAATTATATTTAATCATCACGGAGATACTAATTTTTGATTATTAATCAATATATGTACATAAACTATTCATAATTTTTGATTTAAACATTGAAATTTTTCTATTATTTTGATTTGATCATAATTTTACTTTTTTTCTATTGAAATATTGATATAATGCAAATTATTTATTGCACCATTTACTTATAAATATGTTCCCATATGATAATGAATATTATCCATCTAAATATATCAAAAAATTACATCTGATGCTTAATAATTTTTCAATCATACCTATCTATTATTTTAATTTTGGTATTATATATTTTTAAATTAAGTAAGAATACATTTAGATCTATGATATGATTATCAATCATTGAATGTATCAATATTTTAAATCTATTACTTGATATTTTCTATTTTATCTTTCATAATATTTCTCGTTTATCTATCATAATTTTTGATTGGTATTTATTATTTCTCCATCTTCTTAATATAATTTTAAAATCTTGACATATACTTTTTTTTGCTCTGAGACTAATTTCTATATTTAAAATTCATTTATTTTTCAAATTTATATATCGTGATTTAAAATTTATTGATCATAGTTTCTCTGCATGGTCCATGCATCAAAAAAATTGTTCATTCGACCACAAATCATACATTTTAATTGATTATAATTGGTTTAAACTTAAAATCATGCAAATTTTTTTGGAGGTAATAAATAAAATTGCACAAAGAATATTTTCCGGAGTTAATTAATAAAATCGCACATTGAATATTTTTTGGAGGTAATAAAATATTATCCTTTTGAATAACTTAATGTGATTCAGACAAAAAGCAGATATTATTGTTCTATAAAAAAATGTTATAATAAACATGTGGGAAAATATGAAATTTCATAAACAATAGGAATCAATTTTAAATTTATGCTACGCTTTTACAAAGTTAAAAAAATATAGCCATAAAAATCATCGATAATTTTCTAAATATATTTAACAAAACTTATGTTTCATAATTTTTTTTTTGAAGGATTCATTTTACCATAAATTACGGTAATATTAATAAATTATGATTGATATATCAGCTAAGTACATTACGATGGAAAAGATATTTTAGAAAATCATAGACTTTTATTCAAAAGATTCAAAAACATTGCAGTGCTCATAACTTTTTGATATAAAAAGACGTGAAGTCAACCTCTATCTAATATAACAACAAGATTTTTTATTTATCTCCTTATTGAAAGCTTTAATATATAATCAGCTAATCTACATATTTTTTTGTAATCAAAAATAACTTACCAAAGATAAAAAATATTAATTCTGGCTTCATTAGCCACATCATCGGATTTGGAAAATATATAATATAATGGGTACCACAGAAATAAATTAAGAAAATCAAAGATGTTATTATTTTGATTTCTATTAAAATCCTCTTTGACAAATAATGAAACAGCACTTATAATTGATGAATCATTCATTAAAGAATAGAAACAAGATATCTTCAAACTTATTTCTGATTTACATGACACGCACAGGTAAAAGGTGCTTACAAAAATAAGGGCAAGATTCTTCTATCATTAAAATATCATATATACATAAAGCAGCCGTTACTCGCTCTGATGTCATAGATGTATTTAAAAATCTCCATGATAACCAAATTATTTGCTTCATCCTTTCCACGGACATTATAGATCTACAGAAAAATATTCTCGAATTGCTAAACATGGGATTCATTTCTGTCTTATACTGGATACACCGATGATAATTCGTAACTTTTGGTTTAAAAAATATAGTTCAAAAAGAATTTGACACAGAAATACTTTTTGCTACCCATTATAAGAAGATCTTATCAAAAGAGTATTATGTCTAACATATTCCATAGATATTCGAAAGTTGCGATAATTCAGGAAAAACTGATTTATCTCTCAGCAAATTTCTATTCTTACGGGATGATATTTTGGATGATTTCTCTTTTAAATTTATCTACATAATAATGTGCGACTCGATGTTCATAGGGCATAAAAAAGAAATATATACAGATTCAAAAAATCTACAATTTATGACGGCGATAAGACTTTACTGAACGCTTTAGAGAATTACTATAAGTAATTTAATTCCACTAATGACAAGTGTGACATGAAAATATTTATAATTCATAAATTAAAGTCATGAATGCGTAGCAAGTCAAAATTATACATGAAAGATTCATTAATTACCCATACATCTAAATTTTTAGACTCATTTGAAATTTTACACTTTAACATTGAACACATTTCATATTTTTTTTCAAATGAATTAAGTTTAATATATACATACCCAAGAAAACCATATTATGATGATATTTTAATGTCAAGTTTCGGCTGGAATTAACTTATAAAGTTTTTTTTAGAGAACGATAAAACGTCTATTGGATTTTTTTGTTGTGAAGAAACAGGGAAAACAGTTCGAAGGAATAAACGACATATTTCAACTTCCAAATAATAGAAAGTTTTTTCCATATATAAGAAATTCTCTCTTATCACTATAAAATCATTTATGTTATTTTTTAAAAAATATGGATTCAATGGTTAATTATCAAAAATATGATTTCATTCTAGACGACATCCATTACTTAAAATATATAAAAGAAAAAAACGTATTTCAATTTAAATGTGATTTCCTTCGATGTAAAATTAACCAAGTAATTCAGAAGGAAACGAATTTTATATTTAACTTTACCGTTTTTTGTTAGGCCATGTCTATAATCTGTTATTTTGTTGCTGATTGATTTCAAGCCACATTATATCTGTTCTGCTAGCTGCATTGAAAATAGTTTCAATAAAAACATTGATATTTAAGGAATAAAATTCGGTTGTATGAGTTTATCAAACAAAAAATTCAGATACCGCCAACATATTCATTTCTGTACTAGAAAAGTCCAAACTAAATGGCATCTTTCAATAATAGCAAATAAAAAGGATAATAAGAAAGAAGAATATAATTTTACTTTGAGAAAAAAAGCAACAACGAACATTAATATTCCATAGAAGGATTACTCGATTGGTTAAATAGACATTTAACGACCAGGATAGCAAAATAATCTGGAAACGAAGCAACTATGTGCACACGTAAAAAACTTGTTTTTCAAAACTTTTTAAATTTTTGAAGATAAAAATATTATAAAAAACATATTCTATAGCGGTTGGATATGGTTACGAAAGGCTATTAGCAATTTCAATGTTTTTAGAAAAGGTTATTTTACTATTACGCCGAGCATATAGGAATTTTCCATATAAAATTCTTCTAAATGCATTAATATAATTAAACTTGGTGAATTATAATTTATAATTGAATATGAACGATTTAAAAGAAATGAATGCGGCGATTCGCTGATAACCATTTCAATTCCTTTATGATCGCAGATAACATAATAGAGGAAATGAAAATATTTACGACGATAAAAAACTTGAATTTTTGCTGCAACGCATAAAATTATTCTTAAAATCTGATATAGCAAGTTTAATATACAAAAACGAATATACTATGACTAAGCTAGTTCTATCTAAAATAGAGGATATTTTAAGGTTTAGGAAGTATACAAAAGTGCCGGGTGATTTTTTTAACTTTTAACACATTCGTCAAATGGGTTTTTGTATTATTATTCAGTATTATGTTTATATTTCCGAATCATCATTGTAAAAATGAAGATAATGTGATTTTCTTGTGAAATAAGATCAAATAAAATAAATAAGGAAATCATTGATGTGAAACGATTTATGGAAGAATCAAACATTTTAGAATCATTCTTTGACTATACAACATATAAACACGATATTACAAGCCCTTTACCATCCAGCTCAGAATGGCTCTAATAAAACACGATAATGGTAATAAATAGAAGGTATGGTTTTTTTATATCAAAAAACATAAAATTAAAGCTTATTTAACCGGCTCATTTGCTAATTATGTATAAAAAAATCGAAATAAGTTCTATTTTAATACAATACATATATTAGGATAATTTAAAGGTTCTATGTATTATAAGAAATATTACTAATCATAAAATTTTTTTAGCTTTATCAAGTTTTAACTTGGGTTATTTAAATCAAATCTTATTTATAAAGTTTCTCTATAAATAACACATTTCATAAATTTTCAATAAGCTCAAAAGATAATACACATATTTTTAAATTATATCATGTATCAAAAATTTTAACTGATCAAATAAAAACTTTAAATAAATATTTAAGTAAAAATATTGCGAAGGTAAAGATCTTTAAATATAAATACTGTGTATATAATTAATTCATTGTCATTTTAATAATACACAAATAATTGACTTTTGCTTTTTAACAGTATAAAATGCCCGGTATCAACAAAATCACCATAAAAATATGCTGAAGTAAATTTTTAGCCCTAAAAAAAGTCAACTTTCTAAACATGATATAGATCAGCATGTAATATCTTGCTATTTTTATCAAATAGCCCTATATTATACCCAATCAAAATTCAAATACATTAGTTATATCCATATTTGTACAAACAAAACAAAAAAATGTGAATAATGTAGCGATTTTTTATACAAACACTGATGCCAGATATACAATATAAATATTATGATGCTTACATTTTTAAATCCAATTTATGATCATATTTATGCATAATTTAATTATAGAAAACGTAATTTTAATGGTATATTTCATAATTCTATGACAATTTCTGTTATCAAATAAAATTTATTTTTTCTTTAATACAACACAAGAACAACAAAACATACAAAAAAATACAATCCTAAAATTTTTGTTGTTTTCATTTGTGTATATATACTTGTGTAGCAATAATATCTTACAGCACTTAGCACTTTTTATTTATTTATATTTGCATTTGTATTTTTTTATAAGTTATTCATCGTGTGAAAACTCGAAAATGTAGCGCTTTGTCTGTAAATAAGAATAAAAATATTAAAAACATATACAAATGCAGATTAATTCATACTTTTTAATTGTAGAAAAACAAAAGCCTAAATATATGAAAATTTTATCTACCAAATTATACTTTTGATTGTATAATAATCAGCCAGATAATTTATATAGAAAACTAAAAATATAGTAAAACCGTTTTAAAGGCGCACTATGTACATCTAAATCAAAATTAGGTAATTTCGAAACTTTAAAGAGTATAAACAAGTAGTCCATTTAACACGAATTATAAATAGGTGATATAAATATTATATATTTTCAAAAATTCAATAAAGAAAGATTATATCACATAACAATAGGATTGGTATGCATATAAATATAAATATTTACTGTACTAGTCACTAAATATATTGAATAAATATACCTTATAATCGATAGATAAGCAGTATTACTAAAATTTAAAAATAAAAACGAAAATCAACTGGTCTTATATATATAATATTTTTGTATATATGGGTAACTAACATATATGTTTTTGTCCGAAATTGAAGGAAAATATAATTTTGTTATGCGAAATAAATATGAAAACATTACTTAAAATACTTTCAAAGTGTACATGAACGTAAAACATGAAGTATATCTTGTCTCAAAGTGGCTTATTATAAAAATAAAACCATCTAAACAAGCATACATTTTTAAGTAGTAGATTATAATATTTTTAACATTGAAAGATAACTTTCCAAGCACTGTAACGAATCTTCTATACTATTTATACATAGCAAACAGATGAAAAAAAAATTGGTGTAACTATACAAAAAGAAACATCACAAAAGAAGTTTAATAAACATTTCCCCATAAAATATGTAATTAAATTATTCATAAAATCCGTAGACAATCCTATAATAAATGATTAAAATTTTTTTTTGTGAAAATCAAGATTGTTTGAACAATACAAATAGACCATGATAGACTGAATATATAAACTTTTTGCTTATTTTACGGCAAGAAGAACTGTATCACTCTTATAAAAACAAACGAGACATTTATTTAATATCCAAAGAGCGTTCCTTTATTAAATAGAAGTCTGTTTCATTAGCTGCATATGAGTGTCACTAATATATTAGTGTGAATAAATAATTATCACAATATATAAAACTTAGGTAATAGTGGCGATATAACACTATAGTAGCAACTATAATGAGCTAAAAAGTACAAAATTGAACAAGGCACTTACAAAAACTCTGGGATTGTTTTAGAGGGCAAAAAAGTGCTAAAAAGATTTAGAGGTTTAGAAAAGGATTTCAAATGGAAGAATAATTATAAAAGTGTATATACGCTGTTCGTACAGGAAGCAAAAAGGGCATTTACAAGAACAAAAACTGTATTTGAATCTCAAAAATCGTGCTATAAGAGAAAAATTCAATGTATAAAATATAATAACTATGGCAATTTATATGAACTTTATTTTTAAAATACACAAAAATATATATTTCAAAGTTTCTTACATAAAAATACTATAGTAAATATAACCTTATCTGTCAAAATACATGGTTGTTAGCATAGCGATTGGATTTCTTGAACATTTAAATATTTTCAACATAAATGCAGACAGAAATTTATTCTTTATTTATTGTAAGATATATTTTTTTAAGAATCAATGAAAAATTGTTTTTATGGAATAAAAGATATCTATTAAGATTAAGCATGGTTAAAATTGTTGAATTTAGAATAAGATTCTAAAATTATTGTATCAGAATTTAAAGTTAAACAAAATATATAAGCCAAATCAAAAAAACAAGCCAATATCAAATTTTAATATTTCATAAAGAAAACTTTCGGTTTAAAAAAAATTCATTAAATTAAATCATTACAGTTTTTTTAGAAAATATGGACTAAAAAAATCTATATAAATAAATATTTACAAAAAATGGAACTTTAATGGAATATTTAAAGGTTAAAAAAAACTTTGAATAAATAAAAGTAATTTTCTTATTACCCTGCGATAGAAAAATATACAGGTATAAAGCATACATAAAATATTGCGTCTTTTATAAGATCTAATTATGAATTACTGCTACTTCAAGAAATAATAGAAAAATTTTGAGATGAAAAATATATTCTATAAAAAAACCTTCATACTCGCTTATAGACATTTTATTAATTTTTATATAATGAAATCTTGACAACATATTATGTTATCGTAAAAATTTTGTTTTTATTGGTTTTAATTGCGGTTCAAGAAATATTAAAAACGATTTAAATATACATGAGTTATATAATATAGTGAAAAAAATAATCGATTTTTCAAATTTACCAATTAAATACATTTAAATTGCACAATACCCAGTAAGATGGTGAATTCGTCAAATATGTGTGAAAAAAGAACTAAAATGTGTAAGAGCAATCTAAGACGCATGATTTTATAGGTTTTTGGCTATATACTTATTATGAATTTAACATTTCTAGTGCAGTTTGAATCATTTTCTCGTGTACAGATTTCCTAGGAGACTTAGAACTCAATAAAAATTATCAAGTTGTTTGAATGTATGCGAGTCGATAAGATATGGGCAATTAAGCAGAAAATTTTTTAATTTAACGTTATTTTATCGTAGTAATTATTTCAAAATAAAATACAATGTATATATCAATAATATTCTTAGCGCTTTGAGATATAACATAAAAAGTAATATTAAAGACAGTTAAACGAAATCATTGCATATACAATATTTTCTAGTCAGTTATTATTATTTAATGTAAAAAATATTCCAAGCTTTATAACTTAGATTCTGTTTAATTTAACACGTTTTTGAATATATTTCGTACAATAATATTGAGATAGATGCTTTAAATATTATAATTTTTACAGCTGCATGCTTTATAACATTCAATTGCTATAATATTTTTTTTTATTTGACAAGTTATTTAATGTATATTTTTCAGAAAATCCTTTATAAACTTGTTTGTAATGTTACATATCAATAATATCATTCGTAATATATTTTAGCTTTTATAATTAACTGTATTATAATTTAATGTAAATTATATCATAAAAATCCCTTAAAAATCGTAGGTAAAACGAAATCGAGACATGTATTCAAACTAAGGAATCTGACAAAATCTTGAACTAGTAAGTTGTGCAAAGATTGAGGCATTGAAAATAAATAAAAGAATGATAATATCACGAGTAAACCTTAGGATTGAGAAAAACCCTTGAATTAATACGTCGAAAGAAGGTGGGGTATTGAAGAAGACTTTGGAGAGGAGAAGATAGCCGAAGTATAAATATGCTGTGCGCACAGAGAATCAAACAAGCTGTGCCTGAGAACAAAAACTAAATCACGACTATAAATATGGTCCATAAATAAAAAATTTAAATATCACGAGTATATATATGATATTGTCATGAGAAATTATTCAAGTTATGTTTATAGTTAAATAATAAATTAAAATGAAAAAATAAAATGATAAATAAAATTCATTAAATTAAAATGTCAAAATAAATTCTTTAAATTTGAAAATAATGAATTGTTTGTATTAATTTAAATGAGATCTATTATTATTTCATAGGGGATCGAGCCATTTAATCTTAATCTTACTCAAGATCTACAAAATACTCTTTAAAACAGATTTAGCCGATACTTCTTTCCATGCGTTATTTTATAATATTCATCAATTCACCTTCTTATTCTCCAGATTTATAAAATTCAAGTGTTATTGTAAATTTATAAAAATATAGCGTATTATTTTCTATATACCAAATCGCCAACATTTTCATTTTTCTAATTTACATATAGCTCGTTAATAATGCACCCAATTGAAAAAGGCCACAAATCAAATACATACAAACACACATAAAAAAATGAAAAGCATCAGATCACACCATTATGATAGAAAAGAAACTGCTCATGAGTAACACAAAATATAGAAAATGGCCCGTAAGTTACATGGACATCAAGCAAAATTGTTCACAAGAAATGATGTGGAGAAAATATCATGCTTAATAAAGAAACATATGAGAAAACATGGGAAAGTGATTACAAATCAAATGCTGATATAGCTTACCCTATATTTTTACTTGTTGGTAGTTATATAAAAAGAACAGATGGTAGTGTAATAAAGCAGAAGCAACAGTAAAACGCCGATATATTGTTCATATTGCTAAAGTCTAAGGCTACCCAGAAATGAATATTTTCAAAGTTCTTGCTACGGGAAAAAGAGGTACGAAACAATAGAAGAGGATAATAACAAAGCCTTGTTTTGTTGCTGAAGGATCTACGGGAAAACTATTGAATGTGAACGTTGTATTCGACCAGTGGCCATGCGATATAAATTTGCACATGTGAGCCACCCAGAAATAAAGGCTACTTTTAATCTTTCAATAATTGGTGTAAAACAAAATCCACAAACTTCAATTGAAACATTACAAAAAAGGAAAATAATTGAAGTTAATGTGAGTGAACCAGGAATTGTTTGTGGAAGTAGAATTGTCGGTAAATATACATAATCACCAATCATTCAGAAAATGATGGTTGCATTAATGCCGTCCTTTTATTATAATAGAATAAAATATTTTTCTAAATTTATTTTATATCACCAATCAATATTTTATTTTCTAGAACGAAAAATTTTTAATTTTTACTGCATCATAGTCTTTTGTTATATACTCTTAATCAAAAAAAAATATTACGCTTTTCGAAGTGCATAGTACAAATAAGATAAGATAGTCTTTGCGCATCTTCTCCGTATTCTTTGATTAATTATAAAGATTATAATTAGTTTTCCCTCAAATTTGATTACTCAAACTCAGAAGGTCTATAGAATAGTAGATTAGAGACGAGAATTAAAGATGCTTATATTTTACTGCTTGATAGAGTCACCTTTAGTTTTGTTTATAAGGAGTAATTAAATCAAGCAAGCCCATGATTCGCTTTAATTTTGATTTATTCGGGGTTAAGTTTCTTTATTTACTAATTTCATCAACAGAGATAATGACGGCCAATAATAAAAAGTGCAATACTATTTTTGACATCATTGGGCATCTTCCTCGTATCTATCTGGCTCAACTGCTCTTCTTCTTTTATATGATATGCATGTAAGCATCTTGTAAAGTGGATGGGCTTGCATGTATTATTTTACTCTTCTGGTTTTAAACTTCTATAATCATTTTTTTATGGATTTTTGTAACCACATCATTCTAAGTAAACAAATCCATGATATTTTTTTACTAAATTTAGTGGTTAATATTGATTTTAAAATTATATTTCTTAAGCAATTTATTTGATACAATCCTTGATACAAACTTTATCAATCCTTTTAACATTCCATTTCTCTGCTATTACCTCTTCGATACCCCTTCTCCTCTCAAGACTTTTCAGTGTAAGAGTCTTTTTTATCCCCATAGCTTGCAAATATGCTCGAATCCTTTGGATATTCCAAGTTTTCAAATATTTCTTGTAAAATTTAGTAACTACCAAATGCTAAGTTATTACATATGGAATCTTTTTCGCTTTAAACTTATATATCAAAGGCAGTTCATTTGAAAGAGATTATTTTTTCCTCTATTTATCGTTTTCTGTTTAGGTTATGCAATCGATAATAGTAACAAATAACTCTATCAGTGTTATTCAATTATTTCTTGTCATAAATTTTTATATTTGAGTGATCTTTTTTTATCATGTTTTTTTTATGTAGTGTCTCAACTTTTAATTCTGCAAATTTATTTTACATAATTTCTTGCGCTGAATCTCTACGAATTTTCTTTGTTTTTAAATTATATTTTCTTGATATCAAAAAACTGCGTTCATCATACATTTTCATAGTGTTTTCATGTGTAATTATGACTTAACATTCTCTTGCATCTACTCACTAAGTGATAAGCAGTTTTATGAGAAAAATTATAGCGCGGGCACTTTTATCTATCCTCAAATATTCAATTCATTCATTTATTAAATAAAATTTTGTATCTTCTGCTGTTTTTGTATTTCAAAATTCAATATATTTTAAGGACTAAGTATCCCAAGCATTGAATTTATGCATATGCTAAAGAGTTTTTGATGTAATTGTCTATTTTTATTTACACAATTAAATAAAGGTCTGTTTAGCATTAAGTATTTCTAAATCTATCTCTGTAAAAGTATATTATTGTCGAACTAGATTTTCTATCAACTCCAAATGGTTCTCATTATCTTTTTCAAGTTAAAGAATAGCAGCTTTTCTATAAGATATTTGGGTTTTCTATTTGTGATCTGTTAAATTGGAATAACATCTTATATACATTAGTAATCCCTCTATCAATTCAATTCTTTTTTTCTGTAAAATCATTGTTTATTTGCTGGTTTAAGATGTATTTGTTGGCCACTAAAAATTTTTTTATATCATCATCTAAGAAAATTTTAATCTTCCAGGAAGAGCTTAAATAATTCATTGTGTTGTTTATCAGTGAAATAGCGCGTATTGTTAAATATTTTATAATATTTCGTGCATTCATTCTTGTTCTAGATAAATTCTTCACGCTAATGAAAATTCAATTTTTTATATTATCTATAGTTTTTGGTTTTATTTTTGAGTTTATTTCTTTAAAAATTTCGAGGTATTTGTATATGTATTTTACTTCAATAACCGTAGATATATCTTTACAATTTACGTTATTGTTTGCTGACTTTTCTTTGTTGATTTTTACAATATATTTGTAAAAAATTTTATAGCTTCATAAGGAATTCATTTTAAATTTTCATGGTCATTTGCAATGATTATAAAGTCATAAATAAAGACAAGGTGATTTCTTCTATACGAGCTTTCGTTTACTGGAACATTAACAGACGGATATTTAGGATTTATTTTTGGACTTAAGATCCATACATAAAACAAATAATATTATAGATAACATATACTTAGATAATATCTTTAAAAATATTTTTATGTTATATCTATGTGAGTGGTACTAGTTTCAAATGTGTTAAAGCATAAAATTTATCATCAATTCTCTAGGTTGAGTTTCATAACAACTTATAATATTTACGTGGTCTATTCTTTCAAAGGTCATTTTAAATCCTAATAAGTGGCAACAAGCTCATTTTAATGGGGATTTTATACTGCTAAATTTACTGAACTTGCTCTTTGGCGCTTTTTGCTCTCTTACTTTTGACCATTTATATATCTGCTAAGGGATTTCTCAACTCGATCGGATTTTATAAGATAGTAATGACGATCTTAGTGGCAAGTTAATGCAAATCAGACATGCGAGTAATGGATCCAAATTCTAATGCTCTTAAGACATCCTTTTTCGGAATAAGATATGTAATCCCGGTGTAGAACCAATTGTCTTCATAGTTGTTCTAATAGAAAATATAAATCACAATTAGCTACAAACTCGGGTGGAGACTAGTCATCTTTCTATAAATAAGGTTCTAGATTCCATAACACTCAGCAGCTTTGTAATGAGGAATTGTTGTTTGCAATATCATAAAATTCATTACATGAAACAAAGCATAACCTTTTATTTTCTTGATAATTAAACAAGTATACTTTGAATTCAAACTCGATTGTATCATATATCTTAATTAACGACCAAGTATCTATTTGTTATCCTCCAGATGCTTTTATTTTACGTTTTTGTGTTTTACTATACTAGTCTATAGGCTTTCCATCTTGATAGTTCAATTCAGTATTCGTTAATATGAATTAATACCATTTTACATATTGATCTATATGCTTTACATAGATCTTAATTTTTTCATTGTTGATATTTACCAATTCTTTCATCACCGTCATTTATAGTGAGGATTTTATGATTCGTTCTGAGTATTAATCTAAGAAACCAATTTTATTTATACACATATGAGTTTTTATATACATATACGCTTATATGCATTGTTTATATTAGTAAAATTATATATTTTTTACATTTTTATGTAACTTAATGCTTTTGTTAATATGTTTTTTTGTATATACTTCGTAAATACTTGTGCTTTTTGTATGTGTTTTGCTATTTCGTACATGTTTTTAGGTGGGTCGTTTATAATTAAGCATTTTATCACTATTTTTATATATATAATTTTGGTGCTGGATTGTAGATTGTTATATTACTGGTTCTTTAGAAATCCATTATGTTCTGTTTCATAAGGTTTGCTGAATTGAAGCGAAAAAACTTCTTGCATCACTCAAGATTAGCAGAGTATTTTTTTTATGGTTATAGGGTCTTTGTCATTTTCTTTTTATTTCATACACATTAAGATTCCGCATCTATTTTTTCCTTCCATCCTTGTCGTAAATTTTTTTAAAATATCATTTATAGTTGATAAAGGCTTTAATTAACATTGAAACTTTTGGTGTGGTGTTCTATATTACTTTATCAAACAAATCTCGGTATTTTGTAAAACACATCAATGTATATAGACAGACCTCTTGAATACAAAAGTTCTAAAGTAACTTGTGTTTATAAGCGATTTAATTGCAGAGCATCTGCTGTATTATAAGGTTTGTTTTGATGTAGTATTTGTACTTTTTTGTTTGATATATTCGTCACAGGATTAGATTGCAGAGGTTTATCTTTGTCTTAACTTGTCATGGTTTTTCTTTTTTACATATTTTAAAAAAAGCGAATGAATGTTTCTAATATAATAGTACATAAATAGCTGAAATGTGGTAGTACATAAGAATCATGTAGAACAAGACAGATTGATAGAGTAAACTCAATTTTTGTTAAAATAAAGTTGCAACAAAAGTAATTCATTTCATATAAATATTATATATCGCGAGGCCACATTTTGTTTTAAAATTGAGTTTTTGTCCTCAAACATATTTTGCTTGATTTCCATGGGCAGATTGTTTCTATACTCATGGCTATCTTCTCCTCTCGCATATTCTAGCTTGCGAAGCGCAATAAATTTATGGCTTTCTTAATTTTTATTTTGCATTTTTGCCATGATCTGATTCGTGACTTTGAGTTTTTGGAGGTATCTTTTATGATACTCTGCAACCCACATCGTCCAAAAAAACATATGAAATTATTAATTATATACAAGAAAGGTTCAAGAGAATGCTTTTGAACTTTTTTATATAAAAAAAAAGCTTGATAACGTTTTCTTAAGTTTTGTTTCTGCAATAAAAAGTGATACTTTGATAAAATCGACCTCTGAAATTATTGATAAGATATTAAATATCATAGATTAGGTTTGTAAGACGATGGTATCAATAGAATATTATATAATTTGACGGTTTGATATAGCCATCTTATATTTAATTTTACTTGTAAAAGGTGACAAACGAAGCTAATATAATGTTATATGTGTTTTTTTTGCTCCATTATAATTCTTTCGGACGAAACTTTTAATCCGTCTACGTTATTTATAAAGCTTCTTACGCATAATCATATTGATTATCTACTTTTTTCTAACTTATTAATATTATTTTTATCTAAATATTATTTTTTGGTAATAGTTTTATATTATTAGAAAATTTATAAAACATATGACTTCATTTTTTGTATTTTGAACCATAAGTATCACAAGTATATTTAGCATAATTCTTTTCTGCTTTTAAACTTGTAAGTTAGGGATAGTTTACTTACTAGTAAGAATACCATATCATGATTTTATTTTTGATAAACTGGCTTTACCTATATCTTGTAAAATCCATATATATTCATATATTAGAGTCTGCATTGTTTATAAAAAAAAAGATTACTGGTTTTTCAAAGCTAACATACAGTAAAATTTCTGTGCTATTGCACCTTTTATTTACTATTTGTCCACAATTATTTCTTGTACGTTGTTTTTTGATGCAGTTATAAATTTTGTGGTTGTAAAAATATAAATATTCCTGATTTTTATCGGCTGGTTTTTATATTACCCATTAATATTTAAGAAATATATATCTCAAATTTTATCTTTTATATACAAATGTGCGATACCTTATTTTTCTTATTTTGTTAACACACGTTTATTTTTAACACTAGAAATTTTTTTATTTCTTCTTATGCTAAAAAATTTTTTTCGTCTAATTTGATGATAATTTTGTATGAATAATCGAGATGCCTGACATTTAAAACAAAAAAAAACTTGATTCTTTTATATATTAAAGCTTTTTTATGTTTCTGCTTATATTTTCGATTTAATTTATGATGATTTTATAAAATCCTTTTTTATTTACACCGGTGTATTTTCGCATGTATTCTATTTAACTTAATTCTGGATCTATATGTGAAGATTTAATATTGGTAATTATTATCTAATTATTCGAAAATGTATGGTTTCTCGAATAAAATATAACAAGCCTAATTACTTTAAAAATTTTGAAGTTTTTTTTATAAATTCGCCTGTTTTAGGTTGTAGATTTATATGTTCATAAGCTAAGAACTCTTATAATGATCTTCTAGTAGCAAGTCTTTTGTTTCTAGCGCAAAAATGCATATATAATTTTCATTTGTTTTTCAATATATATAAACTTATTTACAAATTTTTTGAAGCTAAGATTTTTTTATAATTGGTTCTTAATTCTACCATAGTTTCTAAAATTTTGGTGCGTGATTTTAACTTAATGGCAAGCATATATACTTAAAACACATAAAATCTAGCCTATAAACTCTCGTGCTTAAAATATTACAAATATACTTTATACAACAATATTTTTCCAGATCTTATTTTTAAATTCTAGAACTATACTTTTGAGACAGTTCCTCTGTTTGATGTTTTCTTTTTGCATTTTTTCTCGTTATATACAGTTTCATGGCGAAATGGATAAATGTGATAGATTTGACAGAAGAAATTTTAATAATATGCTCACGGAACAGATAAAACTACGAGAAACTTGATGGGTATATCTATGATAAAAACATTTAAAAGATAAAAAGGTTTTAACTGTAACATTTATATGTGCATAGTTTGACCTTATCCAAGAAGTTTCTCTGTTTATAATAAATATGGGTAATAATTTCGATTAAAATTAATGTAATTATTTACATTAGAAGATATTGGATTTTTTTGTGCACTAAAATTCAATTGTCTCAATAGATTGGATGTTTTAAAATTTTATTATAGTCTATTTCCTTCTGTTTGACGTTTAATTATTGTAGATTATAGTTTTATTTATCACATTCTATTTAGGTTCATGCACAGGCGTACGGTGTCGCTTTGATTTTTTATTAGAAATTGCCTCTTATTTTTTATATACTATATATGGTATAAATATATTTATTAAGTCGAGTATATGAATAAGCACCGACATTATCTCTGTATATGATAAACATTTTCGAAAAGAGCTTGAAACCTATATTGAAATAAAAATAAAACATCTTTATGATTTCGTTAAATGTGTTAAAAATAGTGGAAATGGCATATTTACATGATTAAGTTAAATTTACATCGGTTATGGCTGATTTATATTCTAGAAAATACATTTTATTTTAGAAATAATTGCAAATATGATTTTAAAATTTGGTTTTTCTCTCTCATTTAAATAATTTCAGTGCCAAATAATCAACTATTCTAAGCACCCATTTCAGGAAATAATCTATTAATTTTGTCGTGATCTATAAATGTTCAAAATTTTAAAATCACGCAAAAATATGTAGTTCTAGCTTTAAAATTTATTTTTATAGTTTTAATCATTTTTTATGTTTTAATGGGTCATAAACTTTGTTTTTTTTATGAATTTAGTATTCAAATCTCGTTTAAATGTAAATAGATCACATTTTCCTGCTAAATCCGTTTATTTACATTAATATATCTTTTTATATAGTTTTTATGCATATTTTTTAAATTTTTTACATCTATATAAAATATTTTTTTCAATATGTTTTACAAAAAGTGTAAAAAAATAAATGTAATATTTCACAATCGCACAAATTTTTGTTTTTAAATCTGATTTATAACCAAAATAATTAAGGAACATACTTTCTTTACTTTACAAAATTCTTTATCATCTGATACATGATGTTTTCTAAATTTTAAACAAAATTTTATTCTTTAATTATTTTGGTTTTAAATCAAATTTGCAAAATAAAAATTTTACACATACCTAATCTCAAGTATATTGCATCAAAAAATATTTATTTTAAGTACCGATGTCTTTAAACCAGTATCTGTTGTTAGTCATTAGTTTAAGAGAGTAATATGGTAAGATCATATGAAAAAATACATGCACACTATATTATCTTATTTCAATTTACATAGTCTTGAGCGTTGATGATTCTTTGAAGAAGACTGTAAATGTATGTTTAAATAGAATATACAGAAAAGTGTAGTCTAGAGCAAAAAAAAGTTTTGTGCATAGAAAAATGAAAGTAAAAAAATATAAATACCATATAAATAAAAATATCTTTTACTTCTGGACTAAGCATATTATCATATTTTCAAACGAGCTTACTTATTTATAAAGTTTAAAAAGCACAAACGCCCATAAAATATTTAGTTCTATTTATGCAGTCAAAATAGAAATTTTTTCATGGAAAATCTATAAGAAATTACGATTTTTAAACAGGAAAGATTATATGCTTAATTAAAATTTTTTACAAGTTTGAACGCTTAAAAAAGGTATTTTAAATGTAAAAAAACAATCGAAAGAGATATAAATTCAATTATTGGGTAAAACTACAGCAAAACGAAATAATATAATAGAGACAGTAATTAAGGACAATGAGTTAAGTTTGGCTCTCTAAAACAATTAATGGCAGAAAATATGCTTACTGAGGATGTTTGAGCTAATATTTGGAGTGAAGTCATCATATTTATATAAATCGTATATTATGCTTTACATATATAAAACGTATTATTTATCAATAGACGTATACTTTTCTTTTTCTGGATATTAAAAAATTTTTACTGCTAAAATATCATAATGAAGAAAATTGATCGGATATTGCATAAATTTTTAAATCAAAAATCAATATAAAATCAGTCAATATAAAAAACAGATCATAATCTTACATTATTTGATTTTTGGTCTATAAAAGCTCTTGCTGAATCGAATTTTATAAAAATTGGATGTTATTATTTCTATTAACATACTCTATGACAAATAATAGCACATTGAAGACAATTGATGAATCTTTCATATATGAATGGAAAGAAGATATCTACAAAGTTTTTTACGATTTACACGACGCACAAATTAACGGAGCTTACAAAAATAAAGACAAGATTCTCTTATTAATAAAATATCCTATAGATAAATTATCTGGCGTTACTTACTCTGATATCAACCATGCCTTTATAGAACTACACAATAAAAAATTATACGCTTCATCCTTTTCCACAAATGGTATGCCGTCCATAGAAAAATTTTCTAGAATTATCGATATATTGGATTCTTTTCTATCTTATACTGGATGCATTGATGAGAAATCGGAATTTTTCGAATTGAAAAATGTAATTCAAAACCGTTTTGATACTAATAATCCAGATTATTTAGTACTTTTTTCGACTCTTTTTAAGAAGATTTTATCAAAAGAAGATTATGTGAAATACATTCCCAAAATTTTCGAAAGTTGCTATTCACCAGAAAAAAAGATAAAATTTCTCAATAATTTTGTATTCTTTAGAGATGATATTTTGGATGATTTTTCATTTGCATTTATTAACAGGATTATAAGCGGCTTTATATACGAAGAAAATAAAAGAGTAGAAGAAATTATTGACAAATTTATTTCGAATTATTTTGATAAACTCGAGGCTGAATTAAAGAAATGTGAATTGAATTGTCGAATCAATCCTCAATTTTCTGATGAAAAAATAAGCAGCATGTATAAAGCATTCAAACAATGCAAATCTGCACGCATTTTACATAAAAGGCGGGACTCATATTATTGCAAACATGAAATAATAGATCCAAGAAAATTTTTTGCGGATAAAATATTTCTGGATGTTTTAAAGCCGAATTATGACGAAATAGAAATTGAAAACTATGGATATGTATTTTTTTATGTCAAATCTATAACTTTAGATGGCAACAAAGGTTTACTGAGCGCTTTAGAAAATTTATTTAATAAATATGAACCCACTAAAGAGTGTAGCATCGAAATATTTCGAATTCATGAATTTGATATCAAAAATGCCCAGCAAGTCGATATTATGCATCAAGAAATAAAAAATTCCGAGATTACACATACATCTGAATTGATCCTAACCCAAATAAAAGTTCAGCCTGAACATATTGAACACAATTCGTATTTTTTTCTAGTATATTGAGTTTGAATTTCATTAATACGGTTAACCATTATTATAATGATGATGTGAATGTCAAATTTGAGCTTAAATTAACCAATAAGATTTTTTTTAGCGAAAATCATCATCGTACATTGAAATTTAATTTTTGTGAAGAAACTGGGAAGCACAATTTAAAAGAATATACTTCATATCTTGTTCTTCCAAATAATAGAAAGATTTTTCCATATACTAGAAATTCGCTCATATCATTCAAAAATAATTTTTGTTATTTTTTAAAAAATATGGATATAATGTTTAATATCAAGAAATATGATTTTTGCTTAGATTACAGCCACCATTACCTAAAATACATAAAAGAAAAAAACGTATTATATTTCAAAACAAATTTTCTTCAGTGTGAAACTAACCAAGTAATTCAGAAGATAACAAATTTTATATGCAACTTTTCTTCTTTTTGTTTAGACAAGGGCTATAAAGAAGTTATTTTGTCGCTGATTGAATTCAATCCGCATTATAACTGTTTTTCAAGGTGTATTGAAAATAGTTTTGATAAATATATTGAGATAGACATGATGAAATACGAAGTGATTGAAGTTTATCAAAAAATAAAGTCAAATCTTTTACGGAAATTTCTAAACTCCTTTGGAGAAGTAGAAACTAAAGGGCAACTCGCAATAAAAGCATATAATAAGAATAATAACAAAGAAGAGTACACATTTTACTTTGAGCATAAAAGCAACGAGAAATATATTGAATCCATTAAAGGATTAATGATTTGATAAATAAACATTTCGAGACCAAGATAGCAATAGAATCTGGAAACGAAGCAACTTTAAGCGCATGTAAAAAACTTGTTTTTAGATACTTTTTAAATTTATTGAATAATAATGATATATAGGATAACATATTTTCTGTTACAATTAATAATGCTTGCGATCCGATTTTTCGATTTTCGATGTTTTTGGAAAAGGTTATTTTACTATTACGCCAGGAAGTATCGGAATTTTACTTAGAGAATTCTTCTCAATGCATTACAAACATCAAAGATAAAGCTCTTTTGTATCTCATTTCATACTTTACCTTTGCTAAATCACGTTATTTCATAGAAAAAATAAAATATAATTTTTTTTTAAAACAAATAAAATTATTCTTAAAATCAGATACAGCAAGCTTAAGAAAAATATATGAAAGTCTAATATACATAAACGAATATATTACGACTAAGTGTTTCCACTTGTAATGGCGGATATTTATAGGCGGACGAAATTTCTAGATATTTTTTTTCAATTTTTAACAGATTTGTCAAATGAGTTTTTGCGGGAATTATACAAAACAGTATTAGTGTTTCCGAATCATCATGATAAAAATGGAGACAATGTGATTTTTTCTTGCGAAATTAGATCAAATAAAAATAAAATAAATAAGTCGATAATTGATATGAAACGATATATGAAGGAATCAAACATTTTTGAATGTAATTTTGGGTATATGCAACATGAATCCGATAATAAAAGCCCCTTTATATCTACAGCTCAAGATAGCTGGAATATGTAGAATAAAGTTAAATAATACATATATATTTTTAATCACACAACATTAATTACGTGTTCATAAAAAAAATCTTTTGTTGTTTTTGTTAAAAATGATGTGAAAAGAGAATCGACGTTTTTATAATACTGTATTGAAAAAATTTATAAAATATACAGCTGATAGCAATTTAACTAAATTATTGAACTTCTTTAGTAAAATCATGTTTGACATTGGTCAAATTAATTTTTCAATATTATTAGAATCTTTCTAAATCACACCGATCGTTAGTAAATAAGATTTTCAATAAATCAAAGTGTTGTGCAAATTTCTGTATAATAAACGAATTCCGTATACAAATTAAATGGTTAAATCAAATATTATTTATATATTTTACGATTTTTTGTAGGTTATAAAGATTTTAAAAAATATCAATATAGAACTGTACAAAATAGTGTTCGATTTATCATAATAACAAAAAATTTAACAAAGTTTTTATGCTGGAACGTAAGTAAACAGATAAATCAGCGCTAAAAGAGCAACATCTTATAACAAAAATTAAATATTATTTCATGATTAAGAATAATCTTTTCTGCGATTTTCTGTATACCAGAAATGCAATAGATAAAGATAAAGGTTTACATAAAGTTATCGTTGTTATAATTCTAACTACTTAAGAAATGCTAGACTAGACATTTTGTTAGGCATAAATTTAGTTAATTATAGCATACTCGGCTTGGTTTTGTGTCGTATCTACTTTTGCTGACAATATTTTATCATTTTATGAAAATTATTGTGTTTTTTTGATATCTACTATATAAGTTTTTGAAAAAACAAAAATACATATAAATTCGCAAAGATGACACACATTATCTAATGGATATTATCTGGTCGTTCTATTTTTTCTGGATATACTTGTTTTCATACAATAATATTGTTAAAATGTAATGGTAGAGCTGACATTTTCGTTCATATTTTTACTCATTACCATCCATTCTATAATACATTTTTATTTTAGCACATATATGCCTATTTTATTATATTTTCTAGCGAAAAACTTGATTTTAGATGTCTTAAGGCAACATAGCTATATTTAATATGGAATTTATATTATAATGGCGTCATTTCGTACAATAATCGCAAAAAATATGTTTAATTTTGGTTTACCACAATTATTATCGAACAGTTTATGTTTAAAGTCGGTAGTTAAAACCTCATTAATACTCTATATCATCTTTTCATTTGACATATCTATATCTGTATCCTTTCTTCCTGTTAAAATAGCAGTTATGTGGTCATTCCTAACAAAATAGTTTCATAAATGCCTTAACTTGATAGATGAAATGGTCATTTTCTATAATTCTTGTGGAATTTGTAACCCCCTCATTCAATGTTATTACAATACTAACTTTCTCGCTATAAATTTATTGATCAAAAAATTTCCATTTATATAAAAAACATCATAATATTTTTCACTTTCTTCTAAAGTTATGTTATAGGTTCTATTGACATCACTTCTATCATTGTTATACAATTATTATTCTGTCAGAAATGTAATATCCGGATATTTTTTTTGTCTAGGATATATGTTGGCTATATCGATTTGCATTTTATTTCGGTAAATAATTTTTTCATATTTCTTGCTCTGATTGTCTATGGATTTTCTTTGTTGCTTTGAAAAAAACTTTCTTGCTTTTATAGCATATTTATATTAGTCACCTATGTTTTGTTGTTTTAATTATATAAACTCAATAAAAACGGCCAATTAATTATAATTTTTTCATTATGGGGTGTTTTTCTTTATATCGATTTTATCTATTGAGACATAAAAAGCCCATTTAAAAGATCACTCAACTCTTTGATGCATCATATGACACTTTCCCCTGATCATTCTTCATCAACTGCTTTTCTTCTCTCAAATGAGATGAGTTCAAGTGTCTTGCGGATTGTGAGAGCCTATATGTATGCTTCTACTTATATAGGATTTTAAACACCTTAACATGATTTTTATGTTATTTTGTAACCGGCTCATCCCAAGTCATTACATATAGCATTATTCTTGTTTTACATTTCTAAATTAGACCATTTTAATTCGCCAAGACTTATATATATTAGAAAACCAGTTTTAATTTTAAACGTTTCTAATATCATATTCTGTTTAGCTATTCTTTTTTGTTTCAATGTATGAAAATATATCATAATTAACATATTCTAGTTATTTTAATTTAAATAGTTTGTTTTAGATCAAATTTTAATGATCCGAAGAACCGTGATTTTTAATAATATATAAACTAAATTTTTGATTTTATATTTATTTATCTGGGAATTTTTTTATTTCTACATCAAAAAAAAAAGATATAATGAGACTCTTTTTTATAAAATTTACATTCATATATTTATGCTTTAAGTTTCCAATTTTTGTGTTTTTTTGTCTATTTAGCACATTATTGCAATACTTTGCTTTTTTCACATGTATTATTGTATTAGAATATGCGTATTTGCTCAAGATATAAATTTAAATAACTTTTTTGTATTGTTCACCGTCTTGCCGTTTAGTATTTTTCATCAAAATTTTTATATTGTTATTAATGGCTTTATTTCTCTGCAAAACGGATAAAAAACTTTGAAATATTTTTATTTCATGATCAGATATTAATTAAAACAGATAAAAATTATTTTTAGTTGCAAAAATCAGAATCAACATACAAATTTATATTTCTTTCTTTATTTATGCCTTTTCATACTTATAATTAGATATTTTTCACTTTTAATAAATAAGTCTTATAAATTAAGATTATATAGCATAATAATTTTGAATAGTGATCTTCGGCTGGATTTAAAATATCCTTTATAAATTATTGATTATGAAATATCTTTTAATTGAATATATAATCCTAGCACTAAATTTTGTGAACTTTATAAAATAAATGGTTTATAAGTTATGACTCACTATAAGAATGCAAACATAACAGATCTTAGTTTTATGTGCGCCTTTCTTGGTTTAAATTTATAGAACAAAATTTTAATCATCTTAAAATGTAAAGTGAATTTTGATTTATGCACGTTTTCATTTTGAAAAGAAAGTTGTGATAATATTACATACTGTTTTAATCAGTATGATAAGTGTTAATATTCAATTTGCAAATAAAATCCAAAAAATAATATTACATTTTTTACTTATTATTAATTTATATTTATGAAATCATTATCATTAAAAGGTTGTTTTGAAAATAATGAATACCATTAAAGCATTGTAATAAAATTTTATATTTGGGCTTTTTTCTATTTATGTTCTATATTCTTCTAAACTATTAAGTTAGTATATTTGGATTTATTCTTTGTTTATTTTGTAAAAATTACTTATTTGGGGATCCTAAGAAAAATTGCAATTTTGTTGAATTATAGTTTAAAGTATATTTTATTGATCGACTTCAATCATAGAAGGTACCTGAAGAAACTAGATGTCACGAACCAGGTTGAGGCATATATTCAAACTTTGGGATTAGGAAAAACCCTTGAATTAATAAGTCTCGAAAGAAGGAGGGGTATTCAAGAAGACTTCGGAGACGAGAAGATAGCCTAAAGATAAAATAGGCTAGGCGCATAGAGTGTCAAGCAAGCTGTGCCTGAGAACAAAAACTAAAATTACGACTATAAATATGGCCCATAAATAAAAAATATGTTGATCGACTTCAAAATTTTTACTATGAACATTATATTGTGCATAAATATAATTCTGTCGAAATATTTAGTTTATAAAAATCATGCGTATTTTTTTACAGTACTTAGATCCGAATATGTCTGTGATATTAGTTTATCTGTTCTAGTCTGGTTAGCTAATTAATTGATTTAAATATTTAATTATATTCGTATTTGGAATATTAAAGAGCATAAATACGCAGATATGCAAAAAGTTATTAAATTCTATTGTTTACATTCAATTTATTCAATGCGTAATTTTCATAGTTTCGAAAATTTTAAGATACGAATTATACTGCGCATATCTATATGGTTTTCGTACGGTAAAATCTGTGGAAAATCGTCAACAACTTGCAGCGAAGATCGCGATATTTGTCAATATTTATATTGTTCAATATTATATCAACACTTGAACTCATTATTTTTATGAATGATCAGTTAACTCAACGAAGGACTATTCCGTCGTTATAAATCATTGACCCTTTTCTAAATGTTTTGCAACAATGTAGATTTTTCAAATAATAATGCGTATTTCGATTATAAATTTCTTAATTTTTTGATATCTATAAAATTTTAATTTTTTTTAAAAATAAAAACATCTAATAAAGATTTTTACTGAGAAATTGAATAAAATATTTTTAAAATATGCAAAATTTATGTTTTTTTAAAGATATCTTAGGTAGGAATATCAGATAAAAACTAAATAGAGAAATCAAAATTCTTCTATTTTATTTTTATAAGCTCATCCGGAAGCGTATTTTATGATCATAATTTACTAGCAAACAACTTAATCCATTCGATCATATCTCTGGCTAAGATATAATGTCTTCCTTTTATATAAATTATTAAAAATGTAGTTAATCAATTTAAAATTCACATTTTAATTTATTATTAGATAAACACATAATATGTGCGAGACTTTATATGCATATTATCCCTTAAAAAAAGGCGTAGTATTTTTTTGGCCAAATAAATAATAATTTTTAAGAAGTGCATCAACAAATAGCGTCTTAATAAAATCGTCAGTTAACTTTTTATAAAAAATGTCAACAGATTGGAAATAATGCGCAAATAGAATTTTAAATAACAAACATGTGTAATTGTAAGTATCAAAAAAGTAAATTATGAACTTGATACACATAAAAGTGTTAAAACATGATTTAATATATACATTTTCGATTTACATAAATTTACTAATATATAAATAAAAATCTATTCTCTACAAATTAATCTTAAGTGATTCTGGTAATTATTAATCTGTTATCTATAGAAAGAAAAGCATAAATGTTACTTTATCGAATGTAAATATATATACACTAATCTTGAAACTTCAATATACAATTTTTGAAAATTTGATGTTAATCTTGATAATAATATGATTAACAGACCAATTACTTGAACTTAGCAAGTGTTAATATAGAGATTAGCTCATTTGTTGTCAGAAATTATTTTTTTTAGAAGAAAGGTTGTCAATTTTTTTAAACTCTTAATTCATACAGTGAATATGAAAAAAAATAGATCAACAGACTAATTACTTGAACTTAGTAAGTGTTAAGATAGAGATTAGCATATTTGTTGCCAGAAATTATTTTTTTTAGAAGAAAGGTTGTCAATAATTTTAAGTACTTAATTCTTACAGTGAATATGGCAAAGAAAACACCGATCAAGGCATTTTATATTCTCTTTATATATAAATTAGAAGCAAAACCACTAATATCATAAAAATAATTTGCGTGTAAATTTTTGTGTAAACTTTATAGGTGGCTTGTTTTTATGTTAAAAAGAAAGCTTATCTATTTCTGTTTACTTGATAGACTTTATTTATATATAATTATCAAAAAACCTTATAATAGTTATTTCTAATACATTTATGGCTTAATTTTACACGCAAAATAATTAATACCCTATTTTTTAGTTTTATAATTTGATTTTTATCTGCTGGCTAAAAAAGGTTAATTTTAATTAGATTTTCTGATTTCATTTTTCTCTCGTAATCAAAAGTTTGAATTTTGGAATAATCGTTAGAAAAAAAATATGACATAAACTGTTTCTAACATGATTGATATTATGTATATGTATAAAATCTGGAATGGATGTCTACTTTACCACTTGAAATTTCGCGAACTCCAATATAAATCTAAAATTAATAACTTTAATCTATTATCATAAATTGATAAAATAATATTTAAATTCTCTAAATACTTATTTGATTCTTCTCCTTACCAGATTATGCATACACCTTTATAAATATGGAATTTCTTTAATACTGTATTGCTATTGGTTGGATTTGCTTCAGAAAGCGTAGAAATTAAATTATTAAACTTATTTATATTTTTAATATCTTTATCCCCATCATGGCAGGAATCTTATTTCAATCATGACAGCCAACAACCATTATTGTTTTGGTCTTTTTATATGCTGAATGGTATCATTATATCGGTTCTGTTCGTTAGATTGAATCTTTGACACTGCCTTGCTGATCATTTCAGATATAACACTTTAATTTGGTAATTAACTATCTATTATGATCAATCGAAAATTTTATCAAATAATATTCCTAGCGTTGTTTTCTTGTGTTAATATATTTCTCTCATTCTTTATAAAGGTATTACATATACATACTTCGAAGTAACAATCTGTTTTTTCCTTGGGAAAAAATGTATATTTTCATGCATTAAGCTAGATTATAAAAAATTATAGTTCTAATAAAATTTGGTAAATAATAGTCAAAAGGGTCTTACCTGCTTGTTTTTGACAATTTAAATGCGGCAAGTACTAAGATACTTTATATGACAAACATTTAATATCAAAAATGTATTGTTTTCTTAATTTTAGGGCTATGACAGTAATTTCGATTATTTTATATTTCTTCTAACTAATTTGACGTTTATTATAACAAATATCTAGCGACTTGATAATAATAGATTCTATATTATATTTCACATGTTATCGGTTTATTCTTTTTTATCTTAATGACTTAGAACTTTTTTTGGATTTTATATATTAAATCTTGTTTTAATATGAAGAAAGATTAATTTGACTAAGGCATTATAAAAATTGAAAAAAAAAATATAATTTTGTTTTTTTTTCAAACAAAAATCTATATTAGATAGTTCTTTTTTTTTAGAAAGCCTATAATCATCTATTTTATCTTCTCGCTTTATATACGTTTTTGTTATGCTGATTTTCTTAATAATATAAAGATTTATCTATAAAATATTTTCAAGGTGTTTTGAGTATTTATTATATATGAAAAGTAAAAAATAGTCGGTTTTTTTTCTTGCTTCGCTTAGTGGAATGTTTGAAAAAATATTCAAATAATTAATTATAATTAAAAGCATTTTTTTTTAAATTTATAATCAGTTTCCGTTTTTTCAAATTTTTTCTTAAGCATATTTGATATCTTTGATCATGTCTACTGAATTTTGGACCAAAAAAATTCACATTTTTTACTTCTTGTTTGAAAGCAAAACTCTTGACAAATTATCATAATTGAAAATAAATTTTTAAAATTCTAATGTTTATACTTGAAAATCTAAAACAACAAGAACATATAATTATTTTCTAACAATTTATTTTGTCAATATCTGTATTAAAATATATTAGACTCGAAAAACGAAAAAATTAATTGGTTTGAATTTTTTATTAATTTTTTTCTATAGGTGTAATAAACTACTAATTAAGCTAACATTTTCTCGTTTTATATGCAAAAAAATTTGATTTTTTTTATAAATGACTTTACTAAGAATAAAAATAATCGGTTTTTTTCGTTTTGCATATAGTTTAAAAAAATTCTAACGCCTAGAGCTAGATGTTACTAAAAAATTGGAAATCTATTATATAAAAACCAAAAATTTGAATCACTAAAAAAATTGATTTTAAGAACTGAATGTTATTTATTGGATAAAATGCCATTTTATTTTTACATGTATCTTGCATTATTTCTTTTTCCTTAAATACATATTTTTTTTACAACCATGCATGTATATCAAAAGAAACTAATGTTACAATAATTAAAGCACTAATTTTTCATAATTTGTCCAATATAATGTGTAAAAATCAATAAGAAATGAATGATTTTTTCTTAATTTAAGAGTATTTATGTATTAAATCATCGGCGTGCACACTAAAAAAATATATTATTTATAATGATCTAAATGGAGAATATACAAGCACAAAATTTGATTCTATGATAGCATATATTTTTTATTCATACTAACTGCATTAGTTTCTAAAAAATTTAGGAAACAAATTCAACATTCAAGGTAGTGAATATATGCCAATTCTATTGATTATTTTATTTTTTTAAGGTAGAAACGCAAATTCATATTGACAAATGAAAATAATGAAAGGTTCAAAACTAATAAAACAACATATAAATTGGCTCAGACAGTAATAAAAATTCTTTACCATGTAAGTTTTATCGGTATAAATGATTATTTACAAAGATAAGAGAAAATCTGGCTATATCATGACAGTCAATTTAAAAGATTATTACAAGTTGAAATAATATTTATTTATGTTTGTGTCATAATCCCACATATAAATTTTTTTGCAAAAGTCTAAAAATTACGAAATATGGAATAAAAAATGGAAACAAATACGCAAGTCTTTCACAATTTATTCGAAAAAAAGAATTTTTATTGAGTAAAAACATTATTATGCTTTAATTTATCGTAGCTAAACCAGGTTTGATAACAATTTTTATATGCACAAAGTATAAAATATGATATTTATTTATATTATATAATTAAAAACTTATGATATAAGCCTTCTGAAAAAAGGATTTTCGATGTATATTTAGCAGTGATATATATTAATAAAGTTATTGATAAGTTTGCAACCAGAAATGTTTTACAAAATCAATTTGAAAAATATAATATCAAACCACATGAAAACCCATTAAAAAAATTTATCTAATTAATAATGAAAATATAGAAAATATGATATATTAATTTGGTTAATTGCAAAAGAAAAATATTAAAGTTAGCTATTCATCTCTAGAGAATTTCTGATCTGATGAAATTAATGCATAGAAAAAGAAAAACTGCATGAATATTCCAAGAAAGTAAATCTCACATTTAATTTATATTACGTTTAAAATTTATTCATTTATTTTGCTTCAATAAATCATTTATATTTACTTTTTTATATTAAAATTACATTAATAATATTTTCGATATAAGTCATAATTTTTACATAAACTGTTAGGATTCAGTACATTTTAATATATAATTTTATTTGTGACAATTATATTTCGTTTTTTCTATACATAGGATGAAGTGTTAACAGAACCAATCAGAGATACAAAAAAGAGCACATAATCACAATACAAATAGAGACATGTACTAAATTGTCTGAATGAAGTCATCGCATGAAATCATATTTTAATTTAGAATAGAAGAGATATCCATAAGAGTATATATCCAAGTGTACCCTTTATCAACACATGGGAAATCGTTTACGTTTTTTATTTAGAAAAAATCTATACTTACAATTCCAAAGATACCTATAAATATTTATACAGTGTTTAACAAATTTACTTTACAAAAAAAATTGCGACGGGGATATTTAAAAAACTAGACGGGTTATTATGCTACCATATATTCTATATATAATTACAAAATATGAAAATACTAATCAAGCTTTATAAAAGTGCAAACATTCATTAAAAATATAAATATATATGCTTAAATTTCATTTAATGACTTGGGATGGTGTATTTACAAAATTTCACGAAATTATGTTACGATGTTAATGATCCCGGACGAATTAGAAGCATGTATGTAAGATTTAACACTCCGCTTGACACTTGAACTCGTCTCATTTGAGAGAATAAGAGCAGACCATGAATATAGATTAGGGGATGGTGTCAAAAGATGCATCAGGGAGTTTTCAATATTCCAATGAGCTGACCACGTCATAATAGATAAAATTGATAAAAAAGAAGTTAACCCATAAATAAAAAATTATTTTCAATATCCAATAAAAAAAGGAGTGTTTAAAAGCATGAAATGTATCAATCGTTTGCGATTTTTATAATCTACCAGAGGAATTCAATATATGTATTGAAAGAAACATTATATACACCGTTTAAAATATTATAAATTTCGTGCATGGTTTATATTATAAATTAAATGGTTCTATTGTAAATTGTTTATCATTAAAAATCAATAAATACCAGATTTGCAAACAAAACCCTTGAAAAAGTATATAAGCTCTATTTATTACCTTTACATTTAATTTTAAGCATAAATGGCAATATTCGACAGATAAATCTATGATCAACTTAAAATACACATAACTAAATCATTTTACGCAAATTCAAAATAGTTCATTTTTTTGGATTTAATCTATTAAAATTTATTGTTAATTTTTTTTATAAACATTAAGATAATAAGAAACTAGTAAATATTGTACACCTAATGCTTTTTAAAACCAACCTTAAGTACAGCAAAACACAATTAATAATAAATTTTTACGTACTTTGTATAATATTAACATACTCGCACCATATAAGTATGTTATCTCAATTATTTTTATTTTAAAAATTCAGAAGAAAAACAATAAGATGAAGATATATTAAGATATAATATTTATTATTATTTATAACTATAAAAAATAAGCTTTTCTACTTTTTCTTTTATAATCATATATAGAATTATGCGCAATTAAATTATAGTGATTTTGTTTTTTAAAATAACCAGTTATACGTAGATTTTATTTTCTTGTTTTGTTGCTTAAATAATATTGTTAACTTTTGCATCCATATCTCACGTGAGTATAGAGGAAATTTGTTTACTTTTGTCTCAAAAATGTGAATTTTGTAAAAATAAATCATTTAATCCAAAAAGACCAAAAAATTCACGTACAATCACAGAAAAAATAAATATACAGAGTGAAAGATTTCTTGTGTAGCATTTTAAGTACTAAATTACCAGTAAAAATAAGTATTCATAAACTCTCGTGAATTATCATTTAATAACATTTCGTAAATATAGATTGTGATAATATGGTGTATGGTGATAATCTGACTCGTCGATCGGACATTCGTCTAGAAACAACAAATAACGTAAATAGTGCCCGATTTGCATGCATGCGAAATCAAAATAAATCTAGTTTCTAAAACACCAAAAAAATTATATATATGAGAAAAACGAAATTATAAATGGTAATTCTACCAGTGTTCCTTGTATCTCTTGCGCATAGAGAAATTAAACCTAAAATTTTTTTAATTTAAGATCTATGTCAAATGCCATGCCGCTCAAATATCAACAATAAATATTTATATGCGTCAAAAATTTCGATTACGAATCAAGTTAAACGTATCTGATATATTTTTGATGTAAAAGATTATAATATTGCTTACTTGAGATTAGATTCCTAAATAAATGATATAATATAGATATAATGAAAAAACGAATAAAATCGATTTAAATGATACACCTATGTATTATATTTTAAACATTGGATGCTTAAAATTAATTTTACATAGATAATTATTTCGCATTAATAGTAAAGCATATTGTCAATTAAACTTAAAAGACCCAAGCTTCAATTATAAAGCAGCTTATAATAATTAATTAAATACGTCTACAGGAACTCAAATTCTCATAAAGGTTTAAAAAGCAATAACAAGCATAACGTTGCCTTAAAATTTGATAGGGCGAATATTTTTTTTCAAATAAGTATTTATTTTATAAAATATTTATACCTTTATTAAAAATCATTGATTTTATATCTAAATTTTATAATATAAAAAAATGCTAGAATCACGAACAGAAATATATGTATTTAATTTTAACCGGTTAAAAGAAGCTCTTCCTAAATTTTTCGTGTTTCGGATAGATAATTTTATGTTATTTGTCGCTGATAAATCTTGATATATTCTAGAGTAGCATAACATAGCTACAAGTGATTTTTATTTATGGGCTATATTTATAGTCGTAATTTTAGTTTTTGTTCTCAGGCACAGCTTGCTTGATACTCTGTACACACAGTGTATTTATACTTTCGGCTATCTTCTCCTCTCCACAGTCTTCTTCAATACCCCTCCTTCTTTCGAGACCTATTAATTCAAGGGTTTTTCTCAATCCCAATGTTTGAATATATGCCTCAACCTGGTTCGTGACATCTAGTTCCTTATAACATAGCTATATACATATATAAAACTAATATATTCAAATAAAATATTTTTTGTCTTAGAACGAACAATTAAATTAGACCCTTTAATTTATAGGTTGCGACAATTTATAAATATAAGTTTAATAGTAATAAATAAAAAAATGTACGTTAAACCGCAGTGAGTTCAGTAATTAATGTTTTATATAAAAAATTATAATTGCATGCTTTTATGTCGATTTTAAAGATGTCATTTTGAATAAAATTTTTCATGACGAAACAGAATTCGATTTCCAAAAGCATTTAAAAATTCGAAAGTAATTATTTTAGTTTTATTTATATAGGAAACAAAAGCAGAACTTTGCAATAGTCGTTATGTAAATAATGAATTTATATAAGAAATTAAGACATAATTATACCAAAATATTGGAACACACACAGACATTCACTTGCTGTCTATGCGTAACTATATCATACTTAGGCACTAAATGGACAATTTCATAAAAGTCAAATTTTTTATTAAACATAAAAACCCAAAAAATTAAATCATAACTATCTAAGGCTATTTGGCATCCGGTACTATTTTGATATTTGTTTTATGGATACAAAAATAGGCACGGATCTTTATTAAATCATATTTACATGCTTAATTTCTCTTTATCATTCATATGGATCTGTTTAATGGCTTTTGATGGTATATTTTACATAAAATACTAACAAAAATCATGATGTGCATTAAAAAAAATAAGTATTATGAATGAAATAAAATCATTCGTAATAAAACAATATTAGCACCGAAGCAATTTGTATTCTTGAAAAATTATAATAAAATAAAATAAAAATACAGTTTCATCAATGCATAGTTAAAAATTTGATTCTTTCTTATATTTTATTGAACATTATATCTTATTTTATATAAATCAGTGAATATTCTGCTTCTGCATAATGTTTAAACATCTTTAAGATTTTTATTATATATCATTATTAAAACAAAATATTAAGCCTTTCAAGATTATGGCACTAAATTTTCTAAATATGTACTACAATATGGCACCGATTGCCAAAATTTATTGTGTTTTAACATTAAAAAAGTATTTTCATATAAGAATTTGCACTAAAAATTATATGATATTTCATCGAGGTTAAGTAATTGTTTTTTATGGTTCCATTATCTGATTATTGTTTTTTAAATTGTTAATATACATAGTTTGTGTTATGGTCATATCTTTTTTGAGCATGTGATGTTCATTTAATATATTGCAATTTTTAAACATATTCAGAATCAATAAATTTCACGTAAACTTTCACCTTTATAAGCATTTATTTCTTATTATACAATTAATTATAATATAAATCTTAAATTTTTAGTAAAACAATTTAAATTTTTATAAAAACCATAAAAACATTTAATTAAACATGAAATCTAGAAATCCTAATACCTTTGATGATTTTATCTCCAAAACATCTGAATAGATGGCAATGGTAAGAAATTATCAACAGATTTCAAACCATAAATGTTCGATTTTAATCTTATTACAATATAAATTTCAAAGGGCTTGATCTGAAGTTTATTTAATTTATAATAGATGCTAATCTTTTGGAATCTAAATATATCAAACCTAATTCCTTTGAATTAAATATTTCATTATTTCTGATTGAACATATTTGTTTATTTGAATAAATATAAATTATATTTCTATTTATTGTGTTAGAATGTTTTAATTTTTGCAATTTTACCGATCTAAGCAACCTTAAATTTTATAATGCCTTATGATTTGCTAAATAAATAATATGAAAAATTACAATATACGGCAAATATAATTTTTTTATATCCCGCGGTTTATATTATAATCTTCTTGCGTTAGATAAAACAAAATCAATAATTATCTTTAAATTGGGAAATCCACAGATGGATATTTACTTTCAATTTAATATTTCATTGTTATATAATGAAAAGCTTCACGAATACTGCAATTAATGATATTTTTTGTAATCTGACGCATAAAGATCAAAATAAAGAAATTTATATTTTTTATTCACGCTATAATGATTTACAACGATACAAATAGTGCGCCGAAACAAAATATAAAGGTTTTTAATTTGATAAGATTAAAAACATTTATTTTATAAACAGTTTCTTTGGTTTTCATATTTTTTTAATGGGATTTGCTATTTGATTTTTATATGATCAAATTTGTTTTTTAGCTCTTTATAGTTGTTCAAGCAGACCTATAGACTACTCTATAGGAATAGTTTGACCTAATATTCTAACTACTTTATCATATTTACAATCTTCCCCAGATACGTCTTCTTCTCTTAGAACTGATCAGTTAAAACGCATTTCTCAAGAATATTGTTTGTGCGTGAGTTTTCGCTTCGGTTGGCATTTATCAATTTAATAAATTTGTATATATAAAATCGCACATCAAACTTCAAAATTATAATCTTACTCGTCTTCAGATAACATAAAGACGACAATTAACCTAGATTTAATGTAAAGTATAACTTTGAAGATTTGATATGTGATATAACAGGTGTTCTATGGAAATATAAACACTTGCGACTGGCTGTGCCTATATTCCAAAAAAAAGAATCGTCATGCATTGATGCGTCAAGAAGTATGAATTTGCAGATAAAAGAAGCTGGATTTGTTCGTATAAAAATTAGTGATGTCAACACAAGAAGTCAAAACCCATAAACACTAGGTTTATGTAAAAAACTTAAATATACACGTATGTGTGCTAAAATTCAAGGTAGATGGAGTAGAGTATATGTTTTTGGAAAACAAAATAACATGGTTGAAAAATTGACTATAGATCCATCTATAATTCTACATGTTCCAGAGATTAAAGTATTATGAAAAACCAAATCATATTTTATAAACATTAAATTTATGACTATATCACCATGAAGAAATCAAATTTGGATATGTTAGATAAAATAAAAATGAACGTAAACACCGGTTAAAACAAATACAAAGATATAAGTATTATTATAACTAATTGGATGTAATAAAATAGTGGTGAATGGTTTCGAACGAATGTTTGTACTTTAGGCTCTCTATTGAGTAAGATCACAGAAGCATATTGTACCGATAGATTTTTCTGCTGATTTATTTCGTAATATGATACGCAATTTTATTTTAATATGCCTAAAAGTATCTCCTATGGTTGTTTTAATCTTTCTAGTTAAGTCCACTATACATAGATTCATACTTAAAATGCTAAATTACAAATTTTGATTGAACTAAAGAATACAGATTATGATGTATATAAATCTCAAATCCAGATATAACAAAAATAACCAACTTCATAGATAAACTATCGGGTGTTATTTTTGCAATAGATAAAACAGATATGGCTGAAATGATTTCGTTTCACCGCTAGCCATCAAATATTAACTCTTATCGCGCTTGAAGCAATCCACGCAAGTAATATTTAGTTTAAATTATATGGATATAAAGGCCGATAATTAATCACATACATATGTTGAAGCGTTCAAATGTGGTATACGAGATTTCTTTTGATCCCACATTATTTGATTCTTGGTAAAATAAGGGATTTCGAATTAGAGGGATACTAAAAATGTATTAAAAGTTACTTAAGTCATTATAGAGAGTACTAAAATAAGAGATTTCGAATTAGAGGGATACTAAAAATGTATTAAAAGTGATTTAAGTAATTATAGAGATTCCTAAAATTAGAATACAAAGACTTAAGAGAAGCTAGAAAAATAAAGTCAAATATATTTAAAATATAAGTATATTATGCATTATTTATTCAATATGTACAAACTTTCCACTAATAATTAAATCAGTTTTTAAATTATAGTCGAAAAATTTGATAAACATGCAAATTCATTGCATAAAAGTTTTAAGAACGATAATTTTGGCCTCAAAACAAGTTGGTTTTATATATTCTGGCCATCCTTTATACAGCTGAACGATTCATAACTAACATAAAGCAGTCAGAACCAAGAAAAAACGCATAGAATATCCATATTAGCAAAGCCAAAACTACCATTTTTATAATAAATATAAAGAGAAAATTCATAGTTAAAGAAATTTGTTTGAAAACTTGTATAGAACTCAAATATGTATAGAAATTGACATACTTTTGAATGTATATATATACGAGGTTCTATAGAATAAGCTTTTTCAGATATTAACAAAAAAAAGCATGAAAAAACATTAAAGTAATATTTATGAAAAGTATCTACTTTCTATATTTCTAATTTGAGGTCAACAGAAGACACTTAAAGGATAATAAATAATAAACTCGAACACAATTAACCTTTGTAAATATTATCTATAAATTATAGCCAAAATGGAATAAAAAACCCAATATAATAGAGTAAATATATAAGAAAGCCACAATATTTACATGATAAAAAGTCTCATTATTTTAACCTTTTAATTTGTTTTAAAGCTCTGGATAACACTAAATAAAAAATACCTTTACAAATAAAAATACCAAATTCCACATATACGATTATATTCGAAGTTTATGGATTAAAATACTAAAAATAATACTGGTTAATTTTTGATTAGCGTATCCCATCAAAAAAACACTGGTAGCATTAACTAAGATGTTTTAATATGTATATATTCTGTTAACAAATCTTGAAAACTAACTTAGAATAACAAAAAATTCAACAAAAAACACAAAATGATATAGATAAAGTAAATACTATATACTGAGTAAATGTATGAAAAAAAGGTATTCTGATAAAGCAATTAATTATTACGATTGACGTAAATTCGATTTTTGATTTCAAAAAAAAGAGCATATATGAAAAGATTAACATCAATATTTTTAACAATTTAAATATAAGCAGATATTTAAAATTACATATAACATACTTTATAAGAACATTATTGCAGGTTTAAATAATCAGTATATTTGATTTCACCAGTGTTTCTGTATAGTTTTGATATACTAGGTAAAACTAAATCATAACTCCAAGCAGAATTAATCCAAGTTAGAAAACATATAATAAGAATCATTATGTTTACAATTATTTACTTTTTCAATACATTTACAAAGTAAAACTTATAATAAAACTTGATATTTGTAGAAGCTGCAGGTTTACAGAAACAGAAGAATAGAATAAAAGTTTTAAACAAGTACCAATAATTATATAAACTATATTTAACATGTTTTTGTTAGCCAACAAGATATTTTTAAAAACTCAAACATATAAAAATATTTTAAATAGGTCTGAAAACCAGCAACAAATATCAAATATATGATGTTACTAAGACGGTGATCATATTTTTGTTATTTATATACAAAAGCAGCATAAAATATAAGTTAATTTACTATTAAATTACTAAATTATAGTCGAAGAATAATATCACTTAAAACACAGGAGCAGGATGTAATAAATTGGTTAATAAATTAGAAAGAATATTCACCTTAAAAAAAACCCATCCACAAACTTATAATAAATAAGGCAACTGGGATGTGGATCAAAAAAATAAGATAAATACTTTAAATTTTACAGATGAATATATAAATAATTAATGATGAATTTGTGTTTTTGCTCATAATATCACAAATGCCAAAAATTAAAATAATTGCAAAAAACAATGACCCGGACGCAAGAAACACATAAAAAAATGAATTTATGCTATATACATATAAAGATGACATTTTAAAAACGAGTATTTCTATTTTATAACGATTAAAAAATATATCTAAAACTCTATTGTTTAATGAAGTGTTACACCTGATAGCATAAACATGTTTAAATGCCTCAAAAAAAATAAAAAATGCACCTAGATTTTTTCTTTTTTTTAGGTTCTATTATATAATAGGATTAATTGTATTTCTTCAATGCAATCAATCCTTTAAATCAGTCGAACATCAGTTACTAGATTCATAACAAAGTTTCATAAAAATATATAAGAAGGCAAAAATAAAAGAACTATGTGAGTTTTTAAATCTATTTATGTATTTCATTGTATGAAAACATAAGTAATTTGATTAAATTTTTTTTAAAAGATATGGATAATTAACTTGCAGAGAGCAAAGTGAAATAAATGATAAAGAATGTCGAAAAGCATTCATTTTTCATGTTTTATATACAATAAAACGTTAAAGAACGCAATTGCATGTGAATTTTATATAATATTATTTATAATTTTAAAATAGACGCAGAATAAAATTATAATTTTTGTAAAGTATGAACTGCTAGCGCCTGTATTTTTCTACAATATATGACCAATTTGATTTGAATATTGGTTTTGTGTGCAATATTGAAGAAATAAGATCAAAAACGATTCAGATTTTTTTTAAATTTTAAATTCGTTGATTTCATGAATGTAAACTATGAAAAAATCATTTTTTATTTCGATAAATTTCAAAAAAGATTTGTAGTATTTTAAAACAGTAAAATGATCCAGTGTATTATGAGGATGTACATATGAACAAAAAATGTGTGTTACGCATTCAGAAATTCATCTAAAGCTTAAAAACAAAATCGTGTTATAAAAAAAAATTGCATAAGTCTGAATAAAAATGCAAAAAAAATTTACATGCAGAAAAATTTTATATCATATGTTAAATCCTATAATTAATATCGGAAACTGCTATCAAATAATTAAAAAAAATACAAAAAGGATTTTTTTCTAAAATATATATTTTTATAAACCTTACTATCTAAACATCTTGATGTAAGATCAAAAAAAAGATTTAAATATAAAGATTTATTTAGTTTGCATTTTTCTAAATATAATACGGCGTGCTTTTAGAAAAAAAATCACAAGTAAAGATAGAGCTAATGAACAAGATCTCTAATATAAATGTATTTTAAAGGCTTTTTTTGTGTTATAAGCTTCTTAAAAGCCCCGTTTGGTTTTTTAAACCAGAATTTGCTACTAATTTAAAAAAAATGTCTATGAACGTATTAAAGCAAATTTAATATATGTGCGTATTCTAAAAACATCAAATTACATCATGTCATATTAATAAAGTTGTAAACTTAATTCTTAGACCATTTCTGTATATACATGCTTTGATTATTATCTGGTTTAGAGATAATCGCATTTATGTATTACAATTTTTTATATAAATATATGCATTTTTTTATGTTAATCTTGAATATTTTAGTTTGTTAAAAATGTTTGTCTATATTAATATATTTTTACGATCTTTATCCAAATTTCCCAATTTTTTACGCTTTGTCTACATGTCATGTAAATCTAGAACGGATATGAATTTCTAATAGCTTCTATACTCGGCAATATCAAGTTTTTAGATTTTATTGTTTTACATGTTCTAATTTTCTTATTTTCGCCTTAAATAAGTATATTTATTTTGTATATTAAATATATTTAAAGCACATTTTGTGTATTTTAAATCAATTATATTATAATGATTAGCTTTTTTAATAGTGAAAATATTATATTTGTTATTTAAATCATGAATTTATTTTATCTTGAATTGAAATTTTTCAATTTATTGTGGAAACTACAAACTTGAAACTGAGACTGCTCTATTATTTAAAAAACTTTGGATCATTTATCAGAATATTTTAATATATTTTTTGTATTTAATGTTTGAAAAATCTTGAAATTGATCATATTCATGCATCTTTTTAGAATTTGATGCAGTATTTTAGATTGACTTACATCAATTAGTAGAATAATAATGACAGTAAATGATTTAAAGCTTTCAATGAAATTGGCAAAAAATTAACCATATTAGAAAAAAGAAAAATGTATCTAAAATTGCCTGCAATTTCATTATGATAAGAAAATCTTTATAATTACAAAATTTGAATTTAAGTGGTTGGTTCAAATACTATACTTTTGTTTTTTAGAGCTAACATTGTTTATATAAGATTTGTAATTTTTAGATATAAATCAAAAAATAAAAAATCAAAAAATACAAATCTAATGTACATGTAATAATAATATGTAAAGTGGATTTATACGGATTTTTTGTTGTCACAAAAATTATTTTATTATCATGTTTTTTTTAATACTATAATGTAAGACTATTTTTTATGTGAATATACTTACTAATACATTTCGATCGTAAATTTTAGAATAAATAAAGCTTTTTTTTTATAAATTGTTATCAGAATGACTTCAATAGAATTTAGTCGCGTAATTCTGTCATGATGGTTGTAATATAAATAGATATTTAAGTTAATGTCATTTTTCTAATGTAATATTATATGCATAAAGAATTCTAATTTCGCATAACTTTAATTTTTCTTTTTTTGCAAAATGATCTCGAAAACCCCATCGTTGCTCAATTAAACTATACAGAAATAAAATTCCGAATAAAAAAACTGGTTTTATTTTTTCAGTGTTTCACATAAAATATTTTAAATATAAATATTATTGAAAAAGTTTGATCTAGGCAATTTTTTGCTTATTAAAGCATAATTTGAGGCTGTTACCTAATTTTTTTGGAATACTATTGATCTTTATTAGATTTGAAACAATCGATAGATCTATATGCTTATGTTTCTCATTATATGATTAGCATAAAAGAAAGTCGAATACAATGATTGGGACAATATTTAAGCATATATTAACTACTATTTTCTAAAATTCATAGTATTTATACCTTTATACACAAGTTTTATCCTCATTATATTAGTTTTTTATATATATTTAAACTCAAAGTCTAAAAGATTTTAAATTATTTTTTTAAACTCTTTTTGAAAATTATAAAACATTTTTCAGTCGTAAATATATAAAATATTATAAACTCTAGACCCTTACATATTAGATTTTATATTTGACCATTTACGCACCATATTTTCCATTTTTATATTTTAAGTTTTTAAATTGTTTAGTATCAAAAGAAAAATATAACTAGTAGGTACAAGTAAAAAGAGTGTAATTCTTAAAATATAAATACTAAAAATATACAGATTTGATTATAGGTGTTTTATATAACTCGACTCTTTTTTTATGAAATTGTTTTGAACCTATATATTTTTCTTTTTTTGAATATGTAAAACAAACTAATATATGTTTTTCTTGCATATGAAAATTTCTTTTTAAGCATTAAATTTTGTATTTTTGGCCTGACTAAAACATTTTATAAAAAAACATGTATTCACACAAATTTTATAAATAAAAATAATAAAAAATGAATAATGGTTATTATTTTGTATTAGTCTATCTTTTCTAGTTTTTTATGATAAATAAATTCTTTTTAATTCTTGAAAAATCAGATCGTTTTATATATTCTTCTATTTTTTTAAAAGTAATTTATAAAAATATTATTTTCTTTGTTTCAAATATTATGTTTTTTTACTAATATCAAATTCCTTTCTTATATAAGTCGATCTCACATCTTTTCATATTCATTTAGATATATAGTTTACAATAAATATATAAAATTTCTTGCTGACGATAGTCACCCACATGAAAGTATAAAAAAAAATTAATTTATTATATATGCAAAAAAACCATTTACAGCCTAACTATTTTTCAAAAATTTATAATATTTTTTTTTCTGCCTATTTAAATTCTTGGTTTTACGCAAGAATAGCCAAAAATGTATATTATTTATCAATTTTATAATTCAATAAATAAAGTGTATTCTTTATGATTATAATTGTAATACAAATCCTGTAAGTATGCTTGAATACATAAAATTTAAAGGTAAAAGTTTACCACTGGTAAGTAAAAATATACTGAAAAACATTAAATGCATCATTGATAAATTTAATCAATAGAAAAAAAGAGGTTACCAATAAGAATAAAAATATATTAATGAGGTTCTAAAGTTGAATATATTATGCTTTTTATCAATAAACTTATTTTTTCAATTTTTTAACCGTTAAGTTTAAAACCTACGCAGAATTTGCAAAATGTAACTTACACACAAATAAGAATTTAGATCGAAACATAATACATCTGAAATTTTTAAATTGATTTATACATTAATTCATTCATTTTTTTACTGAAAATAATAAATTTACATTAAATTCATTAGCGAGGTTTTTTAAATTCGATAAAAAGCCCTGTCGTATATAAAAAAACGTTATCTATATTTTCATTATATAAAAACGATTTTCATACAAAATTACTTGATTCAGCTAAATATTAAATATAAACGAGCATTTATTTTTGCATCTAATTTAGTGCGTAATATATTTTGAATTTATGATACGAAATGGATTATGATAAATAAAAGGCTTTTGTTATTTCAAAAAACGATATAAGTAATCAAAAATAAAAAACGATATTTAATACTAATATATTTTATATTGCGGTTTTTAACTGTGGGTCACTCAAATTATAACTAGATAAGAATTTTTAGTCTAGATTTTATAATATAAACGCAAAGTGTCCTTGAAAAAACTTAGGGCTTTATATATAAAATCATATTAAATTTTCATTAAATTACAGAAATTTAAAAAACCGCTAAACACATAATTCAAAAAATATCGTACATATATAAATTAAAATTAATTTCTAGATACCTAAAGGGGCTTAATTATGTTAATAAATAATTACATTTTTTTCGAATGTAAATATTTTTTTGCATAATTATCGAGAATATTTAACAAAATGATTTTACAACAGAAAATCTTAAATCATATTTATAAACATCTAATCTGCATAAATTGACGTTTAGCTTTTATTTAGATAAAGGATCTTTACTATATAGATTTATGATTTAAATAAATATTTTTGAGCCCGAATTCAAATCAATAAAACCACTATTTGTATTATATATATTTTTTTTTAGTTATATATTTTCGCATTTTCTGGGCATAGTAAATGTATAATTGATGATACAAATTAAGATTTTTCTTAAGCTTTAAAGTTCATTTAAAATTCTTATAGACCAATATTTACTTGCCTTATAGTAACTATTTATCGGTATTTTATATATATAATTGTTTACTCATCTTGTTACAAATATAAAAGGGAGGAAAAACAAATGTACGAAGATAGAATTTATGATTACGATATAAATAAAGTAAAAATATGATAATTAGTAATAAATTAATATTCTTTCTACTTGGTAAAGAGAGTATAAATATGTTCAATATTTTATTGTGGCTTTTAAATTATATAAATTTGCATTAGCAAAGAATTATCTGGATTTAAGGTGATACAAAAATCGCATTTAGCTTTTAGAAACATCACGTTGCCCATTAAAGCTTGATACTAATATGTTAAGGCATCTAAAATATATAAATTTATATTTTTTCTTAGAAGTAAAAAGCACAATCTATATTTTAAATTATAAATTAATTTTTCGATTAGTAATTATAATTTTTCTTTATCTTAATAGAGCAACTTTACAAGGGTAGATTCTAGTAATATTGTAATACTCCGCAAAAAAATATGCTGTTTTAGCAAGCAAAATTTAACTTCAATTCTCACATAAAATTACAAGATTTATAGTGTTTGGAGGTATATGTATTTGATCAGGTCATTTGCTTGAAGATAATGAAAATTTATTAATCATTTATGTGCACGTGTATTTTATACGCGATTTGTTGTGTTCTTTTATTGTTTGTATATAAAATATAGTCAAAAAATACCCTTCATGCTTTAACATCTTATAAACTTCATAGATAGTTACTCTTGCATCATAAAATTGTTCATCGTTTATGCAATCAAAAAAATTTTCTATTCCTAAAAATAAGGAATCCTAATAACTATATTTTATTGTATATTCTCTATTATTACACTATGTGTTTATTTATCTATTCAAAATTTATGTATATTTATAAATTTAATTTTGCTTTTTATCAGCCTGTAAATATAATTAAAGATCTAAATTTCGTTATTTCTTTTAATGCTATGGAATGGATATCAGAACATTATAATTAAATTCAAGAAAATACAAAAAATTTGGATTTTTTTACGAATAAAGTAATAATTTACATAAGACACTTCATAACCATACTCTTAGCCATATCTTCTTTGATATTTATTATTCATTCAAGCCCTATTAGTTTAAGGGGGTTTCTCAATCCTATAGTGATATTGAATTTTGTTGTTTTTTATATTTTATAATCTCCACAAGAGCACCAATTATTATATGAATAAACAGAAAATCTAATGTTTTTATTGTAAAAACTGGGTTCAGATTTATCAAAATCTGTGATGTCTTTATAAAAATTAGAAATCTAATGATTTTTTATTCTTTTCTTTTTTGAGTAAATATTTTCAATAACGATTATCATGTGTGTAGACAAAAGAAAAAGAAGCTGATTTTGTGATACTAATTTATTTAACGTTTTTTTTATATAAAAAAACAGAATAAAAACTTTAATTTAGCACAAATATAATTTATTTCTACCTTAGTTTCTATTCTACTGTTTTTATTTTCTGTACCAATATAAATTTAGTTTTGTTAAGAGCTTGTGATATAATTATATTGTTTATTCTTTAAAAATCAAATACATGGATATTCTAATAAAACAATCCTCAGAACTTTGTATAATTATCGGTAACATATAGTATTGTTCATTCATATATTTTATTTTATGATTTCTGAATTATTTCCTAGCTGTAAACACTATAGAAGACCCATAATTTATAAAAAAAATAATCGGATTACCTTATCATAAAGTTTTATGAAAAAATAAAATACGATAATTAATGTCGAGATTAATGACAAAATTTAAAAAATTGCAAGATTTAATATAGAACATAATGCATGAATTAAATTAAAACAGAATCTCGCATTATTAATGTCAAATAAAGTTTTAAAGAAATATGGTACTCTAAATCACATAAGTTATACTCTAAAATACATATATGCTGCTTCTTTTCGTGATTTTTTATTTAATTATTTGTCCTGCTAAGCTCTGTATTTTTTTTTAAATCTCTTTTGTTTATATTGCATTCATAATAATTATTCTACGATCAATGGTTTTGTACACTGCTCGTTTAAAACCATAGAATGTAAGTCAATCTATAATTAATTTTTTTTGATAATTCTTTGTATAATAACGTGAATGCTGTTATATAACCAGAATAAATACACATTCGGATGCCAGCAAAACGTCCAATCATCCAATTCAATCTTTGCAACAGAATTACATTCATGGAAAGTGCATTAATTAATACGTATGATTTGCGGTGAATATGAAATCGTTATTGGCATGAAATTGAGCCATTAACATTACCGTGACTAAGCACGTGTTATATCGTTTTGAACTGGTTGTATCAATTACATATATCTATACTAGCATTCATTGACGGTTCGGCCAAATGAATTTATTAATAAACTTGAACTGAGTAGATACTATGAAAAACCAGTTTGACTTTTTTTGTCCGACAATTAATAATTACCTTATTTCACTACTTATATACCATCTAGTTTTAAGTTTTTTTTTGGTTTATACTATTTTGGTGTTTATATGTGTGTCTTTACTTTTAACTACTATTAAAAGGAAGACGGGAATGAAATACGACATTATCACTATAGCACAATTAGAATTCGAAATCGTCTAATAATTTTAGATTCAAACATGGACGGATAAAAACATCATGATCTATTGATATTGTGATGTTTAACACATATGCACTTCTTTTGGAATGTGTATTGGGTTATAATAAACATATGGAGATAATTTTATTTGGGTATAATTAAATTAAAATATTTTTGGTTTCTTATTCCATTTTAGAATGAAAAAAACGCAGGATTCATGGAAGATTTACAAAAATATTTGAGGAAAACCATGACTGGCAGGTAAAATAAATAAAATATATTTGATGTCTAACATTATCAAATATATAATCTTTAAAATTATTGAATATAAATTTAATGATGCTCATATGTTCATTTTTTAACATCAATGTAGTCTTATGTAAAGTATGAGCATTTATAAATATAATTTCGCGTTAAATGTAATCCTCTGAGAAGCCATATGTTAAATAAGGCGGCCCTTGTTTCTACTTTTTAGTGCGTTCCAGGATATATATGGTATGATAAAAATCTTCTAAATAAGAATATTTTCAGACTAAAATAAATTTACAGCATATTTGGCTTTCTAAAAGTATTCAAATTTGAAGTTTTTGGAAGCCATTAAAAAAAAAGGGGGAAACAAAATTTATATAATGCTTTCAGAAAAAAATATCATACTTTCAAAGAATTTCTTCATAGGTTTCTTAAGACCAAACTTACGTATTTAATACATTTTAAAGTCGAACTCTTGCTCTTTCTTAATATAAAGTCACCTGTAGTGGAATTTTATGATCTTCTGATAGGTATCAATATTATATACAGAAATTTAAATACTCGGTTATTTGACTTATTTTGCAGAAAAGTAATGAAATTATTAGTAATATATAATAAAATATAAACTTTAAAAAAGTGACAGTATTATAAATTTTCAATATAGAACAAAAACCTTGTAAATAAATTTATATTAGATGCATCTATTTCAGAGTTATTGTGTTTTCTTATGATTCAAAATTTATCTTTTTAACGTATATGAATCAGCGCTTTTATGTGAGAAATCGTAATAGCTTAAGAAATCGAAAATATGATTTGCCCTCATTTTTGACATTAAATGTAATTTAACATCTTTTATAAGGTTATTTATACATTTTGACTAAAAGTAAATATATTTATTGCTCGATTTTTATTTTATTATATTATATATTTTCCGTGTTTTATAAAAATAAATATGAATGAAAGGAATAAGCTATGCAAATATGTCAAAATATATTAATTTTCATGCATTATTGTGATAAAGGTTTTATTTTTGTCCTCCGAATACTAAATCTTGCATAATACAGAGAAATCTTCTATTTGTTTATATAAAATTATATAAACAGGCTTTTTTGGCATTAAAATGCACAGAAGAAACACAAAATCTGATCACATACAAATTTTTACAGAGGCTTGTGAATATATTATAGAAGAATAAAAAATAAATTATTATGTTGATCTTTTTTTAATTTATTATTCTGTATTTTAATCTGTTGGATTGAAAAACGGATTACATTTAGATGAAAAATACATTAAAAAAATATTATAAATAATCATCAACAAAAGCTAAATCATAGATAATATTATATTATTAATTATTTATGATTAAAAGTGATCATGTATTTAAGCAACTCGGATTTGTAGAAATGTAAAAATTATGGTCATTCTACACATTAGGAAGTTTAAAGAAGGAACTATTAATAGCACAAAAAAATAAAATTACTAGTGCAAACTACATAAATACTCTATACTGCATTTTTTTGCAATGAGTATTATCCCAATATCCATAAGAAATATTTTTTCTAATAATTTTAAAAGATTGTCACAAATAAATCCTAAGTATAAAAAGGTTTTTTATTTATAAAATATTCCGAAATTCTGAGTTTTGATTAGTTTACGGCTATGTCGCAAATAATAATATCTAATTTACATATAAGAACTCTAAGTCAGAACAAAACTAAAGCATAATTAAGAATTTTTATTTTGATAAAATACTAACTTAATAGGTCTTTATAAGTAAAGAATTTTCGAAAGAATAAAAGAAATTAGGATATAATCAACAGTATAAATATGATGTACCATCGGAATCTTTATCAAGTTTTAGTTTGAGTAATTATTTTAAGATTATTATTGCAATATTTATCCAATAACGGACTTGCTTTTAAAAACCTTGCTCGTAAATATAATGTATGTTATTTTGCATTCCTTTCCTTTAAAAATTTAATGAAAATTGTGAAATAAAAATCGTTTGATTTGATTTGATTTTAGCTTAATTAAGCCTTGCTTGGTGTTCATTATAGATATTTAGTTTTTTTTATAGTTTGTTTTGTTTTTTATTTTAAAAATTTCATATAGAGTGATGCAAACAGCCCGTTTTAAACATTTTAACCATATTCTTTATATATTTTTGCACCTCCACCTGATTTAATATTATAAACTACTATTTTTCCCACAAATTATGTGTGTTAGAGTACTTTATATAAAGTGAGAGCTTGCATGTATGTCTTAACTTCATCTGGGATTCTTAACTCCTTTGCATATTTTTATGTAATAAAGACCCTATAATGAGTCATGACATATGTCATATGTATTCTTTTATTAGTATATAAAAGGAATTACATTTCCCAAGATCGATACTTTTTACATTTTTAAGTTCATTAAATTCTCAAAGCTAATCATACCTATTAAAAACAACGTGATAATATTTTCTTTTTTATCGTATAAGAAAATGTTAGGTCTATTTTGTATTTACTTTAAAATTATAGGATACACTTTCATTTAAAATTTTTAATTATTTTAGAATGAAAGTAAAGTGTATTTTTATTGATGTTAATCTTTGAATTACATTTTAACTATGAATTTTATATAAAAATATATAAACTAAGTCTAATATTTTTTTGAAAATATAATATTTATGCCAGAAAAGAGAGAAAAAACGATTGTATATTGTAGAAGAAAATTATTTTAGTGCAAGTAAAAATAAAATATATAGGAAAAAAAATTAAAAAATAAATCAGAACATATAAAGAAAAGGTTTTTTAATCATTAATTTTATTTTTACATTATGTTTTTGTAAGAATCTATAAAGGATTTAGTTCGGTATAATCGCGGATCATCTAATGTGAAATTTTTAAATATGAAATGCTAAAAAATAGGTGGTAAAAAATTAAAAAAATAAGCATCAGCAACATAATAATTAACTTTATCGTTTATATTATGCACAGAATTTGTGTATGTGCTTTTTAGAATGCTTGGTAATACATTTTTGATCATATATCATAAAATTTTACTATTTAAAAAAAATATAAAGTTCTAATTTGTCAATCTTTTTGATATAATAACTATATCTCTGAAGTTACTTAGAAGTATTTGCACACGTGACGATGCCTAAGGTTACAGAATATGAGAAAATTTTGTTATCATTATAAATTTCTTGAATTATACGAAAAACATCATATCCAATTTTTCATTATTCATTTCATTTTATTCGAATGTAAATAAAGTTTGAAATAAAAAAAAAACCATTGTATGAGATAGAAAAAACGCTAGAATCTATAATTTTTAGTTGATCGCTATTGGTTTTCAAGTGATAAGATTATCTGAAACTATCACAAAATGTATAAATTGTATCGGTTTTTAGATTTAAAAATATAATATAATTCTATATATCAATCAAGTACCGATAATATTATATAGATTAATATTACGAAAATAGTCATTTTTAAGTTGTTTTTTTAATTGTAAATCGTGTTATGACCAATTATTTTTAATAATTAATTTAAATCTTGTCTGATAAATAAATATTAGATACTGCATTGCATCATTATATGGTTTTCAAACCAAAATAGCATATCTTCGTGTTAAAGATAAAAACTATTTAGCTTATGTTTCTCCAAAGATAAATTAGTGTTTAAAAAGTGTTCATTGTTATATTAATAAACATTTCTATCGTATACCATAAAATGCGATCCCCTAATATTATAATATGTTTAATTTGTCTGCCGGGCTTATGAAATGAACAAATTTATATGAATTTGAATATTACTATGATAAGCAACAAGTTTAGTAAGATTGTAATATATTGTTTGAAGGTAATTAGAAACAAATTATAATCATCTTTCACCATATAATCTCAAGATTTCAATAAATTATAAATGATCATAAAATCATTTCTCTGCTAAATTTGGAATATAAGTGTCAAGTCGTGCTAAATTATCTTTAATTCTATTTACAGATTTTATTTGTCTAGTTTCTTTTCTAATTTCTTCAATAAAATATTTAGCTCACGAAAAAATAATTGAATTATAAAATTGAGCCCTGAATAAATTTTACATGGATTAAAGAATCTTACAATATCTAGCTTATAAAAAGACAAATTCTACAAAAATTGTGAGTTCCAATTATAAATCATAGAACTAACGCTTTTGATTATTCTAAGACAAATTAACATCTAACATCGCAAACTTATTTATTTTATTTTAAGATCATTTATGCATTAATTTGAAGTATAAAAAAATCGCACTTTATACATGATAGTAGAATATCATAAAAGTTATTCGAGCAAAAATTAGTAAATAGAAGAGAAACAATAGTTTTTAATTTATTCGTTGTTGAATATAAATTTTCTTTTTATAAATTTTAAATGCAATATTTTTTGTTAGAACAACTTTTTTTTTAAGTTTATATGATGTATGTTTCGGATTTGAATTTTTTAATTTTTACTGCTGCCTCTCATGAATTTTTGTTTAGTCTTGGCCTGCATATAAGCCTTTTATAATTTTTTTGACAATAAAATTAAACTCAAACGTAATAAGATATTTTTGATTTATTTTAAAACCTTAAGTATATGAAATTCACTTGTTTAAAAACACTGGAAATCATTGATATATAGATAAACACATGACAAATACACATCTTATATAGCATTTTATATGAATGAGTTATCTGAAGCTTTTACTTGTAATTGAAACACCTAAATTTGTTTTCACCAAAAAATATTTTTTACATTGTTAGGAAAAATATGCATAGTTATGCTTTAAATTATAAATTATCTATATTTCTTCAGTTTAACGAAATAATCTCGTAATAATAACCTTTTTGTTATTATGTATTGTTTTTTTAATTTAAATCTTGATATTTACTTCACGTGTCTTAAAATATATGTCAAGTTGTCTTAACACCCAGCCATAAATATTGGATTTAAATATGTTCATAAAAACATAAATATATTTCCTAATGCAAAAAAAATATGAAAAGAATATGCTGTAATAACGAGAATATACTATTGTATAATATATATCATATTTTGATATGCTTTCTATAGATATTGCTATCGAAATTATACATTTTGATTATGATTACGTATATATATATTTTGGAAATATAAACTATGTCAACTTAAATCTCTATATGCAAGAAAAGTCAATTTCTTTTCCCTGTACGAAAACCCATGATTTCATTATTTGTTGTATTCATATTATCCCACACTTAATTAAATTTCATGATTAAACTCCTACTATATTTAATCTTCTTTAGGTTTATATATTTAAGCATCAGAATCTAGCAATTTCAATCTGTCTATGTTACATTGTTATTCCTTAATTTCTAGATTTAGATAGGAATTTTGTATCAAAAAAACATGGCTTTGGCAGCCAAAAATTTAAAAAATCTATCAGATTTAAATTTAAGTATCGAATTTCAGATCATATAAGCTTTTTGTGTTGCCTATCTGTTATTACATATTCTATGTTGTTTATATAATGACTACTTAATTTTCAGATAGGATTAATCGTCTGTATAGATTTGTATGCAGAAATTAATTTTTTTTTGTTTTAAAATCTCAAAATTTTTCTTTTTCAATTATTTTCAGCTATATTCGTAATTAATTGTAATTTTTTAAATTTATTTCATTTTTATTTGGTTTCCCACTGACTTTTCCTCTAAATTTTATGTCAATAACTACGCTTTAAATTTTATATTAAATATTGACTACATGATATCTAGCAAAACTAAATATACGAAATATGACATTATTTTCTTGATTCATTTTAACAAGGTAATATTACGTTGAAATGGTTTTACGGTAATGATTAATGTACATTTGCAGATCAACTTCATACCATGATACCAAATCGTGTGCACAATATGCAACAGAAGAAATAATTACATCTTAATGGTCGATGTGCAGTAAATTTCAATTTTTCATCTAAATTTTTAAGTCTTCTCTAATAAGCGGCTGCAATGTAATCTTGAATTGCCAATTGTATGCAAATTGTTGCTTTAAATTTCATTAATAGTATTTGCAGATGAAAAGAAAGATGATACTTGCAATATACAGCGAAAATAGAAATTTTATAAGTTCTTATATTTGTTACAGCCGACTTGATAAGCCATTAAAGAATTGTTGAACTTGTATTTTGAAGTCATACTTGGATTATACAGCTTAGAATAAATTCTATTCATAAAATGAATTTTTTTTTGTAATAATATGAATGAATTGTGCAGTGTTATACGATAAAAAGATATAAAGATGGAATAAAGAAAAGAAAAAAGTTTGTATAACAAAAAAGCGAATGATAATATTTGTATATTAACCAGATAATATAAGATATTACCGATATTTATTATGTTTAAAATTAAAAACCAGCATTAATAAATATATTCGCAAAAATTAAAGGTGTGCTAAAATATTTTTATGCATACAATATAATTTAAATTCAACTAATTGCTTCGGTTTCAATATTTGCATTATGCCACCACCAGAATGGATTACAAATTTCAATCGTTTATATTTATTTTTAAAAAATATTTTTTAAAAGAGCATTCAATTGTATTGAACATATGAGAAATGGAATAATTACGTTTATGGCGTACTAATGTAATAAAAAAAATATTTGTGCAAAAATTAGGAAATCTTAGGCGTCTTATTGTTGTCTAGGAGGGTAAATCGGAAAAACCGAGTTGTAGTATTTAAAAAAGTAAAAAAAAAATATAGCATTCTTTTTGACCATTATCATATTATATTATTTACATTTAAATTTTATTTCTTTTAGATCCATAAGATTAGGTCATGCTGTTTAATTAGAAAATAATTATGTTTTATTAGAATTGCTGGTCTATATATTTTTAAAAGATGAAAATAATATAATTTTGCATAAACACATATTTCTTTAATTGTAAATTATATGTATAATTCCTTATATGTCTAGCACTGGATAGCATTTTTATACTACAAAAAAGTTATATATATTTTTCAGAGAAGTATAAAATATTTTATCATAATGATATGTTTACATTTATAATTGAATAAATATCAAACTTATATAATAGATGTAATACTATTTACATCTCTAAAAACCTCTTATAGCTTCAATTTTTATCTTTAAAAAGCATCAATACTCTTTTACATGTGTAATTATTACAGAAACATTTTTCTTGATGATATACTATATTTCTTTCTCTTTTCTCTATAAAATTTATTTCTTTTTGTTTATTAATAGAACTTTCATCAGCGTATATTTATTTTTGTGTCATATTTGCTTTGAAAATTAGAATGGATTTTGATAAAAATGAACAGATATAATTTTCGCCTGAATAATTAAAGGCCAAAAAATATATAAAGACGTTTAAAAGTTTTTTTCTATGCATTTAGTATATGTTTGTTTTTATTGGTAAAAATTTATTTAATATTCATAACCGTATAATATATTTATATATTATAAAACGCGTATTTTACGATTATTATAGACTTAATTATTTTTGCAAATTTATTCAATTATTATAAGGTTATATGGTACCTGTAGGGAATAAATCGTTGTAAAAAGGGGTTGATGTATTCGAAATTATTTTTTTAAATATCTTTTCTTTTTCAAAAAATTTGCATATAAATGCTTAATTTATAAATATTTATTACACTTTTCGTTTTTTAAACATTGACATGGAATCAATAAACTACACTTCCTTATTTTTTTTTCTATGTCCATTGGTATTTTATTGCCTAAAAAACGCATCTTTGCATTATTTGATTTGATTGAGCTCGTAATGTATACGCAACTAATTAATTCATATTTCATTTTCTGATTTGCTTTTCACAACTATGATCAGATAGATATATCTCTATGTAAGAATCTGATTAATTTTTAATTTTTTTTTAAACGAATAGATTTATAGCTACAGAAAAATTTTCATATACCAAACAGAGCTATTATATCAAATCCTTTATATCATAGAAAGAATGTAGCAGTATATTTTTTTACTGATTCTATTTATTAAAAAGAGTTAATTATTAAATAGAATGTAAAAAAATGGAAGTTGGAACAAATAAGTTAGATATATATGTAAAGTATTTTTATGGTATATGTGAAAAATCTGTGTAAAAATGATTATAGTTTCATGGTTAACCATCGTATCATTTAATCTAACCGCTTCACAATCGAAACTTTATTGTTGAATTACGCACAATAAGTAATAATTTTTAAGTAAATTCATATATTAAAATCATTAAATTTGTAATTATTGCTTAATTTGCTATTTTAGATCTTTTATAATAAAGAAACAGTACAAAAACACAACAAATATAAGAAAAATATAAATACGTATTCATTAAACATTTTTTCAATGATTAAAGTGAATTTTTATATCTAAGAGTATGTAAAAGACGCATATTGGATGCATTTATAAAAAGGAATGTTATCTAGGCACGAATTTATAAAACGAATATTTCTTTCGAAACTTAGATATATTAAATAAAATTGCCAATGAAATAGAATTTTAATATATCTCTTTTTTATATTTTACAAGTTATAAAACTAGATTACGAACTTTTAAATAATTTAAAAATTTATTTCAAAACTCTAACATATTATTTTTGTATCTTTTAACAGATTTTATGTTTTATTCGTTAGTTTCTATGCTAAATCCTTTAATAATCAGAGCAAGATTATTATTCAAAGTTTGCATTTCTGCAATTAAAAATATTACAAAATTACATTGCAAGTCTAAAAAATAGTCAAAAGGCTTGATGGTGAATTACGTGAAATTATATTCATTCAGTTATAGATAAAAATTTATGTGAATTTAAATTAAAAACGCGGTTTTGTATCATAAAAACAATCATAGAGCTGATAGAATTTGAATTTTATATTTCTTTTACATTCTATGTTGAATTTTTTTATTTTTCTGGTGAACACGCAATAGTCGAAACATCCACGCATTAAAATATGGATAATTCGTATTATTTTCACATTAAAAGCTAAAAGATGTATGAAAATATAACAAACTTATATATTATCTTCAATTTTATCCTTTAAATATCAATAAAAAAAATAACATGGCCGTTAAAAAAGATGAATTCATATTTAGAAACGAATTCAGAATTTTACACATTGAAAGACAAATTCTAAAGTGTATTATATTGATAAAAAGATAATGGTTTCGTCATTCTTATTCATAAATAATTTTTAGCGCGTAAAGCCTTTATACTACATATAAAAGTATCTTTGTAGATTAATAAAATTAACATACAGAAAAAAGATCCTTTAACGATCTATACAGTTCTAAATCACTTATTTTCTGTTCATGTACTGAAGTCAGTAAAACAGTAGCGAAATATATTTCACCCGTACTTATATCTATATTTTTTATTTGAATAAAAATGTGATATACAGCGAATTTACATACTAACATAGCCGGATTTTTATAACCGTAATACATTTCATATTTATTCGTGTTTTGTTGGGAATAATTATTTTATGACTTTACAAACACAGTAAATTCATTATAAATAATTGTAAGTGAATTATGTGCTTAATATATATAAAAGCCACTTAAACTGCATTTCTACTATATAAGTAGATTAGAATTTAACTTTGTTATATTTAAAAAATAAAAAGGTTTAATGGCAATCTCTAAATTTATAAAAGTCATTAATGTGCAAATTTATAATATTGGTATCAGAAGATATTTAAATAAAGGTTTTACTTTGGAAAAATAATCTTAGTCTTGGATATGTAAATGTAGGAATAAAAAATATAGAGACACACATGAAATTTAAAGAGATTACATAATTTATTTAAATGCGGTTGTTCGCTGCGATAAATGTTACATTATCAGCCACACATACATTAATTTTGGAATGAATTATACAAAACAACAGCAGATTTTACAAGATAATTGATATATGTAATTCTGAGAATATAAGATAATACTTTGGCAATAATTTTATAATATAGAAATAGCATATTACATAATATACCATATCTGATAGCTTCCAAAAAATGTAAAAATTGATCAAGCAAATTATTTTTTTATTAGTTTGACAAATTTCAGACCAAAAAATATTTAAAAGTATTTTTTTTGCGTATGTAAGTGTAATAAACATTTTATATTTTGATATTTACTGAGAATAATGTGCATATTCACAACTAAAGAACTAAATGTTTTTTTTAATTGTAATTGTATGCGATGTTTAAAACTAGATATTTTTTATTTTTATAGGGCATTTATGATATTTTAGTCTGATGCACAAAAATATTGAATTTTAAAAATTTTTTGAATTTAAATGTATATTATAGAATTTTATATTTATTATTTTATATATAGGAATTTCATATCATTAATGCAATTTTTTTTGCATATTTAAAAGTATACACAGTAGAAACACAACTATTATGCACAAAATTGCAAGTAATAAGAAAATTAAACTTTTAATAACGCTGTGAAAACAATCTTGAATATATTTTATATACAAAATATTTTTCTTTTATTTTCTTTATCTATCTGTAATTTTTCAAAATTGAGATATTATTTTCGCTTTATATATGTAAAAAACGCAGACAAATATCGCATGTCTAAATTCCGATCTATACAGCATCGGTAAATTCCGGTACTTTCCAGTCACAAATTGTGGAAGCACCGAATAAATATAAACGGCATTATATAAAAATAATCTTTTTATACTAGATCACAGTCATATTACTGGACTTTTTTTATTAAACAATACCAAAAAACGTTTCCAGTGCATATTTTTTTGATTAAAAATAGCTTAATTCTATTTGTAGTTTCAAGATATAATTACACACTGCTGATATATTACGCAATTAATTTTTATAAATAAAATTTTTCTCTAAACTGTATTTTTTATGTTAATTTTAACGCATACTTATAGATTCAATATTAGCAAGTTTCAATGAAAAAAATAGCAATGTTTATCATTTATAATTTCGGGTGCTTATAATCAGACGTAAACTGCAAATATGTCTTTTAATGTTTTATTTTTTGTCAGTGATCTGTTTATTATCTTTTGTTAACGAAAAATGAATTTATAAATGATTTTTGTGTTGTTTTAAACTCATATGGATATTAAACATGCTTCAAATAGAAACTTAAATTTTTAAAGATATAAATCTGCTTATTAATTTTGCAGATGATAAACTAGCCTCGAATATAAATTTTCGTACATAAACTCATTCTAATACCATAGTTGCAAATTCGAAAAAAATTATGTTTAAATATATAATATTTGTTCATTTGAAAATATCGAAATTATTAATTTCATTGTAATTTACTTTTATTTTAAAAGGTTCTATTGCACATTTTGACTGATTTTATTATTTAATCTATGAACAAACATCCTAAATAAGATTTCTATAATACATAATATTATTTACGGTAGAAAAAAATTTATTAGTCTATAACATAGATATCATTTATAGCACAAAAATTTTAAAAGGTGAAAATCTATTCGTGTTACGACTTTGGATATAAGTTGCTTATAAATTCTATATATTTTTACCTTTCAGTTATAGATCTTATGAATTCGTAAGCTGATTTGGAAATATAATTTTATTAGAATATATTTTAAAATGTATCCCACATGTCTTGAATAATCTTTTTGTAATTTGCAACATTCAAAGAAACAATCTATTTATCAGTACGTAATCGAAACACGTATTTTAAAAATAAATATCATTTAGATAAGATAAAACAGCAAACCGACGATTGAATTGCCGCTCTTTGTTTGTTAAGATCATTTAGTAACTCCATAATAAGGAATTATATGATTTAATATATGAATTTTGTTAGCTAATCAAAAATAAAGACATCGATAAGTAAGATAATGGTATTTATAAAATGTTTTAATTTTCTTAGTATTTAATAGAACGTTACAATATCAGCTAATTTCTATTATGACTTTTTGAAGTCTCATAATTTTTATAAATGGCTAATCTTAATATTGAATTGCATTTTTGTCTAGTTTAAAAAATATTCAGCGTTAATTTATGACGCCTAATCAAGCTTGAAGATAGTCTTTCACTGGCATATGTTTATAACAGTATTTAACAAGCGTGTGTCAAAAATATGGTGATTATTTTTTTAATCATAATAAAAACGACGATTAAATATTTCATAAATAAGAATGCTAGTTCATTTTGATTAAGTATAAAGCTTATTTTTCGTGGATTTTTCGGTGGCGTATTATAGATATTGTTTATTTAATAACAAAAAGGTTATTAGCACGATTTAGTATCAGAATCAAGTTTTTAGAAAACTTAAAAAGAAAAATCAAGTTTATTATTGTTTCGAGCATAGACAATAAAAAAAGATTTTTTATCTTTTCTAACATATACATATGACAATTTTCTCAAAAAAAATGCATCAAATGTAGTTTTAGTATCCTAAAAAGACGGATTTTATTTGTGTCATATATGTATACTGAAATGATTACAAAAATGTATTCGAAAAAAAATTCGGAAATAAAACAAGTAAATATAGCTAATAAGCATTGGTAAACATCTAATAACCAGAGTAAAGTAACGAATAGTCTTTTTTTGTAATTTTTAATTCAAGTGACCAGAAATGTATCTTTATTAGGTATCGAAATAGTTTTTAAGGCTTAAAAAACTACAATTGAACAATAATATTATAAAACCAAACTCATGCGAAATAACGATGATTTATACATCTACATCATAGTATGTATCCAAAATTGCTTTGTGAAATATTAATATATGAATACTTGAAATTTATAACTGTATAAAAGCTTTTAAAAAATTTAAATTTTTTTAGCATGCTTAATATGTTTTAATACTTATCAATCATTTTTTTTGTAAATTATTCATTAATCATACATTAATTATTGCGGATCTTTTGGACTGTATAACTATAATTTTCTATTAAGACGGCTTTGCTAATATTAGCTTGTCAGATACTAATATACAACCAGAATCTGTTGATTCTTATATGATACATTGGAAGTAAATTCATAAAAATCTTGATGGATCACTTATACGTCAAACAATAATTCATTTATAAAACAGCCTGTTTATATAATTTAATTGTGATTATTTGTATTATATTACTTAAAACATTTTGAACCTTTGATACTTATTGAATTAATATTTTCCCTTATGTTAAAAAATATTTTTTTGGTTAATAATAGTTGTCTTCATATTAGATTGAATTTTTGCGATGAGATGGATGGTCAAAAACTCAACTGAATTTATGTTATGTCTAGAATATAATTACTATAAATTATAATATATGGAATTTGCAGTTTATTCAATGATTTTTAGCTATTTATAGCAACATTATAATTTAATTTTGTATTTATAGAAAGGTATAATGACAGCACATTGATATAGGTTAGAATACTAATTAAAATCATTTTCATGCGTACTAATACAATATTTAATATTTTTACACATGCATAGTGAAAAATTTATGTATTTTATTTCTTTCCGATATACATTTTTCTCGGCTCTCTGTCTTAATTGTCTACTTATTTACACTATTTTTATTAGAGATTAATATATAATGTCATCAGGGTCATTCTTTAAATCATCAATTATGTGGATATTTAATTTAGCCCCTTAATTCAAAAGATGTTTAGTTTGTTATTTATATTTTTTATCACACGCAAGAATTGAAGTTGAAAAATATCGGATTATCCTGAAATCATGAACTAAGCCAAAATTAAGTTGACATGTAGAGTTGCTCATCTAAAACGCTGGTTCGCTACGATGGTAAAGATATTTTTAAATAACATTATTGAAAGATCTAAGCAAAAATTGGCATAGCACTAGTTTTTTAAATTATCATGACTGAAATTTGCATAGATGATATAAATATTATTTTTAGTACATAGAAATACACACATGAAAAATATGATAATAACATTATCAGTCTCTAATAAAAATCCAATTTACAGGTTTATTTTTTCTGTGCGCTTCACTGTTCATAATATTACACTAAAAAAACCAAATTCACATAAAGTTTCTGAGGCTAAGAGATAATTTTTACTATTCATACTCAATAAGAAAACTCTTGATTGCTAACACGAATTAAATAACCTTTATCATTGTCTACAAAAGTATAAACATCTGTCTGTTTCTTACTATCATGTTATATATCATTTGATCTTTATTTGTTTTTATTGTTATCGATATTATGCCATAACAAATTATATCATATGTCGTAACATGGGATGAGTGGTAGCACAATATCATAAAAGGCAAATAGTAGAGCTGAAGTCACAAACCAAATCGAGGTAAAGATTTAAATTATAGGATTATATACAATCAGAACCAATTGCATATTCCAAGAGGAGAGGTATCGAAGAAAATATGGTCAAGAGTATATATATGTATGTATGCAATACGTTAATCAAGTAAATCTGAAGGAAAAATCTAAATCTAGATTATCAAAATTATATTTTTAAGTGCAATAGAATAACTTAAAATTTGTTTTCTAGCAAAAAAAAATATACATGTAAATCTGCATTTAAATTTTTTAACACATACAAAATGTGAAATATTAAAAATTCCTTAGACAAAACATTTTACGGAATAATAATTATAATTTAGAATGTTTTTTTTCATAATCCGGGATTATAATTTCATTTATAATATTTTCATGATATTTACATTATTTATTATAATAGTCAAATATCAAACTAGAATTAAATATAAAATTGAATGCAAAACTACTTTTAAAAATCTTGTAGTAGTTGCTAAATAAGTAAAATAAATATAAACATTTCATTTTGGATATTTTAAATCAATATGTTTAATGATTTTATACACTAAAAATAATTTTATGGGTATCATTATATTTCATTGGATATTAAATAAAAAGATAAAATGCTAAAATAATTTATTTTTCATATAATAAACTTATTCAAGTTTGTTAATATGCAAAAAGCTGATTGATATGCAAAATTCAAGCGAAATATCAAATCTTATTATAATTTAAAATTTATAAAAACTTTTGTGCATTGTTTTTCGCTAAATTTAAAACAAACAAAATATGATAAATTAATTATCTTATAAATTAAATGTAGCTGTTTAGTTAAATATAAACAAAGCATGAGAAAATAATACTTAAATATATCGAATTTAGTACAAAATAATAGTATTTGATCAAACACGATTTTCGTGCAAAAAAATGTTTATAGATGTATATAAAAACTAAATGCAATTTTTAAGGACCATACATAATTATATGTGAAAAATGCATATAATCGTAAGAAAATATATCTAAAATGTGTTATTATTACATTTTATAAATAGATTTGTGTAAATCACGTAATTTTTATAAGATCATAAATATCGGGTCTAAAAAATAGTTGTGCGATTATATACAAAATATTCACCAGCACTTAAATATTAAAATTTTTGGGTCATTAGTATATAAAAATTGCACAAAATATATTCTATTTTTAGAAAATTTCGTAATCGTCTAACAAATTTTATGGTTTGTATAATATATATAATCTTGAGAATTCGTATTTTAGAATATTTAAAATAATCTGCAATGTAATTTATAATACATTTTCGTGTCAAAAAAGACATTTGACACTAAATCTTTTAAAAAAATAAACTTATATTATACCCAAAAAATTACAAGTTTACACAAAGATTATCTCTTTATTGGAGAAGTATTAAAAAAATACATTTTATAGGTTGTTACGGGCGATTTCGTCTATTTTTATAATAAATGATGCTATGTATGTAATTTTCTATATATATTATTTTAGTTATTTTCTTAATTTTCAATAAAAAAAAACAAAAAAAAACTATGTATTATTTAGTAAATGAATCATATATTTTTTCGTGTTGTAATTTGTGAAAGAATTCAAATATGGCTATATGTAATTTTTAGCTGTCCGATGAACCCCCATATGTGGTCTTTCACATTTTCTGTAAATATTTTATCGTCTTGGTTTAGACCTTTTCTATTAGGTTGTAATTTATGGTTTGGAATTAAAAACAATTTAGTTTAAATTGCTGGTTGGCTATACATCCACCAATATACACTTTGAATCAGCTTTGCTTAGATGAGTTTGTGAAAATAAATTTGCGTACAGTTCAAAGATTTATTCGCAGCAAATATTTTATATTTTCTCAGCTTTAAGTCTTTTTATGTTTTCGATTTCTAGTTTTAGATGTTTGCCTCACATAATTTTTTATTTTTTGAGTAGTACACTCGAAATCGGAAATGCTTGATACTAGAACACAGCCCGCTTATACATCTTTTTTTCTTAAACATGAGTTTACACCCTTTAGATCCAAAAAAAGTAATTTTATCATGTTGATTCAATATATAAAATCTCATAATGTTTTTTCACAAGAATCATGCTGTGTGAATAGATGATTAGAAATTAAATCAGTCGTAAAGTTTACACGTATTTAAGCTAAATGTGTTTTTTAAATTTTATAATTTGCGGCTTTTTAAGGATGTTTCAACGAATAGTTGCAAGAAATGAATTTTTTTTAATATTTACAACTGAAATCTTGATTTAACAGAGAAAATTTTGGCATAAAATACAAAATGTTTTAATTTTAGAATAATAGTTGTGTCTCTAGGAAAAGCTACAATCTTGAATGACATATTTCTATATTAGTCTTATCCATTTTACGTATTTACGCATAGTTTCATTTTGCTCTCCCGATTTTGTTTTAAGCAACGATTTTACTTTATACTTATTGTGTCATAAAATGGATTAAAAAACATTTTAGTCATTTTTCGTATTTTTTGTTAGTTAAAATTAAAATACTATTAAAGATTAATAGATATGTGCAACAAAACCGGTATTTTTAAAGGATTCAACTTATTTCAAAAACCATTTTTAATATATAAAACTTATTTAAAACACCAACTAACTAATTTAATAATATTTTTGAGAAATGGATTATATAATTGTTCATTATACTAACAAAGGCAGCAATGATGCGGTAAAATCATGAGAATAAATATTTGAAATTTAGTAATTCAATTTATAAGTAATGTAAAAAATAATACGCGATATTTTCATTCATATGTAGCAATTAAAAAATTATAATATAATATATATTAACACCCATAAAACATAAAATTAGTGTTGTATATAAATGGTGACTACTTGAATGTAAACATAACAGATATAAAAAAACAGAAGACAATATACAATAATATCATACTACAAAGTGGTCTAAAAAAAATTTTAATTTTTTTAACCGTTTTCTATTTTTAATTGCGTTTAATGTTACCGATTAGTTTGTTGAGCTTAAAGTGGCATTTTAGCGTAGCAAATGTGCTCTTGAAATGAAACTAGTCATAAAAAATGCAACATTGAACTAATTTGAATATCACAATTGATGATTTACTTTATGCTTTTTATTCTTTCTCAAATTTTCAATTTTTCATATAATCAAGCGATATAAAGTTGAAGTTATACATGTGTTAAAAATCAAATACGCCTTTATATCTATATCTACATCATAGATTATAAACACCATATGTTACATTTTTAAAATAGGAATAAAAAAGAGTAAAATTATAAATTTATCATAAAAACAACAAAAAGATGATTAGATGAGCGCATACATTTTTCACGAACTACTATAAATAAATAAAAATTCTGGTTAATATTTGAAAAATTAAGCCATTAAAATACTAATTTTCAACATGTATATTAAAATCTTTTTTATATATTCGACGCTTTATAAACTTCTTATAACCATATGCTATGTGAGGAGAGAAGTATATTAGAAGGAAAGTGAATATGTAAAAGGGTGATATAAAGAGTTATCTAATATTTTAACATGCACCAAACGAGTTAAAAAACAATTAATATCGCATAAAGCAAATCGATTCGAAACAATACAGTAAAATTACTATAATTTGTCTTGAAAAAATTTGCCCAGAAATACTTAGAAAATTGTATTATATCATGTAAAAATTAATATTATACCATACATAAAACACTAAAAATTGATTTGCAGCAAATTATGTTGATAAAAATTATGAGACCTTTACTATCATGGACATTAAAGAACAATTAAAAGATCTTTAAAAAGGTTTTAAACCTCATAAAATTACAAAATGTACAAAATATTTAAAAAACGCTTTTTTAATTCTGTTACTCAATTCAATACCATATTTTTTACATTTTAAAGAGTATCGTGAATTTCTGGATTTTTATAGGATATAATTTATGGTTATATTTTAGACTTTTGTTCCAGATCACAACTTTCTCGATGTCTTCTACATTTCTCGTATTAATACTTTTGGCTTGCTTCTTCACTACCTCTCAATCTGACGATACCATTTCATTCAACTGTCCGTCCTAATATTATGGTTGTATATACTCCCTAATCCGGTTCTTTCTTTGGGTTGAACAATTATCGTAGTAATTGTATGTTATTAATTCTATTAAAATATATATAAATGTAAAGGGGTAATAGATTATATAAAAAACGATTATGAAATCTAAACGTACTGGTGATCAAGATTTAAAAATATAAAATTAAACATGTATTTTATTTTCGTTTTAATCATGTGTGAAGGAAGATTATCTTTGATTTAAAAAAAAATAATAACAGTCCATTAGAAAACACAAACATGCAGGTAATGTATTATACTTGAAATTTTCTTACAGAATATGCACTATATTTACGAAAGTTTTTTTTTAAAGTAGATTATGATCATACTAACTTAATTGAGCTTTTTATTACTACACTGATAATTTCGTGAAAATATTTGTGGTTAATTTTAAGTAAAATAAATTAAAGGTATTTATCAAATGAAAATTCTGTTGATATATTTTTTTAGATTAAATCTATTAACAATTTAAATTCATAATATTATACCGATCCTGTTTGTCTTTTATCTAGATCACTATTGTGTTGAAATATTGATTCATTTATGTATAATATTATCTAGTGGATTTATATTTTGTGCCGTTATTTTTATTAGAATCAAAAGTTAGAATCGCAGGTAAACTTTGTTTAATATAAAATTACTAAAAAATATATTACATATTAATGGAAAAGGTTTGATCACAGAATTTAATAATAAATCTGCTAAGGAATTATAAATCACATATGAGGTCTAAGCATATATGCAAGATCAAACACTTCTTAAGGCAATTCTACTCATATTATTTACAGAAGAATAAGCGCTAAAGAAGCTAGAATGCGGAATGGTGTCAAAAGATGTATTAAAGCGTTTTGCAATATTTTAAATGAGCCGTCAACATCTAAAACTTAGAATTAATTAAAACAGAAAATTAGCACATAAATGCGAATTTAGTGTAACAGAGACTACTAGATATTTTTTATGTTATTTATATATAAAAATCATGCAATGACTAATTTTTTTTCTAGAAATAGAAGATTTCAAATTGTAATTGAATTTTAAATATTGGATTATTCGATCTTTGTCTAGCTCCATATGTGCTTGTTTCCTTAGATGTATAAGTTTATTTAAGATTTTTATTTAAAATTTTTATGTATGAAAGCAATCATAACCCTAAGGTAATGAAACAATAAATATCTTATTATATCTTATTTTATATTTCGTATATTGCCCTGCGCTTTTAATTTGATTAGCATTAATTAATTATAAATAAATTATCTTAATAGATTGTATATATTATATCAATCAATTTAAATTTTTATTATATTATGTTTTGTATATATTTTATTGTAAAATATTAAATTTGCCATTTCCATCGCAATATGTGGATATTTGCTGACATAATTCCTTTGAAATTTATTTTCTTAAAAAAATGTTACCTTGTTATTATTGTGTAAAGAAAATGTATGTAGTTCGCACAAGTAAAAAAAATAAATCTTGTCATAGTAAAACAATAGGCGAGTAAATATCGAAACCTTTTACCCTCAATTTTAAAGACTGCAATAACTTGACTTTATCTCCTCTAACCAGTAGATATAAAAAAAGATAAAGGCTTTTAGATTCAAAATCGTGGCTGCTAGTTCGATAGAATAAAAAAAATTCGGTTATTGAGAAATAGGTTAAAGTCCAAACCAAATTTTTCTCTATACGAGCTAGACATTTGATTGGAATTGTAGATATGATATAATATGATAATAAATTATTTTAAAAAAAAATTTTGATCAATATTTCTTGTAATCTAAGTTTTTTTTGCACTTCAATTTTTATAATTAATTTGAAAATAATAGCCAATAATTATTTTTCATAAATTTGTATAATTTCTTACTATCAATTCCATCATTTGAAACGTAGTCAGTTCACTATGAATGTTTCGCAATTTAATGGAAGATCATTTGACATATATACTGACCTATCTCTGCCAGCAGCTCTTCTTCTCTCAAATGAGATGAGTTCGAGTGTCTTGCATCACCCCATAAATCTCTATTTACGTATAAATGCGTAGGATTTATGTTTCGAAGAAATAAATTGTGTTCTATAAGCAGTTATTAAATATTAAATTGATATACAAAACAAAAAATTATTGGTGAATGAATATATGGTATGCACAAGCTGTTTTTTTATGATAACAATATAAATTTTAAGGTGGTTAGATTAATATTTAGCTTATATTTTTGAATATTTTCTAAAAAAATATAAACTGTTGCTTTTTTTTCATTTTAAAAACTAAATATTATAGCATAAAATGATGTTTTTCAAGTTAATAAATATTATCCTTTTTTTTTATTACTTCATAAATTGTAAAAGAATATTTATCATGCTTATTTTTGAAATACTGCCTATTTTATTATACATTAACCTAATAAGAATTATGCATTATACAATATAATTATTTTGATATTACTTAAAACATTATTTATCAAAAGTTATGCATGAGATGATCATATTATTATTCAACATTAGGCATAAAATTTAGGATTCCTTAAACATAGCCTAAAATATTATACTCAAATTTATTTTATCATAGTATTACTTATATCTATCGTATAATAAGTCCGTCTGTGGTAAAAAGCAAATTCACAATATTTTATTTATATGTAGTTCAGAATCTAAAAATCAAAACTCTATCTAGAAGCATACTTTCAACTATTTTTTTGTGCTCTATTGGCTTTAATAATATATATGATCAAACGTTTACTAAATATAATAAGCTTTATTTTAAAAGTTCTAATCTAAAAGTATATTTCTTTTTTATAACGGTAAGTATAATAAAAATTTATCAGATAATAAAGTTAGTGAATTTCGATTTTTGTAATTGTTGAGTATATCTAAAATTTGTTTACGCTATATATTTTTTTCTGGTTTCTATACACTTTTATCATTATTTGAAGCAATATTGAAGCTAATTTATGTTCTGTTTAAGCATAATTCAATCCAAATAGAATTTAACCCGTTGCTTTTTATAATGTAAATTATTATATAAAAAATACTTACAAAAGAATAAGATTTTTATCTTTTTTATAACTTACATTAAATTTTTAATTATTACAAATTGCTGAAGACTCGTGAAATATTATTTATCATATGAAGCTTACAAATTGATATTGAAATGTGATCTAAGGACATTTAGCACACAGAGTGATTTCTAGAAGAAAAATATATTGGCTTAGAATCGAACACATCGGTATTCATAAAATTAATGAATAACTTATCTATGTAAATAAGACAAAAGAAAAGAAAAATTACATGTTTTTTTAAACATGTATTTGGTGTCATTAGAAAAAATACATATTTAGGCGTAAATTTTTGAATATTATTTTGTTTCATTAATCACTAAAACTGCCATAAGCGCTCTATAGATAAAATTTGAAATCAAACAAAAGCTTAATATAATGAATATATGTTACAATATACAGCTTATGAGACCAAGAAAGGCTGTTAATTGTAAAATTCAGATTAAATTATATGTATTTTAACGTATACATACCCCAAGATAATAATCGATATAATTATAAGTAATTTTTTAACATGATATCATAATATTGTGTTTATTTAATAGAAATCATATAAACATTTATCAAAATAAATACAAGTTTATATTGTGAAATTCAGCTAAAAGAAATCCATATAATAATACAAATTACAAACCCATCGATAATTCAAATTAATTTGATGTATCAAAGCGTATTCAAAAAATATTTTTTTACGGCTATGGATTACCTAAATATTAAAATATTCATGCTAAAAATATTGTTTATATTAAGGGTAAACAATAGAGAGAAATATATAAAATTTTCATGCGTGCAAGTTACGCATAATAAATAAATTGTTAACGTTTTATATATATAGTACAAATTCTATGCTAAAAAATGCATTAAAGTGGGCTTTCAGCATGAATATATAAAATAACAAAAAATGAGAGAACAAAGACAATCAAAAAATATTGAGGGTGGCTTTTATATTAATCTAAAACATAATTAATATAAGTATTGGCGTCAAAGACAAAAATACAAGCTGAATATAAGTTCTAACGAATAAAAATAGGATTTAGAAAAAAGTTAATATGATGTATCTTGAAAGAACATGTATATTGAAAAGAACTATAAATTTATCGATTTTGAAGTTTTGATGCGCAAACTATTTAAAAAGAAATATAACGATTACATTCGACGCTTTTGTATGACCAATGATCAAATAAACCAATAAATAAAATCGATCCACCTTATTGATATAATTTTCAAATGATAGATTTTTAAATGTGGCTAATAAAATATTAAATGTAATTTAAGATGAAATTTAAGAAATTTATAGCATTTTTTATTCTAAATTTAGATTATTTACTCAATTTATTTTATTTTAAATTACGTTTTCAGAGCAAAAAAACATGAAATATTAAACTACAGTTCTTGATATATATATATAATCCGGGTAAAAATACTTTGAATAAAATTTCACTGGCCACTGAAAAATAGTATATTAAGCATTTTATAATTTAATAAAGTAAATAATTACTTTTATTCATTAGTCATATAATCCCGAATTTTCATGTAATTTAAATATTAAACATCAACTAAATCAAAACTAAAGTGGATAATTTTTTGAAACTAATGGGAAATCCGTTTTACGAATTACTACTGTTGTTGATAAGTTTGGAATTTATCGTCCTGTATATTTAATTCTTATGGTTTTCGTATGAAATAATTATCTATTACTTTAACGGTATATTTCAGATAATTAATTTATAAAAATTAGATCGTAATACCGAGTTTTATTGACCTCTGCTTAGTCCTAATAAATAAAGAACCAAATGAAAAAACAAATTAAGAAAATATTCTTTAGTATTTCTATACAATTAAATATATATAGTAACAAAGAAAATCCAGCACCAAAATATTAATTAACTCGAATATTCATTGAGAAAAGCTTTTAATCAAAAAAATTTATAATGCTATATAAATATTTTGTGTATTTTATTTTCAGTCTTATATATATTAATAGATTTTGTTATAATTTTATAACACAAAATAAATTACTGCACGTTTTTTGTCAGCATACTTTATTTATGCTGATAAGCGATACTATGGTACAAATTAATAAGTATGATTTTAACGTAAAATAATTTTAACACATTTTAAAATCTATTTTTGCCTCTAGTTTAATATTTTCTAAATAATATCCTTAAAATCTTTAATTTATCTCTTTTTAAAATAAACAAGAAATGTTTTTTATTCCAGATTATAGATGGTGTTCTAATTTATGTGGTCTTAGAGAAACATAATTCGAGGTTTCAAATGTTTATTAATTCTGTTCATGTGTGAGTGATATCTAAAAGCTGTTGATTTATATATTTGATATTTTTATATTGCACAGCTCAATCTAAAAAGAAGCATAAGGTACTATAGGTTCAAAAAATATATATCTATGTTTTTTGTGCATATGCAACACTATAAATCAATAAAAAGGTTTAAGTCTTTTAGAAGATCTTTATTTGTATAGTAATACAAAGTCTAAATTCTTTCGTATTTATATTTTTAAAGAAATGAACATCTTAGTTCATTTAACACTTTAAATTTGATTTATTTATATATATTTTTATATTTTAACAAATATTAAATATTTTTTTGAAAATTAATCGATGATGTGGTAAGTTAAATATTTTTATATGTTAACAGATCATGATCTTGATAGATTGATATTACAAAAAAAAATCGAAAATATAAAAAAGTCATAATATTGTAGCATTACATACGTTTAGATGCCCATTAAATTATATTTGTGAATAAAAATCTGATATAGATGAAATATAAACATACAATCATAAATTACAAAAATAAATAGAGTCTCTATTTCACACATTAAAAATCGTATAAAAATCTTACTTTCATAGCATTAACATGATTCAAATTACGTCAAATTATACGGCAACAGCTAGATTGACTAAATTACGTCTTAAAAACGTGTTCAATTATTGTTATATAATTAACTTAAATGCTTGCAATAAGTATATATTTATATAATTCACTTAACTGCTTAAAAAACGAATTATCCTTTTTTCCATATCACCCGTTTTAATTACCTAAATAATTGAACCATATAATAATTTCACAATAAAAATGCTATTACTTCATAGAAAAATGTACAAAAGATAATTATATTGTCATTTTTTTGCGGTGTTATACGTGAGATATATATTTTTTCTACATGATCTTACGAGGGAATCATTTACCCTATGTTATGGTGGTCTAAACATCGCATATAACAACTTTTGTAATTATATTAGAATTTATACTGGCAATAGCATCTTAGAAACATTTATGAGATAAATATTACTTATTAGTTCGTACGCGTAATATTTGGTTGAAACTTAAATTATAATATTTTTTTATAATTTATATATATCAGTGTAGTTTAAAACTTGTATATTATATGTTTTAGAAGTATTTTATAAAACAAACTTATTTAATGTATTTCGATCATAAATTTCCGATCGTTTCTTCATCTCAAAAATACAATAGCTACAATGTTTCATTGCACTATATAATATACCATTTTTAATTTATCCAGTTTGAAATTTAAATTCAAAAAAATTAATGGAGTGTGAATAATAATTTTTCTAATAAAATAAGATTTTGCTTATGTATGAGCCTCTTATTAAATCTAAATAGCGAATATTAAAATACATACTATTTTAAAAAAGAGATAATAAAAATATGATTCTTCAATATAAAACATTGACATAAATTAGTTTTTACTTCTTTTTTAATTTTATGTCAGACAAATTTTCTAATTAGAATTGTTATTTAACAGTTCATCTCTGTATTTTTCGTAATTATCTGACATGATGTAAAAAAATAGATCATATTTTTCTTTTATTACTAAAAATAAACTTTCACATATAAGTATATTTAAATGTAATAAACCGGGTTTTTTATGTGAATTTTTAGCTTTTATCAATTTATATCATTTATATGTATTAAAAAATATTATTTATGATCGGAAAAAATTTACTTTAAATTTATAAATCAATCTTAATTTTACCCGTTGATCTTTTACTATTTTTTGAAATTAAACTAAGGGATGTACATAAATACGCAATCTGAAACATATAGATCGATTCCGAATATGTATTTAAAGTTAGATATACCATTTCTAATCACATTATACATGGAAATGACAGAAATTTCTTTTATACAAAATTTATGCGAAAATTAAAAACATAAATTTTATGATAAATAAAATCTTAGATGTAAAGTTTGATAAATAAAATGAATGTGAAAGCAAAAATCCGCACTATTTCATGTATATATTCTTAAAATGAAAATTATATTTGAATAAAAAGTAAACGTTTTTGATCTTTTTTGTGGCTTCAATTGGACTTTTTGTTGCCTGAAAAGTCTAATCATGTATATAAAAACCATGTTCAAGTAAAAAAAGTAATTTTTCTCAAAAATTTGCAAATTGAATGTAGTAAAACTATAAAAAAGACACAGTTTATAAAAATTGGTTTTACAAATATATAAAATCACGAAATACATTTATACCATCGTCGGAAAGAAAATAAAGGGAAATAAACTGCAGCATATAATAGGAAAATTTAATGTGCAAAATAATCTTTCTAATAAAAGTGACCTATAATATATATTAATTACTATGATATTATGTAAATTGATTTCTTCGTATGCTAATTTTAATCAATATGTATAAATTTATCGATGATGTCACAATCATAAAGATAGAAGTAACAGATTAAACCAAGATTTTGAAACTTCAATTGGAAAAAAGTAGCAAAAGCTCTTATTTTTGTCTTTTATTACAAACAATTTAGATTCAGTACAATTGGATCTAGCAGCAATGTGAAAATTTGTTTGTTTAAGATGACAAAGTTATAAAACTTGAATTTAGAAAATAAAATATATGGCTATTTTCTTGCACCTTTTATATACACATGCGCGAAATGTATTTTAAACTTAGGTATGGTGCCAAAGTTATGTATATAAAATAATTTTTTTGGTTTAAAAATAAATACATATAACTTAGTAAATTATAAATATAAAAAACGATCTTATAAGCAATTTTAAAGATGTTATGTGTTATTTTTAATTCTATAGCAACTACACTATTTAATAAAAATGATTAAAATATCAGAGAAAAAACGATATTTGAGATTGAAATAGCATATAAATCACATATAAGCAGTAAAAATACAAGTTTTAAATTACAGAAGGAATTTTTGTACAAAGCATAAGATTTTTTATTACGTGTTTAATTTATACTTACATGCATATTCAATGCAAATTGTGTTTTAAATATTTTATAAATTATATAATGTATAACATTCTATCTTACTACCATATATTATCATATAGACTTGATCTGCTTTTTTATGTTTTTAGTACATATGGTGTTGCTTCATCTCATTGTAATATAAATAACGCCTTTTAATATTGTTAAAGTAAAAACTGAGACAAGATTTTTAAATAAACAGGCTGTGGATTGGTAAGATATTGGTAGAATTCTCTTAAAAATATATAACTTATGTTTTTATTATGTTTATTGTAGACGGAACACCATATTAACGTATTTATTGACGCGAAGTAGTTTTTTGTGCATCTTTTTTGATATAATAACAATTTTATAGATCAAAAAATACTTTCAACCCTAAATTTCTATCATACGATAGTTCATATGATTACAAGTGCATTTATATGACTTGGAATATGCAGATTTTTACAGAAAAGATTAAAAATGGAGTCATCAATAATAATTTTTTTTTATACATTTTAAGCTTCCTTATTTACTTTAGGCAATCGAATTACGGTAATCTATATTCATATGATATCAGCATTGCAAAAATACACTAGAGATTCGAAAAATATTAGAAATGTATCAAGTGTTATTTATCTAACAAAAAATTTTCAAGATCGCTTGTTATGCAATATTCATCGCTACTGTGCAATGCAACAGCATAGTTATTAAACTGTTATTCGCTCAAATAGGCACTAAAAATCAGATTTGCATAGAAAATTTTTTTTCAATTTACTTTTAGAAATGGTAAGATTGATTTAAAAAAAAAAATTATATTTATTTTTTGCCACTATATCGATAAAATAAAAAGTCTGTAAAATGAAGATATTTTTAATCTACGAATAATTTATCTGTCGTTGGTGTTATAGAATTTTTGAGAATTGGATCCCTAAGCAATTTATGTGCAGTAAAATTGTTAAATTCAAATTATAGTTGCTAAATTGTGGAATTATTATGTGAAATTTATATTTATATTCTTTGATTTTTCCACCTTTTATACTTTTTGCATCAAAAATTATCTATTATCATATAATAAAAACCTCGACAAAATTATAATCGTTTTCTGATACAAAAAATAAAAAAAATAGCTATGATTTATAAAATTTTACAAGCTAAATGTAACTATATCATTCAACAATTTAGAAACGTCTTCTTTGTACTCTTAGCTTAACTATATTTAGCCTTTAAATAAGGATATGACGAAAATAACTAATGAAAAGAATTTATATGCAATTTCATATTTTTTCTGGATTTAGAAAAGACTTATCCGAATAGTAGGTGAATACTATGTTTAGCAAATACCTGCACATTTTCAAATATATAAATTTGTAAGTCGTTTTTCTGTGCATCTATGTAAAACATTTTTTTAAACATAAAGAATCTTAGTTTTTTTTAAATAAATTACTTTAAAACACTGAAAAAAACAAGGATAGATTCTTATAGCGATATCCTTAGATATATTTTCTGCATACTTTATTGATCATATTGGCAAGTTTGTGTTTCTAATAATATAAAAGATTGTAGTTTTGATTAATCGAATACTATGGATTATATATATTTTCTAATGATCTATTTGACATTTTATTTATATTCAGACAATTTGTTTACTAGTACTATCAAAAACTATGATGTCATGTATAATTTGTATGTTAACTTAAAAACCTGTGATTTTATATACTATCATTAAAAATAAATTATATTATATTATCTTTAAACTGATCCGATGTATATATTAAATAAAATATATATAACTATTATAAATAAAACTTACAGGCGATTTTTTTTCGATATTTAGCGCAATTTTTTATGTAAACAGAATACATTTTAGCCTTGTAATTCAGTAGCACATTATAATCATAAAAATATGCTCATTATAAATTTTTTGTAAAAAAAATTTGTCGTATTATAGGAAGAATTATGTAAAATATATAATATCCTCACTACTAAAAATATGCAATATATAGGCACTAATCTTAGATATTTATAATTTCCGGACCATTAAAAGGTATTTTATTGATTTCACAACATATATTTTTTTAGAACTCCAATAAATCTTACTGTTCTAATGATATATGATATACAAATCTTTTTAAGAATTATACGATTTTTTTGACGGTTACATAGGTCACCGTATTTTTTTATATAATACATGATACTATGTAACAGATTATATAAAAATCTATAAAATCTTAATGATATAAAATGCTCGCTATAATTTTTAGACATCTGCTCATAATTCAAGTGGTATTTTTATAAGATTTTATTTATACTTATTCTAATATAATTGATTTAGAATACCAAAAATAATTAATGGATTCATTATGATAAAATGTACCCTTAATTATTTTCTATTTCTAATTAGTTTTTAGCATAATTTTTAATGTTAAGCGACACAGTAATCGCAAGTAAAATATAAAATGCAATTTCTAGTATTATTTGTATCAATTTATAGTTTTTTAAAATCAAAGATTGCTATGCATACGGTATTAGGATATCAGTGATTTGCTAGAATGAAAACACATCACAAGTCTAATTACAGAAAAATAGTACGTTTTATTATGTTTAAATCTGATCTGTTTTCTTAAGTGTAGGCAGGTCATTTTACAATTTTATATTTAATCCATATTATATTATAAGTAACGACTATTATAGGCAAAACTCTTGATTTTTTCAGTTTCGCGTACTTAAATCTTTAAAAGCATACATAATTATAAATTTAAATATAAAATTAAGTACATTATAATAGTTCTTCCTTTACATCAATATGTTAAAATCATAATAATAGATATTGTTGGAAATATGTGAAATTTTGCAGAATAAACGAATATACATAAACTGATATGTGATAAAAAGGAATTTCACAGTTTGGATTATTTTACGAATTCATAATATATAGTATAGCGCAGCATTTTAAATTAAGCAGTGCACAGTTTTTACTTATAATAATTTATAAATGAGTGAGTAAAATACACAAAGGCGAGTAAAAATATCTTAGGATTATCTTTTTTATAAACCTTAACGTATTATTTGATATGTTAAAATCAATTTAGTATTTATATTAAAATAAAAATACGTAAAATTATATCAATCGATCTAAACAGCATTTATCTTTACATATTAATTTTACTAAAATTTCGTGTTCTTTTATAGCTAAACCACATGATTTTAAAATATTCTGTATTTATAATGCACTAATCCTATGTAATTATAACCCTTCAAACCCATAGTAAAAACTTAAAGTATAAAATTTGTTATTTAAACACACGTAAAGTGATTTATGCATAATCATAAAAAAAAATTGCGCAAAAAACTAATATTATGATTTTTTATGGATTTCTTATTCCATATTGCATGTTTACTAACACAAATTTAAGGGTTTAAGTTTATATCTATAAACACACTAGGTTTTGCATACTAGTTATACGTTTAATGCGATTTAAAACATTCTAATGCTTATTAAAATTTAGTTTAGGATTTTTATATATTTTAATCCATTTGAAAATTTTTAATCGTTATCAATCTGACCTACGAACATTCTTATTTCATAAAAATAGAAATTGCGATAAAAAAGCATAGAAACTGTAATATGTAAAAAACACAACCTTAAATTATAAATAATATCAAGACAGAAAATGTGGATATGTAGTTAAATATTAAGAAATTTAATTTCATTTCAAAAAAAATTCTTAGAAGCCGTCATTTAGTGTTTCATTCTTTTGGTTCTAATAAAAATGTATTTTTTTTATATTTTAATCTGTTTATTGTGGTGACAAGATTAAAAAAACTTGTTAAAGAGTGAATCGCTTAGCTTTGCCTTAATTAAAAATTGATGATATATAATTGGTAGTAATAAGCGAAAAATAAAGAAATTATTTGATCTAATAGAACGTTCTATTATGTGATTTAGTGTTTTTTTTATTACTGCTTGGAATAAAATCTTAAATTTTTTACGTACTATATTGGATTTTGAGCAGTAGAAATAATAAAATTTTTATGCATTGGTAATAGACACAAAATTACAACCTATGTGGGAGATTAAGATTGTTATAGCCGTCATACTAATATAATCTATAGTATATTATATATAGAAAATTTGAATCAAGCTTTATATTTTTTTTATCATATAAGTGGGAATGTAAGATTATGATTCATTTAAAAAAATATTGCGTTCCAGCTATACATATTGTTTTAAAAAAAATTCAAAAATGAAAAAACCAATAAAAATTAATTTGTTTATTTAGGACCTATACAAAACGTCTATGATAAAAAGTTTCGAGTTTTGCCTATTTAAATTTTATTTTTGTTCGTGAATCACCTTCTAGTATCATTAAAAATATGGTTATTAGATAGTATATATTTATAAAAAATCGTCATTCAATTTTAAAGTAAAATTTTTTATTTTTAATCAATTTTAACTGTGGTCAATTACGCAAAATATTTCTTATCAAAAGCATAAAAAAAAAATGAACTAAATTACAATAAAATTTGAAAAAGTCTAATTTTAGCATGATTATATATTCTAATTTGCTGATTATTAGGACAAAAGAAACCATTAAGATTTTATCCTGTTTAATAAAAATTTATAAATCTCTAACATCCTAAACATTATTGATGCTCTATTAATAGATTCTTGTGCACCCCATCTAAAAACAAATGAAAAATATCACATACAAAACACCAAACAGAGCACAATATTTAAAAGAAAAAACATAAACTATGATCATATAAATAAAATACGATACACAATGTCAATATAACTACATCAATCAGCAGCTGTAATAGTCATGTTCATAAAAAAACTCGATATGCATCAAATTAATAATTACGAAGAAGTCACTATAAACAATAATCATTGCCTTTTATTGATAAAGTGTGATAATCTGATGATATTTTTGTGTTGATGAAAAACAGATGAGTATATGAAAATAACTGGTTTACGATCAATAAAGCCCTAGAGTTATTGATAGTTATCATAATAATTTCGATATTATCGAGCGAATTGAATTTTTAAGCAAATCTAAAAGTCCTATTGATTTTTTTAGGGGTAAGTATACTTTACAGATTCGCATGTTGTTTTTGCAAAACTTTTGATTGCTCTAGAGAAGAAATTTGATTCTAACTGCTTCCCCCATTCTATCTTTTAAAATCTTCCTAGATTCACTTCTTTACTAAACAATCAATGCATAAGTGTATTCCTTGATTCCTTTGATTGTGCGCGATATTCCGCTTCAGTTTTGATTTCCAATTCCATATCATACAACGTATGATATTTTTGCCACCACATCTCGAGTTTTGGCAAATGAATATATATGAGCCCAATAATAATATTAATGAAAATTTGATTCTGGAAGTACATTATAAAATATAATAAACCGTGATATAACAAAATTGATTACAAATATGTTTTAAAAATTATAATAATTATAAAATCCATACTCGTTCTATATAGTAGAAACAAATATAGCTATCATTAAATTGAATTAATCCATTTTGAAATATGTTAGTAAACATTTCATATTCTCTTTACTAAAAGTTTTTAAATATGTTTAATTTAATATATTCATATTTACCTTAATTAAAATAATATGCAAAAAAAAATCATGTATATCTTAGCTCCTGTCCCAAATCGATTTGTTTGATGAACAAAAATATTATGCTTTTGCTTAAATTTATTATATTTCTACGTCGTGGTTTTATAATAATTAAACACCCAAGTGGATGGATTTTTTAGTGTGATCATGATAAGAATTCAATATTAATTTAACCCTTTAATCTCTCTATGTTTAGTGTAGAATAATTAAATATTTGGTTCTGCATCGAGGCTGTGTCTTCTTTTTACATAAAAAACATAAAAATATCGTATTTACAAAAATAATATATATATAAACAATATAATAAAATTCTAGTATTCCTTTACATAATATTATTTTATATTATACATTGCATTATAAGAACAAATTTCATAATTTTTATAAAAATTTATGCTGCTAAAAAATTTCAACCCCCTGAAAAGCATATTTCTGTGATTAAATATAACAGATACACGATAATTATTATATGTGTGATCTAAAAATTGCAATATTACTTTAACTATCAGCAGCTTTAAATGTTAATATGTATACTAAAGCTATCTGAAATACATAAGATGAATTTCATTGGGTAAAATATTAGCATTTATAATTGATATATATCTCTTGGAAAAAAATATAAAAAACTCGAATCCGTAGATCCGAAAAATTCAAGACTTCTTTTTTTATATAAAACTAATGGCTGTAGAGATGTAATTATTATATTTTATGATGATAGAAATCATATACTAATTTTTTAATCACACCAATCAAAAATAAAAAATGTTGGATTATATTATGGTGTGCCACAAAATAAAATAAAAAACCTTTATCTGTTTGCTATACATCTACGCTATTTAATGTTTTGTATAGAGTTTTAATAAAATCTTATATTAAATATAAATATTTACATATTCTGGAATAAACATAATATTTCTAATTATATTGAGTTTTAGTCATATTTGTAAATTACTTTTGTGCATCTTGGTATTATCGTATCTAAATGTTAAAGAAACAAATGGGATTTTCAATCTGCAATTATATTTCTATCCAATTTACATATAAAAAAATATCATCAGATTTCATAATAAATTTTTATAGAGGACTATTTAAATGTGTTTTGCTGTTTAAAACGCTATATATTATATTTGTAATAACACGATGATTCAAGTTTAGCATATTACATTGAGCATATACAATGATTAATAATTAATTAAACAGTTCAACATACATATTTGAACGCTTCAATGAAAATCCAATCAAAATGCGCTTTAAAACTAAGCTTTATGCTTATATTACTGATATTTGTATTTTCATTTGCGAAGAGAAAATAATATTACATACAATAAAGTGTTTTGTTGATCGTATTTTTTATTATTCATTCTTCAAATTTTATAGATAAAAGTAACGGTATGTTTTTTAAACCTATATCTAAATTAAGGACTGGATAAATATTTTTTATGTGTTTTCTCTGGAGTATTTATCCTTTAAATATTTTTGTTTATATTTGTGCGAACTAAATTTATTGTTTCTTAATTGAATATAAATTTTTATTCGACATTTTATTTTTATAACTTGGAAATATAAATACTTTAAATCTTTTCCAAAGTTAAAAGAACATGCAATTTGATTTATATAAAATGCATTCTTAAATTAGCTATGCATAGTCTTTAGAATGAGTATTTGCTTGCTTGAGAAGTATCTTCATTGCATGTGATTCATACTCTTTTGAATTTCAAATATATATTTTGCCCATTATACAACTTTACACTCTGGATTAGGTAAAAATTTATGATTTAATTTATCTACTTTTTAAATTTATACATAAACCGAAATACTTAAATCATGTTATATTATAATCATTAGTTATGAAAAAAGATTTACCCACATTAGAAGGCAAATATTTTTGATCATCATAAACATAAACTCTTTTTCACGTAAAATATTCTTGAAATATGGATATATTGTATATAAATAGCAATAAAATTCATGTTCAAAAACATTATCGAGGGTTAATGATCGTTTTTGGTTAGTATAGTTAGATATTATCAACCTTGATATTAATTAATTGAAAAAAAACTAGCCTCAAACTAATATAATTAACTAGACGAACCTATATAGCTCAAATAGAAAAGGCATTTACCTATATCAAAATAGATCGTACACACTTTGAAAAATTTATATAATATGCAATACAAAGAACTTCAAGCGTATTCTTTACTTTTGAGTGCAATAAACTAAGCATAAAATGCTAATTGGAAAACTTCTTATACTAGGAAGATTGTCGATATAAACAATAAATTATTTTTTCTGCATACATGATGCAGCTTCAACAAAAAAGGTGCAATAATCATAAATATACGAGCTAAGTATTTCTATTTTTTAAAAGTGATTAAGAGTGGCATCTATATTTTTTTATGATTAGTTTATGGCAATATATAAAACAACATGGTTGAATATTTACAATAGAAATATCTTATAGTGTATATCATCTAAATACATAAAGTTAATATAAACCCTTCACATATTAATATTTTTGTCTTTTTAGATTATATATACCACGTCGTAATTTACTATTTTTGTGGAAGATAAAATGTGGTTCAGAATAAAGAAAAGGGGATTCAACAAATATCGATTGTCTAATGTATATTATAACTGATTAGGAGTTAAGAAACATTTTTGAAAGAAAAAATTATAAATTACAATATATTTTAGTTCAGATTCTTAATTTTCAACATTATCATCACAATAATTAGAAAGATTTTTTAAGATAAAGACAATCTTAAACATAATTTTTAATAATCCATAAATTATCTATATCTTTGTTTGTGATTTATCGACTTCTAGTATTTATTGTACATGTCTGCACTCAAGCAAACTAAAATTTAAATGGTAAGATCAATAAAATAATAGATTATTTTTCTTTTTATTTTCGGATTTAGTTTATTTTTATAAATTTTATCTCTTTATATGTGGTCAGTCCTCTGGAAATATTGCACAACTTTGCGACTCATATTTTACCACCTTACCCTGATCTTTCGCTGGTAACTGCTCTTCTTCTCACAAATTAAATGTATTGAATTTTCTTGCGAAGTAAGAAGGCTTGGATGTATTCTTCTACCAATACCGGGATTTTTAATCCTTAACATATTTTTTTGGAATTTTGTAGCCCCTCTATCCCAAGTCATTACATATGGTATTATTCTTGTTTCACATTAGAGTAATAAATTTATGATTTTTTTTTTAAGATTTAGTTTATATCTAAAGTATATTACTTTGGAGATTATGACATTAAATTAAAAAAAATAGAAAATAAAATTGATTATTTACTATGTTGAAAACACTAAACCAAGAAATTGCGATCTCTTAAAAGACGATAAAATACCTCCATTTGATACTGTACCTAAAGGGTGTTTTATATAGCTGACATAAAGTTCTTATTTTTTTTAGCATATTTCAATAATTAGTGAGATGTGATCGCAAGTGAAGCAGTAGCGTATGAACATTAGCAAAATAAAGACGAAAACACGATATATACCACTGCAAAGATTTTATTTTAAAAAGCTTGTTTTTTTAGTGCTGCTAAAGGATGTATGCAAAAAAAAACCATTTCGTATAGAGCAGCTCGATGTTTTCCCGTCAACAAATGAATTTGTATAAAATTATATTAACATGTAAATAAATAAATAGAACCTTTATTTAACAACTAAAAATATGGAAGTAGTCTACAAAAAGGTCGAAAATAGACAAAGCAAATAGTGGTGTTACTCGCATGCATGTTCAATTAAGGGGTTGGTGTTTTAATAAGATGGGATTGAATTAGAAAAAAAATTCGGGCTTTAAATCTAATCCCATTATATAAAATCAAACTGTGAAATAATTGTAAATTCTATGAAGAAAATTTTCAATGTGAGTAATAGGAAATAGAACCCTAAAATTTATGTTTAAGTGTATGGGTAAATAGTTTTAAGTAATAAGATGTCTTTTCTTATTATATGAAGATCAAATAAACAAATGCAATTCAAATCGAATATTTTTTTGCAGATTGCATGTATATATTTCAATATGCGTTTTTAAGTATGTTTCCCCACGAAGTGATAATAAAAAACCCGGGAAAAACAATCAAAGATACAATATAGTAGAATAGGTTAGACTTATAATATTAATTTAAAATTCATATCTTCGCTATTTCTATAGATTTATATAAAAATTCTCATATTTGGTATAAAAAATATTACTTAATTCAGATAAGACTGCAAGAGATTATATATTTCTTATTATAGTTAAAGCCACTTTTTTGTCGCGCCTTAATTCTGTGTCGTAGTATGGGCATGGAAACATTGAGAATTTATATATTTATTAGATATCAATACCTCCTCTTATCAATGTCAATAAACTAATTTTCTTCTCTCAAATTACATGTTTATAGAACCTAAGACAAAGGAATATATTATGCAGTCATGATCTCTTATAAATTTTTCCGGCGATATTCTATATCTAAAATGTAAAGTTTACCTTTTAACTGCTAAAATAGTTTCTACTATTAAAATATTAATTTTTCGATAGTAAAAAATCCAAAAATATCATAATTTCTTAGCTTGTCTTTGTAAACTTCAGAAATTTAAGCCATATACACATTACTGTCACTATATAGAATCAGGTGAAAACTAAAGATACAATTTTGATATATTTCATCTTTTTCTTAAAATCACTATAAGTTTTTAAAGTTGGGGAATAAAATAGAAATCTTATAGGTGAAAAAGAAATGATAAGACAAAATGTCAATGTCAAGTCTCGATTTGCAGTAATTCATTGACGTATATACGGAAAAAAAATTCTGAAATCTTAAACTGTTTTTTAAAATGCATTTAGATGTGATTTTAGAGATAATTGAATGCATCTAATATATTAATTTCAAACTTAGACCAAAATGGTCAAATGAATTATTTAAAAAAACACTGATATATTTGATAATAAAAATACACAAAATCTTAGCCAAAGGTTTATTTTAGAAGTTTACACGGTTTTTTTATTGGTTAGAGTTTTTCTTTTTATAGGTTTAAATCTACTAAAATTTAGACAGTATGTGTGGAAAATTGAAAATTCCATATTGCATCTTTTGACACTCGACCTTGGTAAATCTTTCAAAGGCTTGCATATTTACTATAGATAAATATATCGATTATTTTATTTGTGTAAATATATAAAAAACTGAAAATAATCAAAATTAATCAATCACAAGCCTGCATAAATAGATCATTTATATCAATAAAATACTATATCAGCATGTTTATAATGCAAGAATTATATTTGCTATTAATTTTTCTTGAAAAGATAAGATAAAAATAATACTTATTATGGCTATCATGATAAAATTTTATAATAATTTATAAATAAACTGAATAAAAATAGTTTTTTTAAAATACCTTTATATTTCAAGTGATCTGGAATAACAAAGCACCGATCCAATCTAAATATTTATTTGTTTATTCAATACATAAAAGCATATAAGCTATATTTTTTTATCGCTCAAATTTTATTTTTAGCATCATCTAAAGGCAATGTAAAATTTAATTTTTCTTATACGGAAACTACGTATTGTCTGATTATCATAGAATTGGAACAGAATAATTAAATTTTAGATTTTTTATATCTTTTTCTATAACTATCGTGTTTTATTGGCTTTCTTTTAGTGCAATATTACGTTAAAGATAAAATTTTAAATTGTTTGATTTTTATATTAAGTGGTTTTTTACTTAATTTTCTCTGTCTAACTACTTGTTTGATTTCAAAAGAGATAATAATATCATATTTGACCGATTCATTTTTTGTATATTAAGGTTTTAATCTAAAATCGCTCAACAGCTTGCATTAAATTTAGCGCACTTGTTACTATTTCTCAATATTTAGCCTTAAAAAAAATTTATAAAAACATTATGATTTATAACATATGAACATATAAAAATGATTTTATATCTATTATGCATAATATATGTCCATAACGATTTATTATTATTAACTTAATATTGTACATCCTAATGAGACAGTTTTTAATATTTTAATTGTGTTCTTATAATTATAAACATTTTTGCTGGTGAAAAAAACTTGTCCGAACCTTTTATTTACATTTATAATTACCTATTAAACCAGGATAGTATAATTTCATCTTATTATATTCTAAAATAATAGTTTTAAATGTACATATTATTTGTGTTTGTAATTAACGCATATGTTATAACATGTGACAGTGTGGTGACACGATATCATAGAAGGTACCTGAAGGAACTAGATGTCACGAACCAGGTTGATGCATATATTCAAACTTTGGAATCGAGAAAAACCCTTGAATTAATAGGTCTCGAAAGTGGGGAGAAGTATTGAAGAAGACTTTGGAGAGGAGAAGATAGCCGAAAGTATAAATACGCTGTGCGTACAGAGAATCAGCAAGCTGTGCCTGAGAACAAAAACTAAAATTACGACTATAAATATGGTCCATAAATAAAAAATAATTATAAATGAATTAGAACCCATAACAAATAGAAATTAAAGAAGGACAATGATTATAGATACTTAAAGTGATATTTTAATGCATATAGTGACAATGTTGCCGTGTATTTGTAAAATCTATAAAAATTCTAATTGTTTTATAATTTTTTCTTATTGGGGATCCAAGCGGTAATAACTAAATAACTTAAATGCTCAATATTTGATTTACATGAATCTATAGAAGAAAAGGACGATTGAGTGTAGGTTTAAGTTCGGTTAGAATAAATTAAAATTCGCTTTATCAACTATTCTGTATCTTTTAAGTTTATTTATAAAGTTTTAATTAAGGTATGTATTATAACATCAGACGGAATTTATGCTCGAAATTTTCTTTCGTATATTTTTATTGGATCATACAAAATTAACTTTTATCTTATTTTATTTATCTCGCAAAAGATAATATAAATGTTATTTCTAAACAAAATCACTTTTTATATGCAATAGAAAGTCAAGTATTTCAAATAGATTTCAATGCTATAAAAATATGATTTAAATTTTTGTTTTGTTCTCTCAAATTAGGTTATAGTTATTTTTCTTATACAAATATAGCCTAGTATATGTTCGTATTTTTTAAATATTCAATATTACAAACTCATTTTCGCTATGTTTGTACTTTATGCCGTTAGAATTTTTACAGCCTAAATTATGTAATTATTTTAAAAGCTAGTATTATATTGATACATATCTCGCACTTTAATTTTAGCAACATTTTTTATTATACGTTCTCACTTATAAATATTATGAATTTTCATTGACAAAAATTTTATATCTTTTTATTTGGCAAAATAAAATCTTTTAAGCTAAATTTTTTCTAATCAACGAAGTTTGTCGGTACTCTATATAGACTCTTTCTTTCATATGTCAAATTCGCATTTTATGTTTTTAAAATATATTTATCCCCAAAAAATATCCATATGAAACAGGAATACTAATCGAAGCGGTAAAATACCCTAAAGTCAATAGGGATGTCGAAAACACTTGAATTAAAAAGTCCTAAAGGATATCGTGTATGCATAAATGCTGTGAAATAATGTGAATGTGTGACATATATATATAGTCTATTTTGTATGCATTTGCTTAGGTAATTATGGATAAAGGGTTTTAAGATAATTAAAATAGAAAATGGATTAGGTAAGCTCATGGTGTTACGATTTAATAATATCCGAATAAATTTTTTTAATGTTTCGCATACAACAATACTTTAAAAAATGAATTTAAATTATTAGAAATTTATCAAAGAATAAGCAAATAAATTCAACTAGAATGACTTGCATATTGTTTACTGTTATTTTTTATGGCTTTATGAAGATAAATTTACAAGTTAATATCTGCAGAAAGCGTGAGAAATCATATATTCTATTGTCTTTTGTAAATCCAAGATCTTTATCCAAAAAAATCATAATGATAAAAAAATATATAATCTTAGAGAAAACAACTAAATTTATATACTTATTTTTCATAGCATTTTTTTTTTAAAACCCAAAATATCGTGATTTTTAAATTGTTTTTGACAAATTTTGTATTTTACTTTTTTTATAATTATATATTTTTTCTAATTATTAACTGTAGTTGAAATAAAATTTGTTCGGATACATTGGATCAACGTTTGAACGTGACAAAAATATTGAAATAATTTTCAGTTAAACTATTGTTGTTTTTTAACATTGAAATGTTGTTACTGATATTTGTGCATTAATATACTTTTCTTGAATAGATTTGGTTAAAATACTAAACAATTTGAACACATTTAATTATTGCAAAATAATATCTCTTCTTGTATTAAATAAATAGTTTCAAGTGATCGAAAAATTAAAATATCAGATGAATATTTCAAAAGAAGGAAAAAATAAATATGATTTGGTGGAAACTTTTAGCATAAGGTTTGAGAAAAATACTTCCACGTGAATTAGAAAATACAAAATAAAATCTTTATGATTATTTTAAATAGAAAGGACTTATTGTATGATTTTTTTGTTTATAATTTATTATATGGTCATTTAAAATTATAGTTACGACCATTCTAAAATATCATTACCAAATTATTGCAGAAAGGATAAGTAATTCTTTTAAAAGCCGTGCTGTTGGTTAACATTGTTACAAATAACATTTAGCATAATTTGTACTAGCACTTTAGTAAAAATTTATTCATTCGAAAGGATAGTTTGAATCAATTTATAGTAGGTAATTGTATTTTATTTGACTGTAAAAATAAAAATAAATGTTTATTTGTTTTAATCATAATACATCATCGAACCATCAGCAAGTATTAAAATCTTTATTTTATCTTTATGTTATCTATAATTATGATTTTTACGATAATTTTTTACGTCAAGACTTTTTATAACAAGTATTATAACATATGTAATGGCTTGGGATGGGAATAGTTACAAAATTAAATAAAAATATGTACAAAGTTGTTAAAAATAATACTGAAGTAGAAGGATATATGCAAGCTCTAACAATTCGCAATACAATTGAACACATATCATTTCACTCATTAAGAGTAGTTAACGAAAATAAATCGGGGGAATATGTCAAAATATGTATAAAGGAGCTGTGTAATATTCCTAAAGGACTGTATACAACTCAGTAGTTAAAATCAAAATAGGAAGAAACTTAACCCGTAAATATAGAATAGGATTTATACACAATAAAATCTGATGATTACATCGAATAAATTAATGCAGAGATAATATTTTTTCTTCTATTACCAGTAAAATATGAATTCTTAATTTATAAATTTGAACGTTCGAAGAATTTCCCAATATTTAATTACTCTTATTTAAAAAATGATGTTTTTGAATAAACCCCGGGTAGAAATGTCCTATTGAAAGAAAAGGTGTGTCATGCTAATTTAAAATGAATATATAATTTCCTTGGTATATGGTGAAATGGATGGCAAAAATTAGATCCTCTAAAACTATATCGTCTTTTAATCCTCGAATCAATTTGTGTAGACGTAAATTAATAGTAGAAATCTGTTTTTTTAAAATAGTTAAAAAGACTTTTATATGCTATATTCAAGCAGTGGCAATGGTATTGTTCAGTAAATATTTGTCTTAAAATTTATATTTCAAATGGTTCAAGGTTCAAATAATTTTCACTCAAGGGCATTGAAAAATTATCAAACAAGTAATAAATGCTGCCTATCTGCAATATATAGAGCAAACAGTTTTAGTTCGAATCGCAGTAAAAGCAATTTACAAAAAAAAAACACTTGGAAGTATTGTCAATAAAATTGAATTAATCCCAGAACGAGGATCATTGAATCCTGTTTTATTATATTAGTATGTTTCATGTAGCGTTCTCATGATTATAATAATAAATATCGTTTGTATTCTGCGCATATAGGATTTGGACAAAAGCTTCAAGGTACAGATCTTTTGATTATCAAAATATGATGGTATAAAATTGTTGAGATTAGAAAAAACTTAAATTTCTCAAGATGATCCGTGATTTGATGCAAAATGAATTAAAATTTATAACGCATCGTAATATACGATTTGATACATATATAGTTACAGTAAACATATCCTGAACAGAACATTTTCATATATCGCTAATTAAATTTTCTTTATGCGTCGAAATTATTTGTAATCTAATGTTCCTATTGATCAAAAATTTTTAATATATAGGAAAAAGTTTAAAAAAACTCTTTGTCATAGACTTACAGTATTCAAAGAAAGTTCAACATAACATGGGTGATATATAGCACAAAAAATATTTTATCGTTGTATTATTTATAGACAGAAAAATCTTCTATTCTGAACTTTAAAAGGTATATATTATTAATGTATAATGTAATAACAATGATTACACACGCAAATCAATAACATGGAATTAATAATGATATAATAAAAAATAGAAAAATAAAATCGGGATGCATTTACAATGTCAAAAGTTTATGTGCATTACATCCTGACAAGTCACGATATTTAAAAATCTAAGTAATATGCAAAAAAAAACACGCTTGAGCAAACAAGTATGAATAAGAATAATGTAATTGATGCAATTATAAAAGTCTTTGAGGCAAAGATTACCAGTAAAATTGCTTCACATTCAGAATATGTACTACACGGAAACCGAATAAAATATCAAGTTATGTATAATTTTATAGATAAAACACTGCAATGACCATAAATACTCAATACAGTTTTTTTTATAAAATGGTAAAGATTACAATAAAAAAATTTAATATCCACATTATATGACGATCATATAAGAATAGGGGCAGTACAATGATTCATATTACATCTAGAGATTCTTCTATAATACCAGATTTTCAACTTTACAGCATCTCAATGTATAAAAAAATAAATTATTCAAACTAAGTAATTCGATGAATATCTTTTTATATAAATATTAGTAGCTTATTTTCCAAATTTAAGATATTATCAGCAATAAAAAAATATTCCTAATGCATTTTCACACAATAAATGATAATTAATCATGATACGCACTAAAATTTAAATATCAACATTTTATTGACTAAATCTTTCTACTAAGATATACATAATTCGATATCTTATATCATATACACTAAAAATTATTATATGAACAAAATTAAGATATCAATGAATAATTTTTTTTATGTTTCATATTATAATATACTATAAATTATATATTAGTATTACTGGTTAAAAAAAATTTTTTTTTACCATATAAAATCCAATATTTGTCCTATAAAAAATATAAATTTTGCATCATATTTAAGTTTCTGGGATGAATTTAGATATAAAATGTTATAGTATGTCTAAAATATTTATTCAAGGCTTCTTTTTATACTTCCATCTAAAATTTCGAATTTCTTTGTTTGTTGATAATTTATACATATACTTTTACCATGTTTCCAATCCGCATATAAAACTTAGACAGAATATCAATAACAACCATCCCATTTATAAAACATCTAGTCGATCTAAAAATATCTAGTTTATAAAATATTCATTAGTATGTATTTATTAAATGCTATAAAATACGTTTTCACAATGATTTATCCAACTATAATTTTCTTTTGCTTTTTAATCACATCTTTTTTAAGTAAAAAGCTACAATTTCAATAACTTTCCGCTTCCAACTATAATAAAAGAAAAAAGCAGTGTTACAAAACAAATAGTCATATTAAAAATGTGATTGTGTATTCATAAATAGTCGGAAATAATGATAATAGAAGCTCTCGTAAAAAACAGATTTTAATTAGAATAGGGCTAATATTATGAAATTCATTTAGAACTAGATAAAACGACATGAAATCAAGATAATAGTATAATAAAATTACAAATTTATAAAATTGCGTATGCTAGAATTCATTACTTTTTTATTTAAACTATCATTGTAGTTCATACTTCTCTAATGTTATGAACACTACAATTATCTATATACTATGATACTTTAATTGGAATAAAATAATCAATATTATGATTCTATGAATGACAAATACCAATTATATTTATTTTCATATTTTCTGTTATAGGTTAGAAATTGTTTATAAAAATTAATGTAACTTATAATAAAATTTAAAAATCCAGGACAAAGTAGAAACATACATGCAAGCTCCAATACTCCGCAAGACACTTAATTCATCTCATTTGTTATAAGAAGAGCAGTTGATGAAGATAAATTAGGGTAAGGTGCAAAAGATGCATCATGGAGTTATGCAATATTCTCAATAGGTTTACCACGTCTAAATAGATATTATTGATAAAAAATAATTAATCCATATATGTTTAAAAGTATTTATATAGACATAGAATTTATGGTAAAACAACTAAAAAATGACCCAAAACACATAAAAATTTGATTTATAAACTGTAAATTGGATTTAAATCGACATACTTGGTTTTTTCAATGCATCGTTAAAAAATTAACTGTTTTTAAAATAAAATAAATTTAATAAAGCGAAATAATTACAGATCTTCGTATTTCAAAATTAAATTTAATCTGTGACAAAGATCTATTAATAATGGCACAAAAATTTTTTCAAAAATGCAAAACTTATAAATTGTGTAATATATTATAGGAAAAAGAATTACATGTAATAGACATTTATATCAAAGATGTTCTTTTATATTGTAATTCGAAAAAATGAATAATTTCAAGTAAAACCATGTATTCATGTTTATAATTGCATTTTTTATACTATAAACACTTCTTAATATTTACAAGTATCTTATGTGACTGGAATAAAAAATATATTTAAAAAAATCCAATTTTTAAATAATTTAATGAATATTTTTTTGAATGATAATTGTTCAAATATTATAATTTAAGAATACAAGTAAGAATATTTAAATATCTAATTTTTTCTAAAATATTTTTTTTAGTACATGATAAAGTTAACAACAAATCTTAGTATGTTTAGGTATATTCTAATCATATTGATCTAGTATAATTATAGATACGATATATTATCGATTATTATTTACGAAATTATAATTGGAATTCGTTATAAGCCAGTCACATGTGATGAGATATAAACTAAAAATAAAACACAAAAAAAACTATTATATGAATTATAACTTCTTTTATCACTATCTTATTATCATTCTATATGCACAGCATAGAAGCATAAGCTCTTAAATTTTTTATTGTCTTCTAGTAACATAAATAAATTCAAGATTGGACGTATTTTATAACTAATGCGCGCAATACAAAGGTTTATTGTTTGATAAATTTACAAGCTTGTTAAAAATATATCTGATTATAAAATTTAGTGTAACATACTTTCAATCATGGTTAAATAATATTTAAAATTTATATGCTATTTAATTTAGTAGTATATACATATTTCAAATTTTATTCTTATAAAAAAATATCACAAAATGTTATTATTTCATGCCAAGTATTTTATAAAAAAATATATAAAATAGAATAAGTTTTTACAATTTTTTCTTGATAGTTAACTGATAATAAAAATGATTATGTAAGGATTCGTGAATTATAAATTTTTAATGTGAAGTTTGCAATGAATATTTTATCTTCATAAATACATTATGTGACATAGAGTAATTGTAAGCCAAAAAATATATTGGCACAAAATAAAACATATAGAAAATCTTAAAATAGATGTATAAAATATATATGCCTATAGGTTTAAATAAAGAGAAAATCCAAGATTTATATAACCATAAATGTGCTGTCATTCTAGCACTAAGATTATGGCGTAAATTATTGTATATTATTTTAATTTCTAAATCACTGAGAATTCCTTGAAAATTCTCTATATAAGATGTAGAAATAAGCTTTAAAACTGATCAGTAGCATAAGATATCGAATATGTGTTGCCATGTATAACTATGGGACCAGAAGGGGTGTAAAAAGTAAAACATTTGTATAATGATGTGTATTTCAATGCATAAACATCCAAAGATAATAATCGATTAGATAAAAGTCGATATAGTTTTAGGAATTCGATATTCTTATTTGTAATTTTAATGAAGAAAAAGATATTTAAAAAAGTAGATATTAATCAGTTTAAATATAAGTTTCTGTTTATGAACTATAGCACAAAGATATTTTTATAAAAATAAGACTTGCAATGGAATCAGCAAGTCTAATGTATTTAATTTAGCGAAAGTAAAACTTCAATAGTTCTTTTACGGTTAGAAATTAAAAATATGAAAATGTGTGTTAAAAAAAACTATTGTTTGATAAGGGATAAACAATAAGCTTTCGCTTACTCAAATTTTTCATGGTTGCTAGTTACGCATAATAAATATTAAATTTACGCTTTTGCATATATAAAACAGATTTTATGCTAGAAAAGTTATTAACTTGTGCTTTGAGCATGAATTAATAAAATAAAAAGAAGTAGAAATAACATTAGCTAACAACAAGATTAAATAGTGATATTTATAGCTATCAAAAATTAAACGATACAAATTTAGAGCATCAAAAATATGAAGCTGAAGCCGGACCTACAAACAATATCATCTTTAATAACTTTATGTAATGTATATCGAAATACCTGGTAAACTAACAAATACCATATAACAGATGATATTGAAATTTGTGGTAAGCAAGCCTTTTTAAAGCAATATAAACTTTTCACTATACGCTTTTCTATGGGTAAATATATGTAGCCCATCAATGAATTTAATACATCTTACATATTATATTTTTATAATAAAATGTATTGATAGTACACAAATTATAAAATCATATTTACTTAAACATGAAAGGTTGATATTTTAAAACATTTGCTCAATTATTCTAAATTAATTACAAATTTTTATGCGTTTTACAGAGCAAAATTAGATGGAAATATTATATAAATTAATGGCTCTTCACATATTTACAATCTAATATAAAGATAACCAATATAATATCTTTCAGAACTGCAGAAAAACATTATATTGCGTATTTTAGAAATTATAGAATTGTTTTTATATATTAGTTGTATTATCCCGAATCTAAGAATAGATACACTCTTTCAAATTAAATTAATTAAATTTAATGTGAAAAATCTAATGAAAGTATCGTGGATTCATTGACGAATAACAACTGTTCGTGCACTAATTAAAATATTTTAGCTTCTACATTTCATATCCATGGTTTTTGTAAAAAACAATTATTGATTACTTTAAAAGCCTATATTTGATAATCAATTTATAAATACTGTATGTAAGCAACGAATTTTAAACCCCTGCTAAACCCAGATGATAAAATTTTCTTATTAAAATTACAAATTTTGGAAATGTTTTCTAGTTTTTATTATGCTCAACTATATTAGTAGATATTAAAAAAATCATGTCATTGAATATTATCTATTTATGGGGATATTTTACCAAAAAAAAACTCATAATCGAAAACATTTAATAACCAGGTATAGTCATTTTTTGATTTTAAAAACAAATATTTCTCAAAATAATCTTTATTTTGTTGGATTATTATTGTTAAATCGATATAAAAAAAACTTTCTAGTACTGAACACCACTTATATTATTTAATAAAGTGGTTTGTATATATTGCTTACTTATATTTTTAACAAAATAAATTTATAATAAAAAAATAGATTATTAGACAATCATAAAAATACCTAATCATAACGAAACATAATGTAAAATTACATTCAATGACAAGAAATCAATATAATTTTATTTAAGATGTCTATATATAAAATTTTTTTACATAATTTATATTGATTTTGCTTTGCTGCGAATACTAAAAAAAGAAGATTTAGATGGTATGATTTTAAAATAAATCTCCAGATCTAGTATGAGATTGATTATTGCTAATTATATAGCACATATGCAGTAGAAAATCTTTAAACTAGCATATGTGTCATTTTGCACAGAAATAAACTTTTATATAAAAATAAATTCATAAATCGCATTCCGCTAGTATTAAAAAAAACTACCTATACAAAAATGATTTTTTTTAAGTTTCTATAGAAAATATATTTTAGGTATCATATTTATTTTAGTAAATGTGTTTTATGATTGGCGGATTGAATAATATTAGCAGTGAAACAATACAGGTTTGCAATAAAATATTCTACGAGTATAATGATAATTTTTTGATGTTATTACTGCATGCATAAATTTCTACACTATACATATTTTGTTGTTATATAATAGGGTTCTATTTCACATATTTCATTGCGTCCTCCATAAGCATATCGCTAGATACAATTACTTTATTTTGTATCTCCTAAATAAGGAGTGGATGAACAGAGATTCATAACATTATCAATCAATAACTTTATAATCGAATTCTTCAAAATCTTGATTCTGTGATATATGATCGGTAACTATTAGCAGAATATTTGTGGCTCATTTTTTCAAAATTAAATATGCTTCAATCCGTCCCGATTCTTTAATTTTCTACTTCATATTTAACAAATTTTCTGATAAATAAAGTTTTTTATTTTGTATAAATTGATTTCATTGATCTAGAATATCTTGCAAAAATATATTTTTCTACCATTTCATTCTAAATAGAGAGAAGAGATAAAGAATATGGAAATCTACGCAACTACAAAATATAGATATAATTATACACTTTTTTTTACGAAATTATTCATTCCCTGGTTTACTTTAAGCAATCGAACTTAAAAATCTAGATACGTATGATAGTAGTAATATGAAACTGTTTTTAAAGTAAAGCCAAAACAACATCCATTAAGTTCTAGACATCTAGAAGAAATATTTATATTTTTTTTACATATAAATATGTTCTAATACGGTGATATTCTACAATATGATTATCTAATTTATATTCGCTGAAATATACAAAAAAAAATACATTATGACTATGTAAAAACAATAAGTTGTAGTTTTAATCAGTAAAAAATATAATTTGCAGTGAAAAAGCAGATATTTTTTTAGACCGATAGAAAATTGATATACAAAAATATTAGTTCAATTTTTCTACGATTAATATTGTATAAAAAATATTGATAAGAATGTTTTTATTTATTTTAACCAATTCAATGTTATCTTTTCTTCCTTATTTCATTCTTTTATATTTTATATTTTATCTTTTATATTTTATTTTGATGCGTACTTATGTCGGTAATATGATAAAAGTCACTTGATTATGATTTCTAATCGCGAAAAGAAAATAGAACATTCATAATGTCGTGTTTTTTATTTGTAAATTAAAAAATGAGAAAAATTCAATTCAAGCATTATAAATAACCAAACTACAATTGTTACCGTTTGTCTCTTATAAATATTTATATGTGTCTATTATATTGTAAAAAATATACTCAAGATCTACCTTTTACCAATAATGAATTAGAAATACTATTTGCGACATTTCACAAACACACAAATTATCATTTCGTAAAATTTGACGAAGTGTAAATACCTTTGTAAGAAATAAATTTGGATTCAGATATTTATAATTTTTTGATACCGTTCTCTGAATTTACGGATTTTACCAAAAAAAAAGCAATATAACACATACAAAATACATCCAGTTTATATAAGGTTTTTAATAAGTATATCACAAATGTTTACAACTAGCAAAAGTTGTCGTGTTTTTTTTGGTAATTTTAGACCTTTTAACAATCATAAGTAAACATCATAAAATGAATACAGAGATATTTCTTACGAATTTTTTTAGCCACGTATTTCGATCTTTATCGGCTTTTCTGAGAACTTAAATTCACAAAATATTTGTTCGTATAAAACAAAAGTTAAAGAACATATTAGATTAATGTGCAATTTTAATCTATAGTCAGATGTGATTCTATGTTTTTATCGTTATTCAATAAGAACTTTATAATACTCTACATAATATTTTTGACTCACTCTTCTGCACATATCTGCATCTTTAATATATTCATCGATACACAATCTCTAAAAAAAATTAGTATTTTAGTGTCTTCTCTGATCTTATAGTTTGTGTGGCTGTTTCCGTTATAGTTGACTTTCTAAACTCCTTCATATACAACTTTTAATTCTGTATCCATGCTATCCTAAGGTGAAACGTTTGTTAAAATTCTGATCTACATGTGTAAATTTGGGAGACTAAGTTGTCGTACTTTTCAATTTTTCGTAGTTTCGCATTTATTATATTCATATGTTTATCAACAATCCCTTTTCCTATTTCTATTAACGTGAAAAGGTTTTTTCTATTCATCAACAAAAATGTCACTTAATCTTTGTGATTTTTTGATCCATATTTTTTTTCTATCGACTTTTTGATGGTGCTGGTAAATTTTTTTTACTTCTTAAACTTATAATATTTATTTCTATCTTCGATTTTTACTGGTTTTTTGGGGAGCATACAGTATATATAAATAGTATCTTCATTTTTCGCTCGTATAGAGTCTAGGCCAAGCATTCCTTCTCATTAAAATGCTAGTTGTTCATCCTTTCTATATTTTATTCTATTGTGTTGACATTTTGACTAATCTCCTTTGAATAGTTCATATCTTAAATGAAACTTAATCTTGCTTATTTTTTGAACTAATCTACAAGATATAGATCTAGTTTTGAATTCTGGCATTTGTAAACATTGAGTTGTTGTAGATACTGAAAGATTTTTCATACCTTTTTATCTTATATTGTATAAATTACACATTTTTTTGTTACAACATAATATATTTTATGGATAGATTGTTGTTGTGTTAGTTTCAATATAAAAAAATATGTTTAAAAAATATCGATGTTTTTTCTTGCTTCCATAATGTACATGAGTTCTATGATTGATGGTATTTTTTGATTGTTGACAAGTGTCTTATCATGATTAACGGCAATTTTTTGTTTAGAAGATTCTAAATAAATTTGTTCATTTTAAATTTAAATTTTTAAAAAAAATATTATCTCATTCTCATGCTGACTTTAAGTAAATATTTTCATTCTCGTTTAAAAAAAAATTAGATTAACTCTTGTAGCAAAGTCTTTTGTTTCATATTTAAAAGCGCCTAAATAGATTTTTTATTAGTATTGTGCGTGCTAGATTTATTTTTTATTTAGTTTTTGCTGTCAACGTTTGTTTTAACTAGATTTGGAATGCTTATTATAATTTCTCTAAAATATACCAAATGTTAAATCTTTTTCCTCTGATATACTATTTTCATGTACTCAGAGGTATGAATATCTGACTAACCAAATATTAAATCCAAATATTGAACACAACTAATATTATTTGTTTCATATTCATTTTATTTTTTTCTAGAATTATGCGATCACTGAAATGTACTGTTTTTTAGTCATTTTTTTGTTTTACTAGTATTTGGTCGCAAGCTTCAGATCAATAATAATAAGAAATAATTTGTTATGAATAATTCATCTATTAGTTTTTTTTCGAGTGATTTAAACGTCAATTACATAAAACAATGGATTCATAAACACGGCAACTAGAAGTTGAAATATACTAGCTCTGAGCATTAAATAAATCTTCTACTTTTCAGAATTATTTTTTTCCTTGATGTATAATTAAATACCCATATACTCGTTAATACACTTATAAAGCTGTATAAACACTCTTTATGATCGAGTTTTACCATGAGCGTAAATAAATAGAAATGAATAAATAGAAGCTGTTTTACGCTATATTCCGTTTTTATTACCTTGTATAGTAGCTTTGTCTACAGATCCTTTACAAGTCATGGAGTACTAGTTGATTTTCAGACAAATGGTTACGCCTTTACACTTAAAACTACTAGAATATCCTCATAATTTATTTTTCTAATTTATATTATATTTTCATGTATTTTATGGGCTCAAATTTTATAACCAATTGTATCAGGTTAATATAAATGTTATTTATTTTTAATATCATTCTTTTCCTTATTTTATTGCAAATCGTCTCAACAATATTATCGTAGATTTAACAGTACAAATATGTCATTTCTTTATATAAATTTATAGATCCCTTCAGGCGATGCATTTTTTATATTAGGCCGAAAGTTAATAAAATTTAATAAATTATTTTGAAAGTCAACTCAAAAACACATAATTTCTTTATTCAAATAGAATCAAATAGATACTTATTAAACATCTTTTTTATATTATTTTATTCATACTTATTCGGGCAAAATCCTCCAATTTATTTCTTATCAGCGTTTATTGTTTTTTTTCCTTATATAAAAATTTGGGATAAATTATCTTTCTTGATATTCACATCGATTTATGCCTGCTGTAATTATCATCTTAACATTTATTGGTCTTTTTTATATTTTTTATACGTATTTTGCATGCAGTTTTTCTATTATTAACTTATAGTAATTAAATTTTCGGACCAAGATTTTGTAATAAAGTCGCTTAATCTACGCTGTTTATAATTTTTTTTTGTGCGGTTAATTCTTGTGCATTTTAATCTCAAAGACGTTCATTTAATGGCAGTGTTTGTATTTTATATTCTTGCATGTATAGAAATTCCTTTTATAGTATAAATTCTCTTTTTTGGTGAGTTTATCGGAGGTAAACTGAATGCTCTGTAATATCTTAGACTTTAATTATATATATTGGATGTTTGCCACTAGTAATTCTCTATACGACAATATACAGATATTCTATCACTTACTCTTTTACTTGTGAGATATTACTTTCTTTGTTCTTGTAAAGATACACATCTAATGATATCTAACTTCAGAGTACATTTTATATTTTAAATTGATTTACGTTTTAAAAAAATTTTCTATGTCAAAATTTTGTTGTGGTTTAAAATAAAATCGCTTTTTATTTTTTTTGAAGTTTCGCAATTAAATTTCCGTTCGGGTCTTACCGTTATTGGTGTCTATTATATTTTAATTGTCTAGCTTCGGTACTTGTTTATAAGATAAGAGCGTTGTAAATGTTTTGTTATAGTAATTCACATTTTCTGCGACAAAGGCGTGGCATATTCTCAAACGTGATCGGATTGACTTATAAGAATCCTGAAAAAGAAAATATTTTTGAAAAGAGAATATACAGATAATATACTAAAAGAGCAAGTTCTTATATCTAAATTTATTTTATAAAGTATTTTCTTATTTATTGCTCTCTTCGTTCTTTAAAAAAAAAAATTGTATGATTTTGATACTTTAGTTCTTTTTCCTGGTTTTTCAGCTATAAATTTATTAAAACTGGAATAACTATGATTATAGATATTTGTTTATGGGTTAATTTCCTTTTTATCGATTTTATCTATTTAGACGTGGTCAGTGCGTTGGGAATATTGCACAACTCCTTGATGCGTCTTTTGACACCTTCCCCTGATCTATCTTCATCAACTGCTCATTCTTTCTCAAATGAGATGAGTTCAAGTGTCTTGCGGAGTGTGAGAGCTTGTATATATGCTTCTTCTTCATTCGGAATTTTTAAACCCTAAAATAACTATAATAATATACATTCATAAATAAAAAAATAGTTTATCTCGTATTTTCATATATACAATTTTATATACGAAGATGAAGCTTTTTGCAAACAAAATTAAAAATTATATGCGAGAATAATATGATCATGAATAGTAAACTCGTATCAGTTCAGATACAAAAATTTTATAATATTCAAAACAGACAGTTTTACATTTGAAAAGATCTATAGCAAGTCATTGAGATTTACATATACTATTGATAAAAGAATAATTTGTTTTAGACATGAAAATAAATGAGTTGATGGATAAAGATACTTAGTGAAGTAACTTCTATTCTAAAATACAAGAAGTTGTATCACAAGTATGTCACACATCCTATAGATCCTTTTCTATGAATTATATAATCAATTTTCAGCTATTAAGTAAAGGCTTGTGGAAATACTAGCTAATAAAAGTTTAAAAGAGATGCATGCAACTTTATATCATAAAAAAACATACAAAGATATTTTTGATAGGTAGATTGCATATTTTTTTGATAATGTATTTTTATATTTTATAAGGCTTATTGGAGACATCTCAATGCTTATTTATTGCTGAAAAAGACAATCAAATCATGTTTTCTGAATATGCACAAAATTAGAAGCATTTTATTCAAATGTACAATCAGTCTATTTGGATACTACGAAAAAAAAATTGTAAATATCCACAAAGGTCTGATATAATGATGCTATTATGCATAAGTTACTTGATAAATATTGCAGATCTATATTCCTTTATTTTTTATCATACTATTGCAAATTTTTATAATTAATAAAAAGATTTAATATCCTTTTTCCCGGATTTTTGCTACAGTTAAAGAGCTTAGCTCATTAAAAACATATTAATATTTGATGAGTTAAAGAGTTAAATTTTATAAAATAAATATCATCCTTAGATTAAAAAATTACTAGAATATTCTTCAATTTTTTTTCTTTTAAAAAATAGGCATACTGTTCTTATAGAATATATACCGAAAGTAAATGCTTACGATATTCCGTAGCATCAATGATGACATACATTATACAGGAATAAAAAAATTCTGCGATAAATGTTTTTTTAGTTTTTTGTAATATTGTTATTTTGGAAGATCTACATTTTTTATATATTTAATTCGAGTAACCGGGTAAGTTTGTTCTAATCGATTATTAGAATATTGTGGCCGTTTAAATATTATCTGTCATTCCTCTTTGTTTAAATGTGAAAATGGTTGATATTAGATGTTTTTATATAGCTTTGATTACATATGCACATGATTTGGCTGAAAATGACCATTTTATTTGTTGAATATATAATGCTCAAATGAAATTGCGTTCGTATCGCCAAGAAAGTGTATTAGAGCCCAAATTCTTAAAAATAATTTAAAAATAAAGATTATCATTAAAATTATAATTAACTATGTTTATGTGGCCAACTAAATATCATCTAGATTTTTTTGGGGCATAAATATATGAGTAATGTTTTTTTAGATATAAATATATAAAATTGCTAAAGAATGTGTGTTATATATTTAATGGGACTGTTCTAATGATTAATTAACTAATTCTAATAAAAAGATATCTTTAATTAGGGCTTGGAATACATTGATAGGGTATATCAGTTAATATTAGTCTGATTGAAATAACATAAGTGACCAATATTTGTCTTTTATCATACTTTTAGCTTGGTGCCTCTTGATTTTTCAATATAAGGCTACAGAATGTGTGTTTTTTTTTTGATTTGGGGATAATACAATAATATATTACATCCGAACTTTTTTGGCAGTCAAATTTATTTTATATATTTTTTGTTCTTTTATTCTCTATATAGATTTAAGATCTTTGAATTTAAACTATCTCCTTAAATTTTTTTATCATAATAAAAGACAGTTCGATTTTTTGTTTTAGGCAATTTTCATAACATTTTATATAATCATTTTCAAAGTCCAATTTCTACTATATTTAAATTTAATTCTAGACCACCCTTTGCAATTGGATTTTTCTTGAGTAATTGAATATGTTAAAATCTTACTACGACCAGAAAATTACATGTATTTCATCAAATATTTTGTCCATTGTATTTTAAATATATTACTTAAAATGATTATATACTTCATTAGTTTGCATGATACTTAGAGGCTGTTTGCTTCTTAGAAATCTTTATCACAAACATTTATATTTTTTATAATCCAATCCTTCAAAAATGAACGACAAGAGTGTAAATTGATTTCATGACGAAAAAAACAATATAAAATCCAGTCGAGGTTAATAAATAGGGAAGTAATTCGTGAAATAATATCCTGCTGCTGTAGGGTGGATTGGCCAGAGATTTAAGACCTATCACCAGGTGAATTGATAAAATGGATGAGAAGCTTTGATGGATAAAATGTGGTGTTGCATCATGCTGATAATTGAAAGGTAATTTTGGTTTTTTTTGTACGACCAAGGCGATGCAAAAAATTGTCTGAACATGTTTATCATTTGCTCGAATCTTAAATAAATTTATAATTTAATCTTAAATTTTTTTTAAAAAAAATTACTGATACATCTTTTTTACTCTTTGCTTCTTTAAAACTTACTTTTTATCATTAATTTGACTATAATTATCCAATAAATTTCCAATTATCTAATTTCAAAACAAAAGTCACAATTAAAAAAAAATTAATATATGTTGTTAGAAAATTTGATATATAATATATTATTTATAAAATACACAACAAAAATTTTATTGAATAAAAATACGGTCTTTTCAAGCTGGTTTTAACGAATACCTTTTTTATAATATCAAAATTGAATTTATACAGAAAATATTAAGGTTGCAACTGTGATCATTTTCACAAAAGTATGGATTCTATTTTATTAAAAGGTTTTTTTAAATTATATTTCTAAATATAACAAAATAATTAATTCTGTCTATTTGAATAGCTATAATTTATATAATTATATCCTTTGATTTATTAGATTAAACCACCCCTAATATTTATAAAAAAATATTATTTATTTATGTGTCGCGGCACAAAAGAAATTCAATCGAATACAATTTTATTGATTTAAACATTATTTAAAATCTTTTTGTATAAATAAATTGCATTTTTACAATCATATAAATAAGAATTCATTGGCATATCATAACTTTGCTTGAAAATTATTTCAAAAGAGATAAGTATGTGGTAAAAAAATTATTTTCAGTGCTAGGAATGAATTTTAGAAACTATAAAAAGCTAGCTAAAATTTATAAAAAATTCATAATTACTTTAGGCAATCTAAAAATAAAATTATTTTATGTTGAAATAAATATAAATTTATTGTTGATAAAAATCTCAACATATAAAATATAAAAATCTTTGAGATTTTAAATTTATTGTTCTTAGAATATAATCAATTCTGGATATACATCTTCAAATATAACATAATTAAATATGTAAATATACTGGGGTTTTGTAACTAATAATTTTGTGTTTTTTTGTTGCAGTTATATTATAGTCTAATACTATTTATCATAATTATAGTTTTTTTCAAAACGTTTTTTATGTATAAAATAGATGAAGGCCACAATTAGAATATTGTCACTAGTTTTATTATTTAACAGATCGAATTTTTTTATTATTATTTTTCAGTAAAGAATAAAGACTTAGGCTTTGATAATAGGTTTTCTGACTAATAGATAAATATTAAATATAACTATATGCAATATTATTAAGAAAAAGGGTATTAAAGATTAAAACCAAAAGTAAAGTAAAGTAAAATATTTTATTTTATTAAATTATTTGCATATAAATAACTCTCAATGATTCGCTTTTTCATAAAAATTGAATAAGTTTTATTCATAGAATTAAAGATAATCAACAAAAAATTATTGACAGACGAGAAAGGGATTATATTAATATTTTTGTATCTTTGTATTTATTTTACCGCGAAATACATCTAGCCATTTTCTATGGATCATCTTCGATTTTTGTTTATTTTTAACTTATGCTTATCGTTTCTCTTAATATATTCGCTTCCCTATGTAAAAAACATTAAATTTCATAAAAATTGAAAAATAAACTCAATTTACAAACACTACTTTTTTATATATAAAAAATTAAATTTATAATTTCAACTGACAATATTTTTCTCATTTAAATTGGTTTAGAAGATAAAATATATCTGTATATATTTTTAAAAAATATCAGATATGATCAATAATATAAAAATTATTATAATGTATATTTCTAGCTTTACAAAACAGAATTCAGACATGCAGAAATATACCATAAATATTGCTTAATTAAAAATAGTCAATTTTTTGAAATATGTCATCTTTATACTAACACGGAAACCCATTTTTATCTATGCTGATATTATTTTTAGTTTTTAATTATTTAAATTTGATTATAACGATCTTTGTGTCGCAGTATAGACCAATATGGTAACATTAGATATAAATAAAATCTTTTCTTGATAATTTAATTTTAAATATTAAACATAATGGCGGCATGTAAAAATTAAACATTCAAATTTTATGACGGTTTTTAATAATATAACAACAAAAATATTATTTTAACTTTACTATTGGAAATCCACAAGCATAAAAAATAATGGGAAATTGTATTATAACTACAAATAACAATCAGGACTGTCTAATTTGTTATTTTGTATATTTTTTCATTCATAGACAAAATTAACTATTGGATTTATTTCATTTCCGAAATAATAAACACATTTTTATGTAGATGATGTGATATTTGGCAGAAAATCATGCAATGATCGAATCCAATATATCTCGAAGAAATAACCTTTCCAATATCTTTGCTTCTGGAGTAATTTTCAGATGGCTAATTTTTCATTAGTGTTATATGAATAACTTTTCACGTCGATCTACTATTTAAAAGTACCATTCTTATACAATAATAGGAACAAATAAATGATAAATACACATTGAAAAATGAATTCTGGTGTATTTCTGGGAATAAAAAAACACCAATCTGCGCATTAAAAACATACATTAAGTAGATTTATAAAGTTTATAGTGTTATTCGTGGTACAACATACATTTTTGTTACAGTCTTTTAAAAGTTTGTGGATCTGCATCTATTTTTGATATTTAGCTGTGATGGGTAATATAGTTTCTTATCCTTGTGAGTATCTTCCGTTTTAAGATCTTAAATTTTTTCTGTATTTCTACAATTTTCAATTATCTTGAATAGAAGAATTTGATTAAAATCTAATGTTTCTGATCTTAGTCATGTTCAAATTCTATATATTAGTTGCGTGTTGCTTCCAATTCCATAGCAACAATCTTCTTGGTTTTGTGTATGTCATAAAGATCCAAGAGATGGGTATTTGTGTTTACTATGGTCTGGAAATTAGAGGTGGCGTCATGTTAAATATTATATGATTCATCAGCCAATTAAATGTATCATAAAATGTGTTTCATTTCATCTTGATTCATGGTCTTTCAAATAAGTCTTTAGCTTCATCATTGTAGTCTAAATATCCAAATACCGATATTTCTTATTTCTGGAAATAATAATATTTCTTAGATTTTCCGAGTTTTTTATGTTCACATTTTTCTTTGTAGATCTTGTAATAGATTCATAATTGAATTTTTTTTGTTGCTTCTGTCTATAATATTTACATTTTATGTACTACGGCATTTAATCAAGAATTTTTATACATCTTCATATCCTGTTCGTTTTTATTTTATTTGTTTATGGAATAACATTCTCTGTCTTTACATTGGCTTGCAATTCTAATTCTTGATTCATAATTTCTTGGGGTTTCCCAATAAACATACAATTTATTAAAACAAGATCATTAATTTCTTTATATAATGATATGGAATGAATTTAATTATATAGTATACTTATACTGCTAATAATCGTCTTCAAAGCTGTGGCAGAAACGAATCCAATATATACTCATTATATACATTGAGCTTCTATCATACTTTAAAAAAAATATATGCTCCGGTATTTTAATGATTCACCATTGATAATTGTTATAAATTTCTATTTTAATGAGAATTAATCAAATTTAATTTTTTAAGACTGATTTGTTATATAAATTTTTTTTATTCCAATGCCTAAAATATAATTTTATTACATAATGCGAGTTATTTGCTTTTATTTTTAACAAAAAAGATTTTTTTTAGCGTAATTATAAAGATTTTTACTAATATTACTAGAATCAGTTATTTAATACTCTAGCTATATGAGACATATTTACCATAGATGATAAACCTGAACCGCGCAAGATTCAAAAATCTCTATATCAAGGATAATATTTTTGATTCTACGCTGAAAATATATTTGTCATTGTTACTTGATAGAATAAAATTCTGTTTTTTTATAGCGGAATATATATTTCTTGAAATTTAGCTCTTTTTCAGTTGTTAGAAACAAATTTATATATATTTAAATGATATTTTTGGATTTTATCTTAAAGCATCTTTGCAGGTTAAAATATTATTTATCATCTATTTTTTTCATTAGTGCAAAGCACTTAAATTACAATATAAAAACTTATATATAAATATGCATTTTGAATGTTAAAAAACATTCCGAGATATGATCAGATAAAAATGACATCAGGCTATATATTTTAGTTTTTATTGAGATATAAAATATTTAATATCGCACGAAAAGAATATGAAGCAAAAACTACACTAAAAACGTTTCTTTTATTTTTGCTTAGTATAAAAACATTTTTAAACGCATAACCTGTATCTTAATAAAACCTTAATACGCTATTTTTAAATTGTAGAAAAATATAATTGTATAAATAAATATATAATATTTACTAAAGCTAGGAATAAATTCTTTTCGGCATTAACATGAAGAAAATACAGCAATTGTGGTTCTTTATAATATCTTCAATATAAAATAAAATCAACTACGCTATATCATAAATGACTCCAGATTGTTGTTTTTGATTTAAGAAATTCATTCTTACATAATTTTATTGTTCGCATGATATGCTCTGGCACTAAAGACATTTGCTGTGTAAAATTCCATCATGTAATATGTTTTTTGTTTCTTAATACAAGGTTTTTACAAAGTTTTAGCAAAAAAATAAATTAAAAAAAAGAAGTTTATGTTAAACATAGGAATAAATATGAAACTAGTCCTTATCTTTTGAATTTATCATAGATATTTATTCTTTTATAAAAAATATTCTCTTGCTGGACGTAATTTCATTTTAACAAGATTTTTTACCTTATATTATGCCGAAAGTTAAGAATAAGCTTTTTAATCATATATTTAAATTTAATATATTGACAAAAATTCAAAACTTCTTCGTTGAAATTTGTTGTGAATATGAGGATGTTGAGAAAATATGTTTTTTATCGTGTTATATTTGCCTTAAAAATATAAAATGCAACAATAAATTAAAAAATATCTCAATTTTTTCTTGCAATATGCCATCTTTATGTGTGTATAATGTTCACATTAAGCAGAATTCAAATACAAGTTAATGTAAAATATGTATTTTCAAATATACGCAAAATCCAATATGAAATACATATTAATTAAGCTTTTTATGTTATATTCTACTTAATTTATCAAAAATATTTTTTTTTGATGGCTGGTATTCATTTTTTATATGGAATATACTTTATTCATGTAAAAAAATGTAGCATGACAGACAATCATATTTTATATCACAATTATTTTTTCTTACAAAAATATTATGTAGATTAAAAAACAAAAACTTGTTTTTTTTATATAACTTCAATGTTTTTCCTTTTCGTCAAGTAATCAATTGAAATAAATGTATAAACCCCTCTTGGGATCTCATTCAATTATTCTAAAACAATTGAAAAGCATTTTTATATGCTTCTTATTGTTTTTAAATGCTCTTTATATATATCTGGACCATATACAGATTCTAAAACATGTAACTATAAATAATTTATATAGCTTTTTATTATTGCCGTATCGCATAAAAAATTTATATTTTTTTTACAAAATATTTCCATAAATGCTGTTTTTTTTCAAAATAACATTTTTTGCAGATAAAGGAATTATAATTGTTTAAAAAAACGTAAATGTTTTAGAACTATCTAAATATATAAGAAATATTTAATAAAATCAATTTATTTTAGTTTTTTATAAATATTATCGTCTTTATAAATTCTTTTCACAAAATTGAAAAAGAAGCGCAAGATCACATATACTGTTTTTGAATACGTATATAAAATTAAGATTATATTTTTCGGTAGGTATAATTTTACTATGTAGTTTAGATGATTTGAGAAAATATGACAAAAACATTAAATCGAATTTGTGTACCTACAATATATGCATAGTTCGTAACCAAGTAAAAATATTTCACATACCATCCGCAAAATAATGTATATTATTTTATAAAATTTATACTCGGAAAGAATCATACATTATATTAGTCTCGTTTCAGGCATTTAAAATATCTAATTTGCTATTTTACAACAAAAGAAAAGAAAGCAGACATTTTGTGTTACATTTGCCTTTTTATACTGCATATATATGAAAAAGCTGCCCATCGGGGTTTGTTGCCTAAAAAATTTTAAATAATCTATAAAAAATTAAAATCTGATATATTATAGGTTCCGTACGCTCTATCCGATACTAATATATCAAATGAGTTATTTGATATAAATATAAAACAAAACGGATATAAAAATAATTCAATATTTTATATATGTTATATCCTAGAAAATGTTCATATGCTACAGGAGACTCAAATTTTTCTTGTATATTTTTAATTTAGTTGTTGACATTTTAATATTTTTCTAAATATATTCAATATTTTCTTCGCTTTATACCACCCAAGGATTAAATTATGTCTAGAAACAATGAAATGAACCTTTTTGTACATACGCAATCGCTTTAAGTGCCCTTATTTTTGATCATTGTAATATTTACTATCACTTTAGGCTAATAATTATAGACAGAATGAAAAATAGATTTATAATGCACAAGATTATACATTTAAGCACGATTTCATGTAAATAAAACCAAAAAAAATACATTCAGGCAGCAATAATTATAATAATGACGTTATAAAATTTATAAATAGAGATGATATTTTTTTTAATAAATCATTTTATCTAAATATGCAAACAGTTAATATTTAAGAATAAAACTTATAAAGACGCAAAATTATAACGAATGAATGATAAATAATTAAGATTCTTAGAATAAAACTATAAAAAAGTAAAATCTATATCATGGAGAGCAGAATCATTTAAAATTCAATAAAATAATTGAAATTTACACGTATTTCTCAATTGACATTACAGCACTTCAATAATAATTTGAGGGCTTAATTGTTTCAAGCACATAATAATTTGACATTTTTGTTGGTGAATATAGGTGTATCATAAACCATCACGAAATTAAAATTACAGTCCTCTATACATCGAATCTGGAAATTACTTATTTGGGATCATAAAAAAAGACTTAAAGTAATTAACAACATTGGGTTCGTTTTTATGCAGTTTCAACTTGTGATATCGATTTGATAATATGAGGCAAAGTCAATATATTACAAAGGTGATATTCTAGTATTAAAAGGCATTTAAAACAATATACAAGACTTATTTAAACTGTACTCATTATAACCAAACCTTCGTGTGTGATATTTTAGTTCAAATGCGTCATAATAATGTGAAATTTACATTTATAAATATTATCTGCCTATAAAATCACTGAAGAAGCTAAAATTCTTTCATTGTCAAAATTTAATATGTTTTTGTAATGAATTATGGGGTAAGTTTATTTTTATTAGACACTAACATTATTCTCCTCATATGAATCGATTCGATTTATTATTTTTCGTTCAAACAAATAAATTGATATACAATCTAATTAGAGGTGTTTTTTATGTCATCACAACAATAAAATTGGAAATCAGCACAATATTTTATAAATAAAATTTAAATAGCTTATCCGATAAAATATTGGGCTTGAACCATATTTAATAATTTTTATATTACAGTAATAATTTAAAGTATAAACAAAAAATTCATGCATTTGCTAAATAATCAATAATAAACAGGAAATTATATGATTATTTTACATTTTCTAAACATTATCACATACAAAAATGCTATATAAACCGAGAAACCTAATTAATAAACTTTTAGAATATAATAATTTTATTTTGACAAATTTTAGGCTATTAGATCATACGATATCTTTTAATATCGTATATTTGCATATAAAGATTTCGTAACAGAAATCCCCCTTTTCTACCATCAGCCAGATATTGAGATGGTTCAAATACCCAAACCTAAAAAATTATATATATACAGGCATTAATGTGGATTTTAGGAGTCAAATCAATCGTCAGTATAGTTCAAGAATATACATAGCTGTTGATAATTTTTAAGGCTGGGTAAACATATGTCAAAGGAAATTAAAAGTCAACTTTTATAAAGAATATAGCACCTATACACACATATATATGATAAATTTAATTTGTGCATTCTATTACTTGAACTATTTCTTTTAACGCATAAAAGCAGATAAATAATAAAATGCCTGTATGAAAAATAATTTCCACATTATTGTATCATCAGAAAACAATTTAAATTTCGTATGATTCCAAATAACACGATAAAACATTTTAATTTATTTTTTTACATAGAAAACGATTTCTAAATATATAAAAATAATATAAAAGGCCATATAAATGATCTAAAAAAAGAAATTATAAATCTCTGTGCTTAACAAAAAAATATTTGGTTCATAATTAAAAAAATAAATGTTTTAATCATAAAAGAAGTAAGTCTAAAAGGATAAATAAAATCTAATCTTTATTTTTTATCCAGCTCATTGTATTTATTCATTATCTTTGAGTGCATGAATGTTTTAAAAGGCAAAAACTACGTATTTTATTCGGACCCATATATAAGGTATTTTATCGAAGTCATAATATATTCTTTTAATAGAATTGACATGTAATTTTTTTGCCCACGCATTCTCAAAAAATTAATATTTTGCATATTTACTAGATATATTAGCACTAAATTCATAGTCAATGCATTATTTGTCATTTTATCTGTTTTAAATTTGAATCTGTTAAATGAATTTTTACATCTCTATAAGGAATATTAAAACGTAAACTTTATAGTTTTGGGCGCAAAAAATATTTTATTTTATGTTTTTTTACTGAATGAATTATATTTATTTAAGATAAAATGGATTAAATTTATACTATTTTTAACCTCTAATAGATGTTATTTTATTCTTTTTATGATTATCATAACAACTCAGTTAGAATATCTTTTTTTTGTATTTACTTTCAACCATGAACCAATAATATATTTTTTATAAAGAAAGCAGCTAGCAACAATATATTTCTTATGTATTCTTTCTTTTTTTCTATATTTTTTTACATATGAAATATATAAGCCATAGATTTTATTATTTAGATACTTTTATTCAACTTTTTATATAAAAAAAGTAGCTAACTTTATTTAGACCATAAAATACTTACAGTATAAATCCTGGTAATATCAGCTGTTTTTTATATGATATTATCAATAAAAATTTGCTCAGTATGTAACAAAAAATCATTTTGTGTTGCATGAAAAGTACTCTCTTATGGATTACAAAGTATCGCTTATTTATTGCTTTTTTACTACTAAATATACTAGCCTAATATTTTTTCTGTTTACTAGTCATATTATCTGCTTATTTATTACTCAAATTAGTAATTGTACAATAAATTATAAAACATTTTTTATGTTCTAATGCTATAATATGTCGGGCTGATCGCAATTTTTTGCTGGGAATTATGTGAAATTTTTCACTTAATAAAAATGTTGAATTAAATACATATTCAATGTGTTTTACTTGTTTTACATTGATTTTACATCTTTTACAACGAGATTTTGTATTTTTCTGCTTCGTATATACGCTTACTTTCTTTGTGATATACCATTTATTACCTTGCCTTTATTTTAGATAGATAGATAATAAAAAAACATAAATGGACTCAATTTTTCGGAATTAATGACTTATACTAGAATTCTAATATCCATCTAATATTTTCTAAATTTTAAAAGCGTATGAATTAACAACCTAATAAATAATCCTAAAGCTTAGTTTTTCAATATACAATAGTCTAATATGTAAATACTAGAAATATTCACAGAAAACGTTCTAGTAGAAGAGTTTGCGAAATAAAACTTACAGTTAAGTATTTACCTTAAATTTTAAAATCCAAGATTCAATAACAAATACTATTATTAATATGTGTAGTACATAGGGCACGTATATACAGATTTGACACACTCTAACACAAATATATATATAATATATTGTTTGGATATTTTTTTTTTGCAAAGTTTAGAAATTTTTCGATTATAAGATTTTTTTATCAAAAACAATTTATAAATCTGCCTCGTTTTTTGAAAAAACTAAGTTTCGGCATAAAACATGCAAAGGATCACTAAAAATATACAAACCATCAGAAAATTTACAAATATTATACAATAGTAATCTGTCAATTATTTGTTAGATATTTGAAGTATATATTATTCTTGAAAGTTAATATAGCTATAAGAAATTAAATAATATTTTACTATAGCAATTTTACGGATGAAAATCTATTATGAGCTTAGATTTGCATACAAATTTAGTCATATATTTTTATTATAAGTAAAGATTAGTATTCTCACTGTTTTTTAAACATATCTTATATACTATTTTCTGATCGACCATTTTAATTAGCTAGTTATATTGAAAAAAAGAATTTATAATGGTAAAAATATTGTCATAATATGAAAATTTAATTTTTATCCACATAAAATTCAAAAATCATTTATCAAAAATCTGTAAATTTAAATATATATTACGAGCCATATCGTAATACTTTATAATATATTAAATTCAAAGTATGGATTTTCAAACTTTTGCAAAATGTTTTAGCCTTTTCTATCTTATCTATTTGAGCGCTCTGATAATCAAGGATAACGAAACTGAGATATTAGGTCATAAGATCGAGCATTATTTCACTTATGTGCAATAATTTTTTTTTGGAAAATGTAGTAACAACTCTTATTATAGACGTGAAGAGCTTTTAATAGTTTATATATAATATGATAAATCTACTTGGTAAAAAAAACACGGGTAATCTCAAAATTTTAAAACCAAATAACTTTTCCTTCAGAATTTATAAACTTAACGATAAAAAAAATGCCTCCAACAATATATATAAAACGAACCAGAATAAATAAAAATAGAAGCTAAAATGCTAACATAGATTCCATTGATTTTCGACAGAAAATACCTTTAGGTCCAGTATGAAAATCCAAACCTTATAAATATATAGAAAAAAAATAGAAAAAGCAGTAAAAAGACGCATTTTGTAGAAGTAAGAAAATAAAAATACACTAAAAAAATTATGTATCTAAAAATAAAAACATGAGAGGGCCATAACATAAATAATAAGAAGGTTTACTCACTAAATACAAATAGTAATATAGTAAGAAATTCGATTCACGCTTAAGCAAAGAATTAAAAAAATAATAATAAAATAAATAAACTAGAAAACAGCTTCTTTAAAATGTCAAAACCATTTTTTAATATCGGAAAGATCATACGGTATTATAAGATTAATCCATAATTCTCAAGTGGTTTCTAAGGATGTTTAAAAACTTATATATTATTTAAAAAAAAATATTTTGTATATATAAGGCATATATTTATATGGAAGTTTGGTATAATTTACATTAATGTTTATGAAGCCGAATGAGTATTTTGAAGGGTTTTAAAATTCTTATCATATATTACGAAATCCACATGTAATCGTAGACATTTCCAGCCACAAAAGTTTATATTTCATAGAAGATCAAGTTGTAAACATTTTTTTATAAGTTCTGAATTGTTCACTTTGCGCGCAATACGAGTAATGGAATAAGTTTATTCTAATTAAATAGTTCACATATATCTGAAAATACTAACTAAAAAAAGTATATATATAAGCATTTATTTTAGAATTTTTATTTTATAATAAAAGTTTATTTTTTTGAGCCTTATATGCATAAAAACAGTATATACAAAAGAAAATAGCATTAACTGTTGTTATTTTTATGTGTTTATCATAATAATTTGCAGCATCTTAGCACAGATGCTTTATATAAATATTTCCCAATTAAAATTTTATTTTTTGGGTATAAAACATTTTCAGAAAAAATTTGAGAAATTTTGCCAAATATCACACATAAAGAGTTTCTCATTTTTATCTTCATGCTAAATTACAGTGCCATATAATATTATCTGAACTGCTTTATGAAAAAAATATTTATATATTATTAATAACATCTAATGTTACTCTATTTTCACATAAAAATGACGTATATACGATTAGTAAAATATTTTATTGATGATTACGCGCATGTAAGTGAATGAAAAAAATATTAAATATATATTTAAAACTTGGCTTTTTTTTCAACTTAATAATGATTGATTCACAGAATAAAAAATATATAATTTGTAATGTGAATCTTTTTTTATTATTAATTAAGCGTGTTAAATATGGTAAAATATTTTTTAACGAAAAAAGCCATGGCATAAAAAAAAGAATTATCTTCCATTATGTAAATTGGTAATTTAAATATAAACAAATAGCATGAGAACTACTCGGTATTTTTTAGAAGTTTCATGCTAAGTTACTCTTTGTCTTTTATATTTTTGAAAAACGTTCATTCAACTTGTTCTATCTCGATTTTTTTAAATCACATTGATTTATCTTTGTAGCAAATTAGTGAAAAAATCCATTAAACGATTTATATCACGTAAAATGACAGTTAAGGTAATTATCTTTTTTATTAAATTGTGAAAGCATAATTTTGTGTTTGTTTAAACTTTAGTTTCATTTAATATTTGTTAGATTTGTAAATATATTTTAAAATCAACAATATGCATGAATATATTAATAAACAAACATTTATTATAAAGTTCGATGAAAGCGTGAACATCTTCTTACACATTTAAAATATCTCAAAATGCCGTGAAGTGATAAATTTGAAACATGCGTTTTATCGGGTTTATAAAACTACTGCAAAAGCGTATAATAAACTTAACTACAATAGAATAACAGAAATGGTTTATTATGTAAATATATTGCGCCATTTTAGAGTCTTTTCTGACACAGAAACTGTAAATTTTTGTTGAACCACAGCATGTTTATAAGGTGCCTTAAAGCTTTCTGTGTTATAATAAAAAATTAAAAATATTAAAAGAATGATTTTGCTTAGTATTCTAAGACATGAGAGTCGTAAATGCATGAAAAAAAATACTTTTAAGTCCAACTTTAACAGCTGCGCATTTCGATTATTTTCGATAACAAAAAGTTTGTCTTTTTATATGATAAATCCTATAGATTAAACAAAGACAACTTTAGGGTTAGAGAAAAAAATTCATTTTATTATTAATTAACGAACAGTATGATGCACAACAAGTGTGTTATTAATATACTCATAATGATTCTGTCGCCCTTTCATGTGATATGTTGCAATTTTTGACCTATTGAAGCGGCTAACAAGCCTTTTTGTTAGTTATCTTGCGTCTTTACTATGTAGTTTCTAGTTTAGCACCTTATGACAATAAAATTATTATGTCACTTAGTCTTGTCTAGTGAAACAGAAAAAAACCTTTATTAGTTGCTATAATGGCGATATGCATAATTGTGTTAAAAAAATCACTTTGATTTCTTTGTGTTTGATTTAGAACTTTTGGTTTGATGCAGTTTAACCTAGTCAAAAAATCAGCTTTATTGTTCCCAGTAGGCCTATGAATTTTAAAGAATAGATAATTTTAAAAATATTTTTATGTTTTACCATCCATAGTAATCTTTGAGTTTTAGGTTGAGCAAATTTGCATCAGAATTCTTTAATAGATTGATGCCAAAAAATCTATTCGAGCAGTCTGTGATTCAGTTTTATTTGTGATAATTATAGGTTTTAATGAAAGAAAAGATATGAATAAGATAATATAGCATAAACGCAAATCAATCAATAATTTTTTGGGGGATTAAGGTGTTCTATCATGGAGAAAGAAAAAAACTTATAAAACAAATAATTTACTTTAATTACAACTCAATGAACAATTCAAAGATAGCTCTTGATTCGAAATTTTATCTTCCTTAGAATTGTCTTTAAAAAATTACAATGAGTCTAAAAATACGTTTTAAATATAAGATATTTACAATTTTATTCGATGTTACTTTCTAACTTTCAACTATCATTTCTTCAAAATTCAGTTATAAAATACTCATATTCATATATTGTAAAATAGATTTGATATTTCCATTGTAATAAAATGTACTTGAGTCTAACAAATTATATTCTCGGCAAAAAATATGAAAATCTTCAACTTTATTATTGTGATATGTAGATTTTGATATAAGGTGTTCTTTGTGGATTAATATTTCGTAATAAAGAAGCTAGTTATTTATTCTAATTTTTCTTTGTAAATGTCACATAATCATTTTTATGTTGTATTTCTTTGTTTTTATAAATTAATATAGATATATTTTCTTTTCCCTGCCTTTTATTTGCTATTTCTTTTTCTTTCTTCGACATTTATACCGAAGCGTGCATAGAAGCATCGAGTTTTATAATATGATCCAGTTAATTTATTAAACACTATATGTATTTCAAGAATTTGTTTTATATGATTTTATGTGATAATCTATTATATATATCCAGAAAACAGATACAAACGTTTCCTTTAAATATACGTATAACATTATATACAGGCGTAACCAATCAGTTTTTTGATTCTAAGTTCTTCATAAAATTTAGGCGCTATAATTTAATTATGAGAGTGGCTATATACGATTTATGCCAACATATTGTGGTTTAATTTTTAAAAATACAGTAACACATTTACTTTATAGTTATACGAAACGATTTACTTATTCTGTTCGTTCTTCTTTAATTTTTTGTTCGTTTTTTACATGTATGTGTTTTTTATAAAAACTTTAACTCACCAGATTCGTTTCTTTGCTTAAAATAGTTATTTTTTTGTCTATATTTGTTGCTGATACATGTAAAGGATTCAAGTAAGTGTTCATCTCAATAATATTATTTCCTTCTTTTGCAATGGATAAAAGTTCTTTATTGTTTTTTTGGTACAGTTTATTTTTAATATTATATTTGATCGATTAATTGAGTTTATCGCCAAAAATTAAAATAAGCTTATATATTCGATGTGAGTCTGTGTCGCTGTCATAATGTTACGCATATAACAGTTTTCTTGGATTTTTATGTCTTTCAGCATTAGTTGGTCAATAAATTCATGATCAAACTCGATGATTTTTGTACAGTACTGTATGGAAGAGAATATACATCATTGATACTGTTAAGATATTCATACATAAAATGTGTTTTACTTGCGATTGCTTTAGCGTGTCTTAATATATATAACAGATTATCTAAATGGGGGTTTTCACATATAAGAACCTTTAAAATAAAGAAATAATTACTATGAATTTTAAATAATCTCATTACATCACATTTTGGGCCGAAAAATTTATATCGATGCCAGATTTTGTTATTTTTGTATCTAAATGACAATCATACGTAACTAAAAAGCAATTTTTGATATTTATCATAAGTCTTACCATATCTAAATATACTTTGTCTACATAATATTCTTTATTGGACCCATTATTGTACATTTTATCAAGATACGTAGGATTTGTGGGAAGTTATAATTGTGGGATTTACTAATATAATCGCGTAGTTTTCCAGATTATTATTTTGAAGCCTTGTTACATTATTAATATCTTGTTTTTTATTTATAAATGAAATTCTTTCACTATATATATTTTTATATTATTTATATCAGGTCTATTTATATTATCACCATAGCTATTACTGTAGAATAAGTGGACATTTTCATTATAATTTAACTTATAATCTGAGATTCAATAACAATTTATATTCTAATAAGAAAATTATTTCATTTTCTTTAATATTTGAAATAATATCATTAGAAACGATATATTCAAAGCCAGTATATTGGTGTTTTCCGGCAATAAAATCCTTTCATCTTCTCGATTTGCAGCTATATACATAACGTTCCAACATTTTCTTTTCTTTATAATATCGATCGTTGACATAAAGATTTAAAAATCGAATTCATAGTTTATATATTCATAGCGAAAAAATATTTTCAACTGGATAGATTTGCATTAAAAGATAAGCATTATAAGTGTTTTTATAAGTATTTTCTGTTTTACCTTTTTCAATTTTATTATTGTGCCAATCTTTAAAATATTTATAGTCTGCTAAGCACTTTTTTTTCTGTTTTCATCATCAATTCATCGGATGAATAGTAAAAATTTGTCTATAATGCACAATATAATTTCTTTGTGTTTGCATTCCCATGATGTACACTCTATTGACATCAGAAAAACTGTAATAAAAATCCTTCCATATATACATGTCCATAAACTATGATTAGGTTATTCATCTTTAAAATCCAAATCAAAGAATTTATGCAGTGAAGGTCATCAAAAAATTGATAAAATAAAGTGATACTTTTAAGCGTATACTTTGAAGCATTCGAATCTCGATTGGTACATCATTTTATATATGGATATAATTAACATCCTTTTATTGAGGAAATCTTCATCAAAAATATCCATATGAAATTTATTGCTGATATTACTTTTGTGTCACTGAGAAATCTTATCATCGCATTTGGAAGATTTTAAATTGGTATGTTAAAAACGATGTTTATTCTTATCATCAAGAGAAATGCAACTTTTGCACATCTGAATGTCAGAAAAACATTCTTCTATCGTATCCATCACATTTATATTTTGACAATAAACGTCAAGTTTTATTTTTTTTCAATAAATAGTTTTCCAAAATAGAATAATCAATTCCTTCAAATTAATAACCGATAGTGTATATTTATTACCACACTTAAAGTCTTTAATCCACCCTTTAAAAAAGAATAAAATAATAACCCAGTGGCAGAGTAACCATATTTCATCAGACAAAAATGTAATTCTGAATATATTATTTAATTTCTTTCTCAATAAAATCTTTTTCAAAGTCAAGATTCTAAAAAAAATTTGAAAAAATCACAAGAAATTAATAAATGCATTACTATGAATTAACATACTGTAAAAAGTGATAGCAAAAAGTTCCTGGATTTTTAAAACCACCGTTTAATGATAGAAGTTTTTTTAATTGTTAATCGCAAGATCTACTAGCTCCATTTATCATAAGATGCTCAAGCAAGTGTGCACTCACTTTTATAATGTCCTGAAATAGTCAGACAGCAATATATAATGAGCAGGCGCTATAAGAGAATTAAATATAATTACAATTAAAGATAATCCAGTTTTGAAGTTGTAAATTTTCATAAGTAAATTGATCGTCTTCATTTTAACATTTTGCTTGCTTCGGCGAGTAAAATTATAGGGATTGTTTTTTTGTAAATATTTTGATCTTGATAACATTCTTGTCAACCACTTATTATTTTATAGATTATGGAGTCTTTAAAATTAAAATTGGAGACAAAATCGATGAGTCGCAGATCTTTATTTTACGCAATAACTTATCATGATCGTCAAATATTTCTGCCAACGTTGGGTAAAACTAAATAGATTTCCAAATATAAATCAATATCCATATTTTCATTAGAAAAATATACAAAGTCCTTTAATTAACTAAGAAATAACGTAATTATTTTGGTATCATAAAAAATTGAATATCATTGTATATAAAACATAAATACATGCAGATATAATAGAATTTGGTGTATTTTTATTTAAATTAAATACTTTGAAAGATACAAAACATTTCTTTGATGAATACAATCTAATAGATTTATTTGAATATAAATATATTTTTAAGTTGTGTATTAAATCATTTTCTGATTTAATGCTTGAATTCAAATCAGACTAATTGATTTTAAAAGAGATTTATATCATCAACTTTATATCTCGTAAAATTCACATGTTTCAACATGATTTACCGCTTATAAACAAAATTTAATGTAAGCTATTAGAAATAAATGGATATAGTTTAGATAGTTTGTCTAGATGACTTCCATGCGTTATTAAATGTCTTTTATGAAAAAATTTAGAAACTAAATGATGTACATTTGCAAAATTCTAGTCTACAATAAATCAATTACCTAAGACATATTTAAAGCTGATTGGTCAACGGTGTATTTATTCAAAAATTTGGTTGTCTTGAAAGAAACAATGCAAAACTACAGTTCACTGTTGACTAAGTTATAACGAGACAAAGTACATCGAACTTTTTCCTAAATATTATTAAATTTTTATAAATAAAACTGTTTAAAAAGTATATTGAATATATATAATTATTTCTTTAAAGTTTAGACGAAAAACTATGCATTAAAACCAAATTTTTACTTTAAACTGTTGAATAATTATAAAATACAAAAAAAAATTAGACAATATAACACATAATATCTTAAACATGAAATATATGCTATCTAATACAATTTATTATCAGAAAAAAATATGTTTAAACTTGTTAAAGAGTCAAATTGCAAGCTTATGTTATTTTTTGATTTGTATATATTTAATTACTATTGGTAAATTTTCTACTTATTGATATACTTAAGTTTTTAAAAAAATACCATAGCACGATAAAATATAGAAAATTGTTTTTTTCTAAATTCATACTGAAATTCATTTCGAAAAAATTCTATTATATGTATAGATAAACATAAATTACGAATGTTTGTATTATGAATGCTGCGTTCCTGTGTTGTTTGAAATCAACTTATTAATCAGCTATATTTGTTTTTTTCGATATAATAAACCTGTAATATTACATATATTTAGAATATTAACCTATAAAAATATATTTGCTAAAAAAATATATGATCACAGGTATCAATTAGTTATATAATTTTATAACGATAAATTTTTTTGTTAAAACCTCTTTAATTATTTATTTTCTATTCTAAAATCACTAAGAATAACCTGATTTATAAAAAAGTATAATTTCTATAAAAACAATTTTTTCATTTTAATGATCATTATAATTAGTTGTTTGGTTGATATTTCTTGCAAAATTATAGTATAAGACTTTTTTTATTGCCTGCTGATTTTACATAATTATTATATTCCACCCATATATGATAAAATCTTGATTAAACAAGTATAAAGGCATTTAAGAGACTCGTATATCTTAATTGAGTAATTAAAGACTAATATTGGTAAATAACTTAGATTTTTATTGTCGGATTGTACGATCTACTGCATATTATAAGCAAGATTATATGTCATGGTAAATAAGAACTTGTAATTCAAAAAGATTACAAATTTTGTGCAATAAAAAAGCTAACTTAGGCCTATTCTAGCAATCTAAATACATGATGAAAATATCTAGCCTTTATTTACATTATTTAACAACGGGTTTTATATTACAAGTGAATCTTATAATTATATTAATCTATTTTAAAACTTATAATTATTATCTTTATATACTAAATATGACTAAAATTTCAATTTCTAATTTTATTAAGTACTAATATAAATGCAGATTTTTATTTTCAGGTGTTATTTGTTTATAAAGGATCGTGTGTTTAATGATAATCATACATAATAATAAAATAAACATTTAAACTCTATATTCTTGTATTTTATTCAATGTCATCATACAAAAAATTTTTTTCGGAAATTAGTAGATTGAAAAAAAATTCGATGTTTCTCACTTTAAATTAACTATGCGTTTTTTGTAATCTGGGATAGTGTATATTTTACATAAATAAAAATAAGATATACAATTCGATTAATTTTGTAGATTTTAGATTAGTTTCAAAAGGCCAAAGGATCACTTGAGAATGTATTTAATAATTTCTGAAGGTTGTATATGCTATATGATAAACATCTTTTATAAATTTAACTAGGTATTCGAAACATATAGTCATTTATTCCAAGGGACGAAAAGATCGTTTCTTGAATAATAGAAAAGGATTTTCTATCAATTAAAATAGTTTTGCATAAATATATAATCTGACAGTAAATCGATATTTTAATACATCTAAAGAAGCGATAATCAGACATGATATATTAGTTTGGATCAAACTAAGTTTTATAATAACAAAGTGGCAATGGAGCTATTTAAATACACAGTCGCATTTTAATATGTTTTAATTACATTTTTAAGTTAAATGTGATTGCTATAATTGCTAAATTCTAAGGCTAATAATTTCTCTATTTTTTTATAATAATACAGGTTATATTCTTGAAAAGAATTTTCACAATCGAAATTTTATATCACATCAAAATTTTATATATTTTAGATTGTTATTAAAGACATATTTATTGATACTTGTTTTTGCAAATTACAGTTAAATTTAAAAAGTTGGAAATGTTTTTAAGATTTAATTATTAGCTATTTGAATTACGAAAGCAAAAATTTAGTGATCTCATAATAAAAAATATTGTTTAATAGTTCTTTAATTTCTTCTATCTCCACATTAATCCATAGTTTGCCTACTTTCAAGTGGCTTCGTTGCTTCTATCTTTATGTTTTCGATATAAAAAACGCTACCAATAAAACCTCATCTACTAAAAAACTGAAGTATCAATTTAATCTATAAATACATATTTGACAAAAAAATTGACTTATATACTTGTTTTAATTTTTGATATTTAAAGCCATCTAATGTATATTGTTTTGAAATTTTGCAGCCATTAAATAACTTTTTTTTATTAAAATTACATAATAACGGTTATGCTGTATACATAAAATTAAGAAACGCATAAAAAGAATTTGAATTGTAGAATTATACCTTAATTTCTTGGTTCTTCTGTATATCACTATATTTGCTTATACAAAAATAAGTCTAAATTTAAAAATATATCCAAATTATAGATTTGTGAAAATATATTTATTATATAAAACTTTAAGTTGAAAAATTTTTAAGTATTTGGTATAAATTGAACATAAAAAAGAATATAAAAAAGTTTGCATTAAATATGATGGAATTGTATTCTATTGCTAAAACATCAATATATATAAGGCTAATAAATAACCAAAGAACCCAAAAAATTAAGACTATAAAAATTTAAAATCTTTATAATCCTATAGAAACAAAAATGGGATCTCAGGTTGGATTTGTACCGAGAAAATAAACATGAAAATGAAAGTATATAAACCAGTCGAAATATTCATATATTTTTGTATGTATTTTATCTTCCCTCTAACAACATCTAAATTACATTTTTAAAAAAATACAAACAAATGAAATTCGAAAATATGAAATAAACCAGGGGAAATATATATAAGACAATAATTTTTATTTTCAAGGCATGCAAAAAATTACCCACTGGATGGAAACTATACCTCGATTTTACATTTCAGTTTTCAAATAGTGCTATTCATAAATCTTCTTTTCAGTTCTTGTGTCATCAATATTTATTGTTTTTATCCGTTCATATTTTGCCTTTTCAAACGCCCCATTGTCGAACATAAAGAATTAGTGAACATTCGTTTTCTTTATAAAAAAATTGCTTTGATTACGTTCTACTAAGCGATTATTTTTATTACATTCAAAATGACTTGATTTACTTCAGTAGTCTATAATTTGCCATAAAACTACAAATTAAATAGAAATTTGATATGTTAGTAGTGTCTATGTTTATATTTCACCTAAAAAACTGTAAATTAAATTCAAGTTGGTATTTCAACTACTAAATATTATGCAAAACTTGTATTTCTTACATATTTAAGGAATTCTGAAAAAAAGATTGTTGTATTAGTGAATAAAATTCTGAAAGGATATAGCTAGACTATAATAATGCTAGAAAAATATTTTCTTAAATCCTTCGAAAACGAATTATAGCCAATCTTGTTTCAATGACCATAGACAATTCATTCAAAACTGTGTTTATTATTATTATTGCCGCAGATAGCTGATAAAAGTTTTAATACATAAAAAACTTGTTTATTGTATACTTAATATCAATATTTTGTTCCCAGTGTTTTATTAAAAGGAAGAAAATATAGATTATTTTTTTATTATGCATATAATCCTCTACATCCCACTTTTAAAATATAAAAACAACAATATTTGATAATAATAATAATAAATATAAGACTTTTTGTGTTTTTATAACTAAGCCTATTTAAAAAAATACTCCTATATACCTTTATTAAGCTGTTTTTTTAATAGAACAGAAAAAAATTAAATAAGATATAAGAACGGTATTATAATAAATTCGAGTTTTTAAATGGTTTGATATGTTTTTACATTATTTTAAATCCCTTTTGAATTTGTTTTTATATTTATATAAATAAAAATAAAAGAGAATAAGAACGGATTTAACATGAAAAGACGAAAGTTTTATATTGTAAAATTTATTCATAGAATTAATAGCATTTATCTGAAAATATTCGATTTTCTAACACTCTGTGTACGATATTTAGAATAAAATGTATATAAAACAAAGATTAGTGATGGAATTATCTTTTATAGGTATAAAATCCTTCTAACGAGATTACAAAATTAAGCAACGATAATATAAGTATATTTTTTTCTTGCTAGTTAGTTATACAGTATATCATATTCAACAGATAACATGCCATTGATAAAATAACAAAGCTTTTATAGATATTTTAATTTAACTTGTAATATTAAAAATTTTATTTATATTTATCATTTATCTTTTTTAAAAATATTTTCAGTTGTGATGGTTTTTGATGCATAATGATCTTCAAATTTAATCAATATAATTTATTTTGAACAGTATTCTATCTTTAGCTAATTTAAAATGCAAAATTGACAAAAGTGAATAAAATAAAATAAAAATATTTCTCGAAATTATTATATTTTATGCTAATATAATGAATATTCTAAAGAGAAGCTTCAAAATAAGTGGCAAAAAATCAAGATTTTGTTGCACAATACATAAGTATGTATCTGCGTTTGTAAATTTTATCAATTTTGATAATTAGTGCTTTTTATATTTTTTTTCAAAGGTTTACTGTATGTACTATTAGCATGTAAAAATAGAAATCAATGCTAAAAATAAATCTTAAGGCAAATAATCTTAAAATTCTTTTGTAGAAGGAATCGATATTTTATAAATTAATAGTATTTTATGACGATACAAAAATGGTATAATTTTGGTCACTTAACATAATAATTAACTATCTCATAAAAAAAGCCATCAATTATCTTATATCTAATTTATTAAAATCGTTCAAAGTTATAGTTTTAAGGGTTCATCTTATGTATACGTAAAAATATATATTTGGTGGATTTGTATTGAACATTATAAAAAAATAATAAAAAACCGTATATAAATATAATTTAATGCTTTTAAAATTCCTTATATATGATATGTTTATACGCCTATTCTATAAACCAATCTTATACATAGGTTCTTTCTTCAATATAAATGTTATATATAATGACATTTTTTAAATTTCGTAACAGCAGTTGTTGATTTTTATTATAGCGTATTGATTACAAATATTAGGTTAATAAAGGAAATTTTTATATCAAAGAACATCGGATGTGTCATAGTGACAGCAGCAGGAGCTTTTTGCGAGTTTTACAGGATAGAAAACACAGATTATATACTTTGAATACTAGATTTTGAATTATTGGGATATACTACTGGTCTAAATATACAAAAATACCATAAATTTACTTATCAAACTAAGAATCCCTGCACAAGCCTAGATAGCAATAATTCAGAAACTTGCACTATACCGCTCTATGCCACCTTAGATATATACAGTCAGCGATTTGACACCAAAAAATGCACTTTCTTCGATTGATTAATTTACGATAAGGGAAAAGATAAAAAAAATAGAATTAACACAATGTTTATAGAATCCAATTGATTTCTAGATAAAAAACAAAATTATATGTAAATTATTGATAAATTGGCAATGGAAAGAATCCCATCTGAGCTACGTGAAATTTTTATTGAAAATAGCTTATTAAATATTAACTAGCAGGATATTGGTAAATTCACGGAAAATTTTGAACAATACCATTTTTAGAAAAAATAGTACAGATACTGAGGCAACAGGCGTTTGTAATCAAAAGCCCATAACTAAACAATAATATTTTACTTATAACATGCAAAATAACACACTTTAAATTATGCATACTACTCGGATATAAAAAATCATGCCACTTAAGAGTTCAACATTTAACACATTTTTAAGGAAAGTGTATAAAAGCACACAAAACTATTTAAAGCTACCCACTAATAGCACAGTAGAATCATAATATTGGTCAAGATTTTTTTGCAAATCAAAAGATTCATATCTGCTCTGTTTATAGAAAATAACACATTAATTTTTTTAAAACAGATTCAATTTCAACAATAAACAAATTTTTGTTTTGATATTTACCGGTTCAGACGTCAGAAAATCACAGATAAAAATGCAATTTAATTCAAAAGAAAGAATATTTTATATAAAATTAAAAAAGGGTATTTTCTAGATATTATATTACGAGTAAAAAAACTCGAAATATTCCAGAAAACTTAAAAATTTCACATTAATTTATACTTAACCTCCAATAAGACGCAATTAATAATATTGGGTATGTATTAAATTTTTAACCAAATTAAGATTACTGTTACAAATTTTCAATCTAATACAAAAGCATATAAAACACATGCATAAAGAATTACAAAAATAAACAAATCAGATAGAGAAAAACAATGTACACAAAAATATTTATTATAATCGTAATAGATAAAGTTGTGTATTCTACATGAAGTTAGCTAGAAATAAAATAAATAAAGGTAGAAATACCCTTTAAGAAAAATAACAAGAAAAACAATAAATTATGTGCATAAAATAAAAAATATATAAAAAAATATCTATAAGAACATAGTACATAGGGATCGTGAATCGAGCTTATTCGGCTACCAGATGCAAGCTCGAGACTACAAATCTACTAAAGAGAGTAAAAAAAGACAGAACAAAAATATCAGTCCTATACTAGAAAATACGATATAACAGATGAATTTAAATATAAGTGTTTATTCTGCATTTTAGATGCACTATCAGATCTGTGAAAATTGCAATCAAGTAGAATGTCATCTCAAAAACTGTTTTAATTTTTAAAAATTGTCTATTTGTTCTTATAAGGTTAAATGAGATTTTTAAAAGAATGCTTATACCTAAAAAAAGCAGTTTTTTAAAATAAATAAAATTGGAAGTTTTCTAATTATAAGCTTAGATATTATAATTTTATTTTTTGAATCTAAAGAACAAAATAAAAAAGACCTCGCATATGTTCCCATAAAACTTATATTACTAAATATTTTACTATAAAAATATAAATTTCTTTTTCTTCAATAGTATTACATATACTCACAAGAAAATATCTCAAGTGGTTTAGTGAAGTGGAACCATCAAAAATCACAACAATATAAATCTACATTTAACTTATGAACAAAAGTCTAACACGATGTATCTATGTGTGATTTAGTATAACTTTGTTAAATTAATAATAGTTCTGCGAAATCACGGCTTTTTTTACACTAACCAAAATAAAATGACATAAATGTATAGAACTGCCCCAAAAGAAGAACTAGAGACTTATATATAAAGTAAATCCAATTTATAAAAAAACATGCAAAAATCAACCAAATATCAAAAAATCGTACATTTTATCGATGATGCCTTAACTTTGCAATAATTATAGTCTAATTGTAAATAAAAAAAAATTAAATGTGAAAAATTTCAACGAATCTTCTAGTATTCTAATAAAGCATAAATGAACAAAAATTTTTTAAAAAAGGAAATTTATGAATATATCAAGTAAGTAGAGATTTTTCGAAAAAATCGAACAGAAATATGTATACCTCTTAACCGACCAAAGGCTTTTTAATACATAGTATAAAAATTCCTTTTCTATAAAATTTTTATTCAAATTTTATGATCAAGATTTGTGTTTACACGAACATAAAACGCGATTAGGTAAATTTAGCATAAGTATTGCTGACCAAAATCTGCAAAATCGATACAAGCTGCAAAGATAATATTGCATGCTGAAAATAATAATTTCATGTTTTATTTTTTTTTATAAAATAAGTGTGAGCGGTTAAAAACAACTATTTGCTTTATCATATCTAAAAAAAATACTAGATTAATATCATACATGAACTAAAAAATTTTTGCAACAGCTGTTATTCCTCATTTTATACAATAGAAAAATCAAAAATTAACAAATTAATCGACGGGTCAACAAGATATAGAGAGCTTAGCAATATAATTATTAGAAAGATGAAATTCTAGGGATACTAATTTTAATTCTTTTTAGACACTACGGCATTATAAAAATTAAAATTAGAGGCAGGCTATAAAATCAAGATACGGACCAACAATAAGCATGACAAAAAAACCTTTTTTAGATATAAATTGGGGCTTTTGGTAGCATATTAACAGATAAAAACCTTTTTTACATTCAAAATATGATTAACATATTAAAAGATCATCACTTGACTGTAAAAAACCGATTCTTCTGTTTCAAATGATTCAATAGATAGCTGAAACTGTTTATAAGATATTACCTATAAATAAAAATTAAAAATATGTTCATACTTTGAAACACTGCAGAAAGGAAACTATAAGCAGCAAAACAAGCCACTATTTGTACATATAATTAGAAACTAGTGAAATATTTGTGTATTTTGAGGTATAAAGCATTCAATTGTTAAGGTTTTGCGATAAGTAAATTGCAGGAAAACACATATAAGTGTTAGAGAAGAGACATTATTCGTTATATAAGCATTAAAAAAAATAAAAGAACATTTCATACGATCACAAATTTTAGATTGATGACGACATTTTAATTAAAAAAGTTGTCTGACAAAGAAATTTAGTTCATAGTGAGTTATTGGCTAAAAATTCTCGAGGGATGTTTTTTTATAACAAACCGAAATAAAATGCTTTAATCAACAAATATGAACTATAAAATACATGGAAAAGATTTTAAAGGAATGAGTTGCCGTAATAATACTTTTTTTATTATTATTTAAAATCCTGCGACGATAAAAAATATCAGACAACACAGATAATCATATCTTAATAAATAAAATCAAATGCGGCAGAAATCCAATATAAAAAGATGATTAAAATCACTTGACTGAAAACCTTTCCACAATAGGCTTGTGAATCCCGATTATTGATCCGATAATGAATAAAAAAAGAATGGCTAAAAAATTATAAATTATATATGTTTTTTACGTATATGAATAACATACCATAAATAACTCTAATTTGTTTTACAAGGATTTGTATGATACCGAAATTTTAGGTTTTAGAAATAAAACAGCATATATAAAAAATAATGACTAAAAATTTCGGAATAGAAAGATAAAAATCAATAAATAAAATGTTGAAAAAATTAGAAAATTATAAAACTATTGGAGCTCTCTTTATTTGTGTTACATATTCTTTAGACATACATGGTAAAGGTGAAAATAAAAATGATAAAATATAAATATTTAATTTATATCATTTTATATTAAATTCAGATTAATAACCTGCATGCTTACATATCGTGTACTAATTTTTGTAAATTGGTTGCAAAATATTATGATATAACATATTTAGCATCAAATATACCTTTCTAGCGCACATAAAGTGTTTTCTTTCTTACACCACATTTTGTTTGTTTTTTTTCGCACTACTTAATGATAAAGTTTTCAATTATTGCATGTATTTCCATATCTATAGATAACCAGTAAAGTTTTGTTGCGTATTTTCATCAATATACACAGTGTAATATATTGATTCAAGAATATATAGTTTATATATTTTTTTAGATACGTTGTATGGTATGTTAACAACATTTTTATGCAAATTTCTAGCTAATTCATACATAATTTTATTAAATCTTACATATAGATAGCGAAAATTTGTTTCTTTAAGTAAAAAAATATATTGTGTAAAGGATATATGAAAACGGAAATTGATGAAAATTTTTAAAAGTTTAAATAATATTTCTTTAAAATTGAAATTTAGCTTTTGTCTTGCTGTTAAGAAAGTTGAATTTTATTTAAAAATGGGCTCGAATCATACGTTTTATAATTGTGCCATTAGATTCACACAAATTCTGCAACGAAGATATTGAATAAAATCTGAACACGTTAGCGTGCGTTTCTTAGGAGAAACGTTCATATCATACCAATAATATTTTTTATTGGATGCTCTTGAGTTTTAAAAACTGGATATTTAATCAATGTCACATTTACTGTATAATTTATTCATGAGCTTTTTTTCACTATGTTTCATACACCATGTTTGCTGTATCGCATGTAGATGGGCGGAAGTACTGACCTGTTTGGTAATAAAGAAATGCAAATACAGTGAAGACTATATAAAATAAAATCATCAACTGTAGATTATAATTTGAATATCATATCCTAATCGATAGCCGTTAATTTTATGTTTTTTCATTGTTATCTGATATTGAGTGATTAGTGGGCTGAAATGACCTGCCAAAAGTAAAAAAAGTAATTCTTTGCTTTAAATTTATTTTATATCAATCATGGCGATTTGTGAGTTTTAATTCTAACAATCTATATATTGGTCCGATCATGTACTTATATTTACAATTATGGATGGGGTTGAAAAATCATGAAAAATGTGTGTATGATCAGTACAGCAATAAAAAATTTTAGGCACAAACATTCAACTATATAGCGGATCAAAAATTTAAACTAATTATCTTCTAGAAATCTAATTGACCAGAAGAAAAATAAAACTTTAAACAACCGAAGAGATTATATGATAAGTGGTTAAAGAAAGAAAATCCAATAGAATATTCATAAGTGTAACAAACATTCATGGGTTCAATTTATTCATGCTTAAATGCAATTTAAATGGTATATGATGCAAACAGAACGAATGGAAATATATAAGTTTATTTTAAAAGATATAAGTGATGCTCGAAATTTAAAAAGTATTTGTCGGTTATAATAATTCTATATTACGTTCAAAATAATTCGGAATTATTTTTTCATAAGAATCTTGTAACTATTTATGTGTAAACATTTTTCCTATTAAAAATATTGTCTGTGAATGATCAAACACTATTCTTGCTGCAGCTATATTTTTGTGAGTATTAATTACGCATAATAAATGAATCATTAATGTTTTAAATATATATTGTAGCCATAGCTGTAATCATTGGAACTCTACATGAACGTAAAGATATAACTAAAATTACAGAAACCTATGCAATCATTTAGATTTTCTATTATAAAATGCTTTCTGCTTTTAACGAATATCAAAATGTGCTCATAAACATCAAATTAGATAATTTGATGTTTTATTTTGAATACCAGCTTTATAACAACGAAAAAAGAAGATAACTGAATGCAATAAGAATAAATATTATAATATATTGGAATCAGATTGCTCTAATAAAATTGTGACATATCTGTTATTCTTATCTTCATCTAATTACTGGCATAGACACATTTAGAAACTAAAATAAAAGGCTAATAAGACCAAAATAATAATTGAAAAAATAACCTATGAAAAATACAAAATTCAAGTTAATTAAACAAGAAATACACCTAAGATTCTCTTCGGTAGCAAAGGCACATATATATAGAAAAATATACAGTTTTAATATAATATGCCTATAGCTATAACTGTATATAATTCGAATTTTAGTTTATACGCATAGTAGAATTTCCTATTATAAAAAAGCAACAATATTATCATTTTCTATTTATTGGTTAAGTTTCATTTTAAATTTATATACTATAATGCGTAAAGCATAAAAAAATTTCTTACGACTACTTATCACACCTTTTGACACCTTCTACTGATCTATCTTTGTCTACTTTCATTCTCATTTCCATGGCAAATGATATGAGTAAAGAGATTAGAGACGCGTGGGAGCTTGAATTTATACATCAGTTATATCTAAGATAGGTTTACTTCTTAGTATGGTTTTATGCAATTTTATGTCCACGAAATCTCAAGTTATGATGTGTTGTATTATTTTTGTTTTGTATTTGCAAATATAACTAATTTATTCTGCAAAAATGTCATATTTCTTTTATTTCATATTTTGATTCAGTTAATTTTTTAAGGCTAGTTTCAATTTTAAATCAATAATATAAATTTTTTTTTCACGTGATTAATTATCAGGGTTATTGTATTAAATTAAAATATTTGTTATTATTTTGGTATTTGATTTATTTTCCATCTTCATATAAGCAAAATTCTTGTCCTGAGTTAGGCTTTGAAATTGTTTGCCTTCTTATATTTTTAGTGTCTTGTATATGAAAATAGATATCTCACAATTTCTTTGTGTTTACCCTGTAATCAGGTAAAAACCTCACTTGCATCTCGTTACGTGATAGTTGACTGTTCTTTTATTTATTTCTTAGCGTGTGAACACTCATCCTATCACCGAAGAACAAATTCTTCTTTGAAACAAAACAGAGTAAGCCACCTTTTTTGTTAGATATTTTAATAATTTTAATGCATTTTGACGATCTAAAAGGATCAAAAATTACTTTTCTACTGTCAAAATGTTTTTCTTTAATTTTGAAAAATAAATAATCTTGCGGATTTTCACCAGTAAATCTTTTTAGATGTTTCAACTACACTTTTTATGAACTGGATAATTCTTAAATTAGTAGAGATGTCCTTATAAACCTTTAAATTTTAAAACAGCACCCTTTCTTTATGGACATTTTACTAATATATGCCGTTTTTTTATAACTGGTAGATCAACTCTTGCTTTAAATTACAATATTACATAATTCAAATCTAATCTATATATTTTTACTTATTATATTTGTTTAAAACCAGGTTAATGTTTAATAAGAAATTATTTATAGCATTCCTATTCTTAAAATTGAATAATATACTCTTCCGGTTTTTATTTAATTATGATTATATAATCATTGCATGCGATTTTGCATGTTTATTACGAGCTTTGAATTCACTCTATTGATTAAGTATAGTTTTGCATAAATTACCTATGGTTTATGTTTTTTTTTGAATATAAATTGTAAGTTTTTAATTAAAATTCGAGTTACATCATAAAATTACTGCTAGATAATATTAACAGCAGAGCCAAGCATATATGATGCAAATCTGCGCATATTCAATAGTTAGAGGTTAACTAATTTCGTGTATTTGTAGGTCTACTATATAAAAAAAAAATTCATATAATATGGAATGAACATGCGTTTATAACGTCTTTTTTTTTGAAGTTTTTGATCGTCAGAAAACAAAGGATGATTTATTCCATACAAGTTATTACTGTAAACTGCGCTGATACCGGTACGCGTTTATATAATAAATGTATAGTGTATTATCATAAACAAAAAAAAATTCAGAATGTCTCATCGTAGTATTTCTATTAATTTTTTATTTTTTATTTATTATTTACTTCGTTTTAGATATTACCGAGATACTCTATTTATTGGTTAATTCGAGAATAGAAGATGATTTCCTTCAGAAAAAATCAGTTTCAAGTAAAAATATATGTTTTCTATTTTCTTTCTTGTATAGTTCTTTTTTTCATCAACCTCTTTAATACAAAATATTTTTACGTTTTTATAGATCGAAATATGCAAGAGTGCCACTTTTTTGTCTTGGATTCGTCTTATTGTCGTATTGTTTCCCACAATAAATCCTTCTATCCCCACCATTTATGCAATGTTTTTTAAATCATATTTTGTACTAAAATTCTAATAATTGGACACAGAAATGGTCATTTAAAATTTACTATTCTGACAATCTCTTGCGGTAAAAGCAATTTTACCAAATTAGAACTCTCATCACAATTTTTATATATCAAATATATTCCCATATGATTTTTTAAAAAAATTTATGAAGGCTACCCATTTTTTTAATGCATAAATTAAAGATTTATCCTGGTTCATTGGCATTTTAATACTGCATAGATCCTACAATGCTAATATATACGAATTCTGTTAACAAGCATACATTTTACTTTACGAATCGGTGGAAATAGACATGGATAATCATTAAAATATCTTTTATCATTATTTTACAGACCCCTTTATCACATTATTGTCTAAATGTCATTTAATTGTTCATTTGATGAACCGATTATATAGTTATTGTTTTCAGTCTGGCATCTATGGAAAAGTCTTTGATTAAGCTCAAGGTAATTGTTTTCTTTTGGAAAGTTAATGTTTTTTGATGTACTGATCTACCCTTTAAACATTTATTCGCATATTAGTCATAAAGCTGGTGGGAAATAATTTAAAAAAATTCATATATATTTTTTTATGATAAACAAGATGATTTCTAGAAGGTTTAAATTTTATATAAGCAAACATCCTCAGAAATACAATTATCTAAAAATAGATGGTGTTGTTTTTTCATTTCCTTTCTTAATTTAGTTTGATTTGTTGCATTAATATTTTAAAAGAAGAAATACTTTTATACAGCCGAAATTGTTTTTTAAATATATTTATATTTTTTGTTCACCAAAATTTTATATTAAACAAATTGTGAACTGTAATACCAGGATAAAACCATATCATTAGATTTTTCTATCTCTATATTGATAAATCCTAATCGATATACCATATTCTATCAAGATTTATAAGTTCAAGTGCTTCCTCAACTATAGAGTTTAAATGTTGCCTCGAAACAGCAGAGATATCATATACTTATATAAACAAAAATTTTCATACAAGTATTTATGCATGTGATGGTACTTAACACTGAAAATAAGAACAACTATATTACTATTCTTATAATTGATAAAAAAAATTCGCTATTAATACGTATATCTACTTTTTTTTATTAAAATATTCGATATTTTTTCTTTCTTATATTTATTTTCATGCTAATAAAAAAATAATACTTGTTTTAGTAGCTTATAATTTTAAATCTATTTTTATTTTGCTTGAAACATAAAATTGATTGAATTCACATTAAAATATAAGAAATACCATTAAGTCACTAGATATTGCACACAATGATCGTACCTTACATAATTTTATCTAAATCTTCAGTGGATTTTCATCTATGTCATTTTATCTGTCAACAATGACTATTTTTTTAATCGTGAAATATTTACGAATTTTTAACAAGAAGCGCCTGTATGTTAAATATGGATACTAGGAAAGAAAAAATAGGAAATAAGAACTTGGAAGAGTCATTCAATTGTCGTTCTTCAATCATTTTATTGTAGATAGATTTTATAAAATGCTATTTTTCAATAATAAAACAAGCATTTTCTCTAAGATTGCATATATAAGAAAATTATAATATTATATATGCAATATGTTAAAATATTCTAGTACGAAAAGTTTTCGATTATTTCTCTAGATTCAAATAAAATATTCAGTACAGTATTTAGCATGATTTTTGTTAATTATACAATTTAGGAAATCTTCAAACGTGAATATGAAATATTACGCGACATAATTATTAGGGAACGACGAATAATCTAGAGAATAAAGAATAAATTGGAAATAAAAATTTTTATAAATAAAAAACATGCTGGTTATCTATAACGGCTAATGTGGATAGAATTTATAGGATATAATGCATTAATTTTATATTACAATGTATTAAGTGGGCGATTGTATCAACATATAAATATCAAGATACAAACTACAAATGAATCTTAAGTCTATAAAATATGCATATACTATTTACTCGCCATTTAAGCACCCAAAAGAATATACTTTTATCTAAAAGGTCATATATATTAATATTATACGCCTTTAAATTCTGTGTTCTATATAAGGTAAATAATGAACTTTATCAAAAATGGCTCAATAGTATTACATTCACTAACTTTTTAAACAATAAATAATAAACGTAAAGGTAGACATGTCTTTACCGATATATATACAAGTGGCATTAAACTTCTATAAAAATCGTTTTTTATTTATTATATACATAAAAAAATAGAGCGGTTGTTATATTCCTTTGCTTAAAATATTCCATATTTTCTCAAAAAAACCACACCATGTGCTTAAAAGATTTGCGCATATTATAATAAAAATATTCAATTGTTGACAAATCTATAAGCATTAAACGATCGTTAAACATCATAATAAATAACCAAAAACTTCTGCACCTAGTAAAAAATACGTTTAAATGTTCTTTGATCGCATTAGTGTTTTTAAGACACTCTAAAATCGTTTTAAGATTCAGAATTGTATTTATAGAACTGTAAAGCCATATTAAAAAGCTGAAAGTCATGCAAACAAAGCTTTTATGATGGTTGTCTATTACATTTTTTAAAGTTTAATATTTTTTTTTCGAGCATGTAATAACCTGTAATAATATATAGAGTAAGTTAAATTTATGTTATAAAACTTCATATAGTTTAAATATAATTTATGCGCCTATTAATGCCGCTCATGCAGTTTATTTTTTAGTTGTTCTTCACCTGTATTATATTTGTTTTTTATTTTTTTTAACGCCACATAAACCAGATTATTTGTGTTTATATCATTTTTGCTAGTACTTTGCGAATAAAATTCATTGTGTGTAAATACGCTATGTTTTAAACATGCCTTATTAACCATCAATGTTTCTTTTATATTATCAGAGATATTATATAATATTAATGACTTCTAAAATTGAACGTCTTTTATTTTTACTTATTTTCTACCACTTTTGTCCTGTTATAAATGATAAGTATTTGATATTTAAAAATTTATTGGTATACAGAAATAGCAAATATAGCTAATTTATTTTTTATTTATGGGCCATATTTATAGTCGTAATTTTAGTTTTTGTTCTCAGGCACAGCTTGCTTGATTCTCTGTACGCACAGCGTATTTATACTTTCGGCTATCTTCTCCTCTCCAAAGTCTTCTTCAATACCCCTTCTTCTTTCGAGACTTATTTTTTCAAGGGTTTTTCTCAATCCCAAGGTTTGAATATATGCCTAAACCTGGTTTGTGACATCTAGTTCCTTCAGGTACCTTCTATGATATCGTGTCGCCACACCGTCCCATGTTATAGCATATGGGATAGTTTTTGTCTTGCATTTGTATATTAATGACAGTTCGGATTCTAGCAGGTCATATTTTCTCAATTTTTCGTTTTCAACTATGTTTATATTATCAATACTTGTCACCCCAATTTCGATCAGAGTGATGCAGTTCTTCTTTTTGTCATATACATAAATTCAGGTCTGTCATTCGATAACTTTATGTCTGTTTGCAAATATAATTAATAATAATATTCGACAATAAATTTTATCTTTAAAATAGAAATATGATAATGAGTCTAAAATTTAATCGGAATTTATAGTATTGTTTATTACATTCTGCATAAATATTTTCATATTTTGAAGCGTTTTATTAATCGATAAAAATAATTTTCTTCTATGGTGATTTGATTGCATTAAAATAATTTTAACGGCCGTAAATATTATCCAATAAATATAATCTACATCTGCTATTTTATAATTTGTTTATATACTTTAAATTCTATTTAAAAGTTGTAAGAACAGAATTAGAATAAAATTGTAGCATCATTGGGATCTTTAGTCAAGTATTTTCATCTTTTTATTGGTTTCTTAATTAAATTTACACGTATATAAATTTTCAGCTATATACGAATTTAATTTTCAACGTTTTTAAATAGTTTAAAAATTTAACTTCTGATTTTTTATAACATTATTTTTTCATTCATGTATTTATATTTTTTAAATCAATGATCTATGTGATATGTATTAATTTTTAAAGAATTCTTGTAGCATATAAATTACTAGAAAAACCTTTCATTTATTTATTAAGTAGATATTTACTATATTTCTAATTCTTTAATCGATACATATAGCTAGTTTAATTGATAAAACCAGGTCTACAGGAAACATCTATCCACAGATTCTTTTATTCACTCTATGATATGATCTATAAATTCCGCATCTGTTTATCCACAGATTATGAAAATCTAGAGTTTTTTAGATGAGGGTATTTTTAGATATTTTTAAGAATACTGTATTTTCTTAACTCAAAAGATCTACATCATCAAATTAAATTTTGAGCGGTATACATTTCGAATTTCCAATTCAAACCGAATTACACACGACGAGTCAATAATTTACGAAAATATTTATCTATATAATTTTTTTTATATCTTTTGTTGGTAAGTAATTCTTCTGTTTGGAAATAATTGAAAAGTATGATATAGCTTGCAAAATTTTATATTCAAAAGATGATTTAACTGTGCCTGATTTTTCTGACGATATCTTTCGGTTCAAACTAATTGATGCAATGTACAAAATTGACAGAAATGACCTGCCGTAAATTCTTATCTGAATATAATTGGTTGGATTAAAGAAAGTTTGAATAAAATATGGGCTGATTATTGTTTATATCATGTGTTTAATGTTTCCCCTATCCTGTAACTGAACCGATGATATGGAACATACAATTTACTTTATTCATTAATGGTTTTCAATCTACAAGCTTGTTTTAAAATATGATCAATTTATCTAATAGTATCATAATCAAAATATGTTCAAGTTTTAACAGGATATAATCAAATATACTGGTATACGATGTCCTTTTAAACGATATGAAATATAATTTTTAGAAGACATAATTTTGGCATAATCTGTTTCAAATTTTATCAAATGGATCTTTGAGGGTTTTAAAATATATAAATTATATCATTATTTAAATATCACATTCATCAAAAGAAAACTAACGATTATATTTTGTTATACGTTAAAATATTATAAATAGGGGTAGATAGAATAACTAAGATACATATACCTACTAAAAATTGTATAAAAAATTTACAATATAAATAAGTCGGTAGTGGGCCTCAATTGAATTAGACAGCGTTTCCCATTAGGCTAAATTTTAAAAAAGAAATATTATTACACATTGTTTTTATACCCTACTGTGTATAAAAATTCAGTTTCTATCTAGATTTGATGTGTTGGTTATGTCATAATAGTGACATAGAATCTGCGAAATTCACATTGACATATAGTAAAACCAAATCAATATTATAATTCATAATATAAAAATCTAAACGGATAATATGTTCAACCTCCGCGAGTTCGATATTTAATTTTGTGAGCTTATTGTATAATGAATGATATCATATGATTATTAGTGGATAGATATGGATGAAATTTATGGTACTTTTCCATACATAAACAGCCAACGAGCATGCATATGAATTTTCGTGATATTTTGTCTTGATTTTGTCGTTCGCATATAAATTAAAGGAGATGTAGAACTAAACACAAATAAAGATTACATTTCTTTTGTCATTCGTAAACTAAAAATGCTAAAAAAAATTATTATATGCAATTGGTCGTTTTTCAAATATTCGAGCTATATCATATACAAATAGTATATAAAAAGATGAAAAACAATAACGATGATTAAAACCCTTTTGAGAAAATATGGTATATAAATTGATTATAAAATTAATTTACACATAACTTTTTTTTTGGGCATAAAAATTTTGATAGATTTTGCGCTGTTTCTATTTAAGATGACTTAAATAATTTAATTTGACCCCTACTTAAACTATTGATCTTATTGTTTTTTTATAATAGGATAACGTATGTGTATTGAATTTAAATTACACAATTAAATATTGCAGTAACTGATATACACTTTATAATGCAGTATTTTTGCATATTTTAATTGTAAGATCATATATTCCTTATCTTAATTTTTTAACATTTGTTATTTTATTTAGATGAATATTTTACATTTATTATAAATCTAAAATACTTTATATATTATGCTCCTTAATTTATGTAGATATTTATAATTATAAACTTTAATACTATCTGATTGTTATTTTATCCATAAAAACGTATTTTATGAAGAAACAGGTTGCAAAATAGTAGCGATAATTATTCATGAATCATAATATATTCATATTTTAACGCCGCAAAATAACGACTATTATTTATTATAAATAATGAATTTCGCTATTTCTACAAAAAAATAATAGTTGAACAAATTCAATGTAAATCTATACCTTTACAACTTTCAAATATTACTTTGGATATAATAAATTATAAGAAAATTCTGAAGGGATAAGCAAAAATTCCAAACCTAAAATGTTTACTTGTAATTATATTTATTTCTAATTTTAGTTAAATAAAGTTTTAATCCGCAAAGATAGAGTCATAATTTGCCGTTAATACCTTAAAATTATGACTAAATTGCGTTTAAAAAAAAGGATTAATGAATGAACGAAAAATTTTTGTATTCGTTTAAAATTTATTTTATTTAAAATATGTTAATGTTTGCTTTTTCGTTTTTTAATTGATCTGAACAAATGTTTTCTAATGGATTTCATAAGAAATTACATTTTTAACTTATTAAAGAATAGTGCTTATTCGTGATAGGAATAATTTGTTTTTTTTTTCAGCAAAGAAATGCACTTTTATCCCATGTGTAAGTAAATACTATGTTTAAAAATCTCATATGTTATTTTTGTCGTCTAATTGTAAAAATTTTCATGCTTAATACGCAACTAGATGTTAAATTAAAAAGATGTCCATTAGTTTCCCTTTATCGTCTAACTTTAGTATTCTAGTAATGAAAGTTTATTTCTAAGAAGATTATAATAAAAACTGGAGCTTATAATTTATAGTTTTGCTATTATTAGCATTAAAAAAACATAAAAAAATTAGATACCAGCCCTAATGTTATAAAATATAAGCGATTTAATTTTTTTATAAAATTTAAATTGTGCAAATATAAAACTTATCAGCGTCAAGCTCATCAAAATAAAGTCAATAGAAGAAGGCATTAAATCACTCGAAAATCACTTATTAGGAAGTTTTAATATTGAACAGACTAGTTCCTCTATTCTGTAATATGATAAACATAATATATATGCTTTGAATCAAGAATTAGTATTGCTATTATATTTTTATATGTATAATTCTAGATAAAATCTTTTCTTTACTTGATTTATAAAAATGCCATCGCTTAGATTTCATAAGCTTTTTTATGATTCAGAACCAAAATACACGTTAAGATGGAATCTTCTAACAAAAAATAAGTTTGGGTATAGTAAATGCATAATCTTTATAAATTCAAGAATTCCACTAATACCTCTTAGATTTAGAAATTTTTTTGTGTATAAATACTGTTCTTATTCAATAATAGTTTGGGATATATTCGATTTGAATTAACATCTAAAAATAATATAGTAATTTTTTTATCTATTGGGACAGCTTAATTGGAACAGGTGTTGCTTCCTAAAAAATTTAAAAATTTTACATGCAACTTACACTGATATCAAAAAAACCAAAATAATTTTTATTTTGATAATATATTAGCTTCAAATCTTTGTAAATAAACATATACTCTTGGTTTTTAATTTTGGATGTTGATTTTAAATAATTTTAAATAAAGCTTTCTATTTTTTAAAAAATATCAAACTTCAAAAAACAATAACTATGCATGATTAGGCAATCATAAATTAAAAAGATGGGCATTTTATATACAAGTTATTGACTTAAAATATAAGAACATTTATAATATCATCAATATGATATTGCGTTAAATTTATTATTCACTCATCTATATTTAATCGTCAAACGGTACATTTTTTGTCAGTATGATGTATAATAAAATAAGATATCAAATTATTTTAATTTCAAGTTTAATCTCTTTTTATTTATTCGATCTTTTAGACAAAGCTAGTTATCGAGAGAATATAATAAATCCTTGATACATCTTACGACACATTCTCCCGATATATCCAAATCAACTGCACTTATTCTCTCGAATGAGATAAGTTCAAGTGTCTTGCTAAAAATAAAATTCAAATTATTATTTTTTTTAAACCTTAGATAATTTTGCTAGTTTTTTTTCTTCTTTATTCAAAAAGTTGTCATATTTATTTTTTAAAATTGTTAGTTCTTGCCTTTCATAATTGTTCGTTTTTTCCTAAAATCATATAGTATGATCATGCAAAATCGAAATTTTGTCTTGAAACAAAATTTATAAAATATAACCTATTTGATTTTTTCGATTGTAGTTTAAATTTTTTTTAGCGTCTAAAATCATATATTACTGCCTTCAATATTTCTGATTCTGCAATACATGTTTTTTTATCATTTGTAACCTCTAGTGTTTTTTTCGATTTTCATTAACAATTGAAAAAAATTGTTGATCATTCAGTTTATAAATTTTATGTTTTTCTTCTGTAAAAGGAGATAATATCTACCATATAGTGATGTAGCTTTATTTCAAGCCTGATCATATATAACGTAAACTGTTAATACGATAATGTTAAAAATATAGTAAAACGATATTATATTACAATATTGTCAAATTTAGGGAATAGAAACAAAATATTGTAATCGATAATACAAGGAGCTTCAGTGCTAAATTAATGCCTGTCTTATACAAAAGCTTATATTTAAAAAGACCAAGCACTACATTTTTACATTTTTTTGTATTTATACTTATATTTGTTTTTTTATTCCACACGAAAACTCTAAATACAAATTCAATATATCAATAGAATGGAATTTTAAATAAAATTTATATACTGTCCTTTCTTAAAGAAAAAAATATATTACGTCGTGTAAATTCTTGGATTTTCTATTATATATAGCTAATCTTATTTTTACATCCATCCGTATGCTTCTTCCTTGTGTTCATAGTTATAATTGTTCAAATTGCACCTTTTTGTGCATATGCAGACCTTGGTATTTAAAACTTGTTTGGTCAACTTTATGCCTTTGAGTAAAGAAATCTTGTTATAAACAAACTTTAAATAGATATTTTTTTTTTATTCTTGTGAAGAATTTTACACATTTAATGTCCAAAATTATACGTGTATCTAAAAAATCTTGATAGAAATTATGGTTCACTATTATGAAAACAAATCCATCTGAAAGGATTCCGGGTTATAAATTTATATATTTTTCGTATTTAGATACTTGAAAAATCAGTTAAAATATTGCAAATTTAGTGCCTTGATAGTTTGTTTATGTGCCATAATATATTATCTACAATGTGTAAATTGTAGAATATGTAGCTTTTTAAAACCTTTAAAATCCTTTGTCGATTTCGAGTTTGTTTATAATATTCAAAGTTAGTTTATCGTTTGTAGGATACCGAATATTATGAGCATAAAGTAACAGTTAGAATTTAAAAAATTTTATATAAAATTTGACTTCCCGTAAATAATTGCTATACAATAGAAACTTTATAGTTTATTTTTATTATGGGTGCAGAACTAGGCAATGTCTAAGAAAATTTTTTAAAATATTGCATTTATTCATATTGATATTTCATCAACTAATCACAGTCAAAATATTTACCACACCTTGTATATAGAAAATTGTGCCAAAAATTTTTGGTATTAACATAATAAGCTATGCTTGTATAGTGTTTATAACCTCGTGAAACCAGAAGTAGCCCTAAAAGACATCGAATTGTGCAAATATTATGTATAGGAATTATTAAAGTGTATTAAGAAATGTATAAATCTTTATAAGATTCTAGATTTCGTATGTGGTATAAATTTTGATCTGTAATCTTATTTATTTCATTATTATTTTTCCGTTTCTAAAATGATTAAACGCTCTCTGAGTACTTTTCACTTTATTTTTTTTTAAAATGTGATTTATTGAAACAAAAAAATAATGATTACGTAGATACTTAGACAAAGATATTTTAAAAATTCAAGAAAATAATGGCGCAATGTATTATTTTACGATAATATCATTCTTAATTATTTAAATAAAAAATATAGAAATTAAATAAAAACCGAATTTATAATATAAAGAGGCAGCAAAAAACAGTAAACTATGTAAATAATTTTTACCTTTTTTCAGTTTCTAAACGTATAAATGCGAAGATTAATATAGTATAGAAAAATATGATAAAAGGTTTGTACAATCTGCGTTAATCATTGGATATAACAGATATAATGAATAAGTAGGCACCTATCAATCAAAATGAATATAACAGGTGATTAAATATGCATACCTACAATTTATATTTTGTACGTGTGTAATCTTACCATTTTGAACCAATATAATTTATTGGATTTACTATTTCGCGAAAAATGAAGTTTATTGCAAAACCATTGGTAATTTAATGCGATGGTTTTATTAATAAATATAATTAGATATTTAAATTTGCTATGTTTTTTAATTTTTATTTGTACAAGGAAAAAACATTATAGTACAAACTATTGTTTTCTTTATACCATTTTTGACTGTGTAATATATTATAGTTTATGCTTTATACAAAAATGTTATATATAATTAATTTTTTCAGGTCAAATATATATGTTGGGCATTCAAAACGAGCTTTTTACACATCGAAAATATTAAAATATTTTTTTACTATTATATACAATTGTTTATTACGAAGCATATAGAGAGTATCACTTATGCTATGGTAAATTAATATTTAATAAGAATTAAGCTCTGTATAATTAAATAAAGGTTAAAGGGCTGGTTTGTTTTTATGGAATTCATCGCAAAAATTTATTATTGTGTTCTTTACTTGTGAAATTATCCTATTATTTTTTCATAAACACATTTCCTTTATCTTTTTTATTTGTATTATCTTTCTTTAATTCAATCAAATTAAAATATATTGAACATAATTTAAACACAACATCTTAACAATTTAAGCATAAATTAATGATTTTTTTAATATTTGATTACGAATTAGAGTTGTTATCAAAACTTGCTTTTCTCTTCTCATATTAATGATTTACTGAATACATCTAATAAATCCAATAGTAAATGATTCTGTTGCTATTTAATATATGTTTTGGCTCTAATTGATTATTCTTGTTAAGGCTTGGCTATTATTATTGCTTATGAACCATAAATAAATTTTATTATGATATACGGCCTATTTCACTGAGGGTGTTCCTGTATCTTTCAATCCCCCTATTATGTAATATTTCGATAAAATGCATAATTTAATAATCTATTAGACTTCTTACAATATGCTGATTTCAATCAACGCGTCACTATATATCTCTATAATCAAATATTTTTTATAATATTGGTATATATTTTTCTTTCATATATATCATATTGATAGTTTATCTATACTGTAAATTTACCAAAAATATCGGAAATCTTATTTGATGTATCTGTATTTTTTTGAAATAAAATGATTATTATAGCTCATTATAATATATAGGGTCAAAAAAAGGTAATAAAATATTAGCTTGTGAATTTCTTAAAATATTTTACTTAAACTTATTAGATATCTTTTGACGTTAGATAAATGGGCTGAAGAAAACTGTTTATTTTTAAAATTCAATATACACCTGATCCTAACTATAATTCAAAATTTGTTTTTTCTCGCTTATTCTAGGTTGAAATAAAATACTTTCCATTTATAAAAATAGCCGTAGAAACAATTCTTGTAAGATTCAATTTGTAAAATATATTTATTTTATTCAACCAACTTCTATTATGGTAAAATCAAAAATTTTATAATTATTATATGCGTTGTAAATAGAATTTCATTAACAAAAATTAAGAATTTTAATTTTTTTGTGCTTCCCAATTAAGATTATACGGATTTTTGCTCAGTTTGAGGCATTTATCAGTTTCGTCTTTTTATCCATTAAAATAGATGATATATTCAAAACAAAATTCAATTCGTAATATATAAAATTTGATCTTTTTTTTTGTTGATGTTTAACAAATTGAAACATTAGAATTGTTTTTAATCAAAAAATCAGTTAAAAATCACATAAAATTAAGGAAGAATTATCTTTTTTGCATTCGTTTATTTAAAACAAAAATTAGACCGGTTTTTTAGTAGCTAGACTTTGAATATTATACATCTAAATCTGAAACGAAGTTTATTGCCTTAATATACATAATGGAACAAATAGTTAATTTTATAATTATATATATTTCTTGTTTATAAAGAACTTATCATATTTTGTTAGGAAATTTATTTGAAATTAATCAAATTTATGCTCTAAATAAAATTTTATATAGATATGCTGTTTTTTTGCTGACTTAAAGTGTTTAGAAGTTTTTAATATAATGGATTGGAGTATTTATAACAATGTCTCATAGTATTTGCGATATTTATAAATTCATTTGAGATAATAAAATAAAAATCATATGTTCCTTTACAATGTTTCAACAAGCGACATTTTAAACTATACGTATCCGTAGAGATTGAACAGATTTAATTGTTGTAATTAAATGACATTTGTAGTAGGTTGTAAATAAATTCTATTTGTCCACAATACTATGCTATATATTCAATCAAAACAGCGAATAATGCGTGTGAATAAAAATTAAGTCGATAATGTAATTACCCTCTTTTATTGGTCGTAAATAGACAAAATCTATCAAATAAAATGTATGAACGACTTTTAAACGGTTACTTTAATAAGTCTTTGTAGTTTTTTAGAAATTTTTTTTTATGATAATAAAAATCAAGTTTATTATAGATTTTGTGTGTTCTTTATGGAATTATATATTTAAATAATTTCGCCTTCGAGAAAGATGCGAAAAAATTTCATTGCGCTTTTTTAACATATAGGAAATGACCAAATAACTTTTGATCGTTATCTTAAAATTGCTTGGTAATTTGTATAAACTGAAATATGTAAACGACAGCGAAACTCCAGAAACAGATAGTATTTGTTACGTATCTGAATCATTTATATTGTATAAATCATCTTAGGTACATAAATGTTATTATACATATATTCTAAATTAAAAGGATGGTTTTTGACGTAAAAAATCATACATACATAGTAATAAACCCATGAATAACAGGATATATAATATACGAGAGCTTTTGTAAATATAAAGTCCCAAAAATTATATTTTAAAATATTACATAGTCATTATGGGATAAGAAAGAAATGTGGATGAACGATTTGTATAATGCTTTGTCAAATTACGGTTTTTATATATAAATATTGTCTGTAACTAGAGAACTAATACATGGTATATTTAGTAATGTTACCATATTTAAAAGTTAGATTTAGGCATATAATACCCATAAAGTAGCAATTGTATTAGAACTTTCATCATTATTTTATATTTAATGATTACGAACCCTCGCAAAGATAATTGATTTGTCAAAAATAAAATTTTAATAATTAGTATTAAGTATAATATTATGGTTTTAAGTACGAACCTAAACGTATACTGTACCAAAAAACCTTAATTTAAACTTTAAATATATTAAACCTTTTTTAAAGAAGATAGCATCATTTTTAAATTAAAATTTACATTACTTAGCTAGATAAATGAATACTTGTGGTTTTTTTGCATATTATAAATATAATCGGTTACAATTAGAGTTGAAACAAATTATTTTTAGATTAAGTGGAATGATGAGAACCATAGAGCTTCTATAATACAATATATATTATATATCATTAAATGTAATATGTTTTGAATTTTACAAAATTCTTCAATGTATTATTCAAGTTTTCACCATTATTTAATCCTTTTAAAGTATACGATCCTGATAATGCTGTATATTTTTTAAGACATGGATAGATTATTTTAACCCCGCAAAATAAATTTCAGAAAATTTTTTATTTCTCCTGGTTTTGCATTTTTTTGATGATTTTTTTTTATTTATTTAATTAATTAATTCAATGTATTCATAATAAATTATAGAGTATAATATTAAATGAGTCAATTCATATCGAAAAGATTATTCTGTTTCTATTTTCGATCTCTCTGTCAAACTCAGCGCCACTTTAGGAATTTTTACTGTTTAGAACGATTTGAATGAATTTATTACGAATTTAATTATACTAGTACAATTCTATGTATTTTTACTGGGGTTAATATTTTCTTTTTATCGATTTTATCTATTTAGACGTGGTCAGCCCATTGGAAATATTGCACAATTCCTTGATACATCTTTTGACACCTTACGCCGATCTATCTTAATCAGATGCTCTTCTTCTCATGAATGAGATGAGTTCAAGTGTCTTGTGTTGTATGAGAGCTTGCCTGTATGCGTCTACTTCGTAAGGAATTTTTAACTCATACTAATACAAATCACAATAATGAATCTTTTAATATTACCTTTTCTATTTATATGCAGATTAATCAACATGGATATTTTTAACACATAAAAAATGAGATTTCGGACTGATAACACTTTTCTACTTTTGTTAATGGTAGAAAATGAATGCTATTGTGATATTCATCTTTGAAAATCAAATAAAATTTCTCATTTATATGATAAATATAAAATACTATTATAGATAATTATTCGACATATTTCAAAATTTAGTTTCATATTTATGTTGGTTTTTAAATTGTTATCCAAGAGATAAAACATTTATATGTTCTAAACGTACGAATAGATGTATTTTCGACAAAAGAAAGAAATTACAGATGCAATCGTTAAAAAATAAATTTATAGTGCTTATTTTGACCTATTTATTGTTTTTATAATAAAAAATACAATATAGACAGTATTATCGTATTAATTATAATAAATTCAATGGTCATATGTTAAAAAATTATTAAGTAAGAACAAACTGAAGCCAAATCTAGAAATCGAAGATAATTAATAGAATGAATTACCATACATTTAAATGCACAATATAACAAAAAATCGATCCGTAAATTCTTATCTATTCATTGGAAAATGTTTGTGGTTTAATATGTCATTTCAACAACTAATTTTAAAGCAAAATTTCAATATTTTTACTAATAAAAACCATTAAAAATTTATATAGATTGTGCTAGATCTGCCGTTTTCTAGGTCAAAATAGTATCTTAAAATTGTAATTTACAATAATATAGATAAACAAAATGTTAATAGCAAATTACAAATCAAGATAAAAAGTGGATATAGAGCAAAAATCCATAATAAAGAAAACGGGAAAATTTTAATCGACCTTACTTACTTACTTTATTTATTTATTTATTTATTTTTTACTTCTATTGCTTTTTAGGAAGTTCGCTCTATATACATAGGAACTATTGCTTAACTGCTGCGTTTCTCTGTGGGACTCCACCAGCACCTCTTCTCACCCGTAATCACCGTGGATTGGGCCCTTTCTCATAGGCGGCAGTCATTATGTGGAGGGAATGAGATTCTGTCTACTGTTCATCGCTACAAGTTACAAGCTACAACCACACTTTACGCTTACCGTTATCCTTGCTGAACGGTGTGGGATCTTTTTCAATACTGAAGGCACAGTTCAACGGCTTACACAGCAACCTCCTTTTTCTCAAGAAAACGGGAAAATAATAAGTATTTAATTTAAATTAAATAATGCTAACCCCTACAATCATACATACATATTATCCATTAATGTGTTCTTTTTTTTTCTGTGTATAATGATCTTTTTACAATATTGCTATAGCAAAAATGGCTCATAATGAACGTAAAAATATTTTAGAAAATGAAAAAAGCAGAAAGAAATAATAAAAGTTATGATTTATCTACATCATTGATTACAAAAACAGTATAAATCTTTGTTTTAAGGGTGGGCTGTTGTTCTATTATAAACGTCAAAATCACAAACATTGTAATAGTTTTTCAAATTTCATTCAGGAGTCATATTGAAACTGAAAGAATCGTACAGTGTCATATGATAATCGTAATTTGGCGGTGTAATATGGACATCGAATTACTATGATTTTAAGTAATATGATTTTTTTGCCCATTGATGGTCATTTTTATAATTAGTATCAATAAGGTGTTGCTAACTAAACGTAAAAAAAAGAAGGGCTTATAATATATAATAATTGTAAAAACAATAGGATTCTTACCTACAATAGACTAAATGCATATTGTCACGAGCGGAATATTTTATAAGATAGCTTTAAATAATAGGATATTATACCACAAAATTACAATTTAAATCACTCAATACTAAACAAATGTAAAAATTTTATCGTATTAAATGAAATTTTACTGCTCATAATGTAAAGAAACTACCGTATTACGAAAAATTATCTATTTTGCCTCCAAAATATGCTGCTTTGTGTTTATTATATCTATAAATTGTAGGATTTGATGTAATATGTATGCATACAAACCTATGTACCAATATAAATCGCATAGAGCAAAAGATTCTGACTCTATAACTACAAATATGCGGGAGAGAAAAATTTAATTATATGATATAAAAAATAAAAATAAAATCTTGATACCAAATTCGCACTTTTTATATTTAGTTCAAGATCAAAATTACATAATTTTATTATATTAATGAAAACAGCAGTAAAATTCAATATTTATTATATAATGTAATCTTGTTGACGATATTGGCTTATATAATAATATTTTTACAAAGTACATCTATCAAATTTAACATTGTCTACAAAGATTATTAAAATTAAATAAAATATATATTTACAAAAATATGCGATATCATTTATAGCGAAATCATGATAAAATATACAACTCATAAACATACCACAATAAATATAATTAATGTAATGTGGCAAATAAAATATTCGTGGTATATTTTATAGATACGAAACAAATAACAAGGATATAAGATGTTATAATATTTAAATTTTTATTCAACGATTCACCGATGTGAAAAAAACGAACCCATTAGAAGATGTATATAATGCTATATCACTAGAAAAATTATTTAATTTTTTGATAAATCTTTTAATTATCTTGAATTATATCGGTGTTTTCTTTTTTAACTTTAATGTAAGCACTATAATTCGCCTTTTAATAATCTTATTTTATTTGTATGTAAATTATGAAATTATCTATTTACAATAATTCCAAGACAAAATTCGGCCAAAGTGCAAAAATAAAAAAATTATGTTTCAATTATTTTTTTATATAGACATATCTGGATCGAACTAAAAAAAATCACTCAATTGATCTTCCGATAAAATATTCTTTTCATAATAGAAACACATAACAAGTTTATTCTTAACATAAATTTATTCTATGAATCTTATAATTAAATATTTATAAGCTATAACATATTCGAACCAATTTAATATTTTAATAGCCGATAATGTTAGCACAATGCTAAAATGGGCATTCTGAATTATTTTATAAGGATATCATATATGTTCTAAAATACTTTTATAAAGATTTCTTTAAAAATACATGCATATGCAAATATTAATAATAACTGGATTGATATTCTTGCCAAAGGACTAAGAATGTTTTGTATATTATAAAAACAATAGGTTTTTTAGTATTATTTCTATATATGATTGATAAAATGAAAAAATTTATATTTCTTATTTTATATAGTAGCTGTAAGATTATAAAATATCCCTATATTTAAATTATAATTACTTATATATTTTATCGCATCTTTATATCGTGAATTAAAAATGTTTTCTTTTCTATGTGTAGGATATAAACTTTTATATATAATTTTTTATCCGTTTTCTTTGTTTTCATATCAGTTTATAATTCAAAATATATGAACAATATTTTAGCAGAAATAGAAAAGGGCTAGAAATTATCACACGCAAAACATTATTAAATTTCGAATTCGTCTTATAGTTGTGACTACAAGTAAACAGAAAACAAAAATATGGTATAAGATTAGAAAAAGAGATTTTAGCATTAATCATTTTATTTATAATGGCTCTTAAACAACTTTACACATTTTCAGTAAGCAAGGGAAGGTATGCAAGCAAACATTATAATAATAACGGTGTTTCCTTGTAGCAGATAACCAATTAAATACTCACTATCATGAGACTTGTTTATAACTGAACAAAAAGAAAGAATTTCGTCAGACATTAAATATCCAAAATATTTTTCTAATCCGATAGCTTTATGTTCTAAAAGAAAATTTACTTTGTATAATTGACACATAATAAATATTTATATACCTTTCAACGGCACATTTTCAGTAATGATCAACCGGAATAAGTTATCCAATAAATTAGGAAGATAAGAAGCATTTCAGTCTTCAACTAGATTTGTTTATTTTATGGGTACAAAAAACTTGGAATGCGAGAAAATACAACTTTGAGCATTTTAGATATATTTTGCGCATTTTTATATGCTTTTACTGCTTTTTTGGATTGAAAATAGAAGACTAGATTTAAAAATAAATTTAGCTTTTCTTCAAAACACAGTTTTTGTAGCGCCGTCAAGCGAATATACATTTGCAAATAACTACGAATATTTACAGAAACGTATTTCATTTTTAAACTAATAAAAATATTTTGTTAAAATTATTGAATCGAAGATTTTACCAGACTTTGCATTTAGTTTAAGAATCGAGGCAAAAATTTACTATTCCAAATAGAAAATATATACACATATTATTTTTATACTAAAAAAATAAGCAAAATAAATCATTTAATACTTGTCTTAAACAAAATTTTTGACTGAAATTGTTATGCAAGAAAAATATAGAATATATCGAATTAATGATGGTGAAATTTGCAAATGATCAATTTGGATTTCTAGAATTTGAAATTGCAATCTATAAGATAAAAGAATTTTATGCCACTTTTTGACAAGTATATCTTTAAATTATAATGTTGTTGAATTTTTACGTTTATCTGGACCTTTTTTCATAAAATATTCCTGAACGCATATTATATTCAGCGTTATAATATATAAATAATTATCTACTATACTCTTATTATGATAGAGTGACATATTTACATCAATGTTTAAAAAATATTCATATATACAAATATACTAGCTGTATTCTTTTTAATTTTTTAATTAATATTATATTTGAATATTTTCTTAATATTATATCATGTTTTTTTATAGCTGAAATTTAAAAAAATACAGGTATCTAAGAGACAAACATCCACCAATTTATATTATTTGAAATTATTAAGTAAAAATAGAGGAAAAATAAAGAAATGCAGTTAAATAAACATAATTGCATAAAAAAATAATTTTGAATATTTATCGATGCACAATTTTTAATCAAAGTATCATGTATCTCAAGCAAAAAATCACGCCTCAAAACCTTTCAATATACGTCTTAAACGCACGAGACATCACATTCAAGTGGTTTTCTAGATAAAAAGTTTGAATGGGCTACTGCTTATGTTGCCACCATAAATTCCATTATATATAGCATATGATATTTCGTAGCAGCGAAAAATATTTTATGCCATATGATATTATAAACAACGTAGAAAACATACATTATCTTAGATGTATTAGATTCATATTGATATATTCATCTTTAATTCTTAAACACAATATAAAAAATTTTCCTGCTAGATTTGAAGTTAATGTAAAATATTTCTCCATTTGTAATATTGAAAGAATCACAAAGTATTAAATTTAACACATTAATCATGCAAATAATACATAAATTACCCAAAAGAAATAATTAAAAGCTTCTAAATTGCAAAAATATAAATTTTTTTTTTGGTTAAGATAATTCCATAATTTGTTTATTTTCCTTCGAAATCAGTGTATTTGAGATTGTTATAATGAGAATAGGCTATGTTTTGAGATTACAAGTTTAAAGATTTAAATTTCATATTTTGATAAAATGATGTCTCATTTTCATATAAAACCTGCCGTAAAAACCATTTTTATATAATTTACATGCATTAGTTAATATAATAGCATATAAATTATACTAATAAGGCACAATTACTATTATAAAAAAGAGCAAAATCGCGATATATTTGACATTTCAGTCATATAAATTTCTATATTTTGAAAACATTACTTTTTTGAACTAAAATTTTTATATTTACAGCATTAAGAGAGAGACAATCTATTTATAAATAATATATACATCTAATTTATTTATTTTTAGCGTAGAGTCGCATTAATCATAGTGTATGCTGTCTATATTATCACAAATTTATGTAAGATGATGGTAAAAAATGTATAATATAAGATTATATATGTAACTTACGTAAATAATTAATTCTTATCGGATTTTATGTGGTCATTCCCAGTTATACACCATGTCTAAATTGTTTTTAATTGCATATATTTCCTACTATTTACGTATTTTGATGCAAAACAATATCAATCATGCGTTATATTGTTAGTTTGATCATAAAAATGCATTTTTTTTCTAGTGTTTTGCACACTGTTCATGCAAAAACACATTCAAACAATACCACAAGTTACTGGTATGAAAAATCAATTTTACGGATGTTGTGATAATCTAGATTTAAATATATCATGTTAAAAAATTAAGGTAATTCAAATCACCCCAAAAAAATATCACATATAAAGATAACTTTTTAGTTTTGCCCAATAATGTGTTAATTTACGTTTGTTAAATTGTATATATTTTGGTATATGAGAAAAAATAACAAAATGGTAAAAGAGGTAAATATGTAAAATATTCTCACAAAATGTCAAAAAATCCAATTTAATCTTATCTTAAAATATGCTTTTATATAACTGTATTTTTTTGCATTATTAGTATAAACTATATGAATTATACATATTAAATCAATACGTAAAAGCCTCTTCTTGCTTTGTTTTCTGACCGTCATATTTTTAGTGCGAAAAATCGCAATCTAATCAAGCGTAATAATTATCATGAATTTAGAACTAAAAAATTGATTTTACACCAATAAAATTCTCTTTTCTACAACATAAAACTCGTTTTTTTTGACAGTGATGATTTTTAGAGGTTTTATATTTTAAAAGGTATTCAAAAGGTACTAAAAACATAAATAAATCGTATATATAAAAAATTTTTGTCTGAGATTTTTTTAACTGCACTATGTTCTAATACTGCACTAAAATGCTCAAATTTAAAGAAATAAAACAATTGAGAAAACATATTTTTCATGCGTATTTACACTTACAGGTACAACTTCTTTGACTGCGTTTCATTTTTCTGATCAATTTTTTGCATTTTAATTATGATGCTGAATATTTAATGTTTTGATGGATATAAGATCCAAATAAATCCGTAATACTGGTTTACAATAGTAAAGCTAATAAAAAATGTACAAAAAAAATTTTACATTTTGCATACTATACTTTTATATATAGAAAATTTACTTATAATAAAGTTTATTGCTAAAAACCATATGTTTGTCTTTGAAACTTTGTTTTTGTTTCTCAGTTTCTCCACTTCTCGTAAATCTTGTACGAAAAATTTTCTAATTTATAGATTTGGAGCTATGTATTGTACTAATCCATTTTTTTTAATTCTTGCTCCTTCTTAAGCTGGTATTTATACTTTATAATAGCTGATTTTTATTATTTCGATAGCGAAAACCTTTTCAATTTAGAATTATATGCTATTTATATCTAATATGAATTTATAGTCTGAATTCAAGACCATATATTATTTCGTAATAATATTATCACAAAGATTGCAATCTTACGATAATCGGACATAAAACTACATCAAAATTTGTTTACTATATTTTAATGTACATTTTCATATATCATTGTTGTGTGAATACAAATATATATTTATAGTGTGACTATATAATCTTATATTAAAATCTAACATTATTCTATTAAATTTATTCTTATTGAAAAAGAGCCTATTTATTGCAACTGAAATGCACATGTGGATTATTTTGTGCTTTTTTATATCACTATAACAAAAAATAGTTCAGAACAAGCTTTATTTTGCGCTGGCAAGCTTTTTAATATAAAAATTTAGATATTTCATGCTGTATTCATTTCATATATTTGTATCTTTTTTCAGCTAAGTTACTAAAAATATTCAGGGCATTTTTTATTTTGATGCTGTCACTACTAGTACCGCCAACAGTTCTGACATTAATTGTTATTATAGTTAATTGGAATGGTAAAATAAAGTTTGTGCATATTTTATGATATGAAGCCATTGCCTTATGAATACAAAAAAAATAGAATGTTTATATTCTCTGCAAACTTTTGTGCCATTTTTCTATCAAAAAAGATCTATAAACCTATCTCTAGACATAGGATTCATACTTATAAACAAATAAAAGGTGTAAATAATTTTTGAAGCACAAACTCTATTAATTTTGGATGCAACAAGAAATCTCAAATTTCTTCGATTCTACTTATTGTCTTAAGATTTCTTAAAATGTTTATTTTGCTATTCTTTATAATAATTGATAATATTATTGTTTAAATACACGGTTTTTGTGCTGATATTGACATGTATTAGACAAAAATTTAGACTTATATGACAAAAAAATGTTTTGCACTTAAATTTATATAAAATTATTATATATGCAAAGTATTTTACAAATATTTTACTCTTAGATGATAACTTATTCCAATAAATATTATATATGTTACCAAAAAATACCATTAAACTTGTAATAGGCTACATAAAACTATAGAGAAGTTTAATTACGCACACACATTAATAGCCGATCTATGGATATTAAAACTATTTGTAAATTTTTAAATAGAAAATTTTTTGGATTTTTTCTTACTGATAATCGTAATTTTGAATTTTTTTCAAATTATAAATTTTAACTTCTAAATCTAAGCAAAATCTAATATATTCTGTGTCTACACGCACAAAAACATATTTTACATGTTTTTTCTTTATATTTTATTCCTAGTATATAGAAAATTACTAGAATGAAGTATTTTGTATAGCTAAACATGTTTAATTATATTTCATTATAATTTAAAATTTTTGAAAATTCGCAATATCAGATAGAAATACATTTTGCTGTCAATCTATACACCAACATTACAATATTCTTGAAAAAATATACTTATATTTTTTTTATAAAATTAGATGAGAAGTATATGCTATTTATGTGTTTTTTTTTCATATTTTTTAATCCACCCAAAAAAAAATCAAAAAATTTCATTTTTGTTGTAATTTACGTCTTTTGGAAATTTTATTTTTAATAAATTAAGTTGATTTTAAAGTATTTTTTTCTGTGATATTACGACGAATATTGCCTGACTTGTATATATTTATATTTTATTTTGCAGTTTTATTCTTTTTATGTTAATATGGATGGTACAAAACTCAATAAATGAACTACTAATGTATTTACAGTAGAATTCTTTAAAATAAAAAATAGAATATAGAAGCAAATTATGCCTATAAAAAAAAATTGTACATTTGACTGCCTATCATACATGCAAATCTATATTTTTGAATTTACTCAAATAGGTTTTTGATATTTATTTTATGCTGGTGGACATTAATATTGCCACTAACAAATTATCTTAGTACCAAACAAAAAAAATTCGATACCTTTTAACTTTTAAGTTATATGGCCCTTTTTACATAAGATTACAAGAAATGTAAATAGAAAGGTTTTTTTATACGTTTTAAACTTACAATAAATAAATTTTTCTAATGATAATTACCATTGCCTTTATATATATCTCAATCGATTATTTAGTCAATATCTTGGTAATATCTCTCATAAATTCTAGAAAACAAAAAATAGTATTTAACTTCTAGTATAGGATACAGCATGATACAAAGGATGCTCCAGATGGCACTATAATAACTAATATAAAAGATAGTTTATTTACATGCTGCATTTTCTTGTAATCATAATATTTCTTGCCTTACTTTTTTGCGTGATTTACTATACAATCTAAATATATTTTTATATCATTAAAACTTTTTATATGATATCTTATTTTTTAAAGTGCTTTTTATATCTCATTTGCTAAGATTTTATAGCAAATATAATGTCAGAAACTAATGTAGTTGGCACTTTAGAACTTGTTTTATAGCTTTATCATATTTAAAATTTTTATTTATGTAGCTAAAAGTTGCAACATGTGGTTTGTAAATCTGCTATTTGAATAGATTGTTTGAAAATAATTTTTGCATATCTTACATATAAAAAACCATATAGATATACGTTAATTCGGCCTATTAATGTTTCATATGCTTCACATTAGATTTTGAAATTAATATAATGATAAAACTAAATTCTTCATGCTTCTACCATTAAATCGTGTTTTTAAATCAAGAACTCATAATTAACTATCTATTAATGATAGATTAAGTCTTAAAGGTCAAGATGATGTAATAAACTTCTTAATACAATATACTTAACTCAAATTTTCAATATTTCTTATATCCTATTAATTTTTACAGTCATCCAATTGGAATAATAATTTTGCACCCAAGGCTTAGTTTTTTATAATTTAAATTCAAAAAATATTGTTTTGTATGAAACCTTCAAATATTTTTATAAAAGTAAACTACAGAATATAACACCCTTGAACTCATTTTAAAAGATCAATCTATAATTATTTGGCAAAAAAGAGGCTATTGTATTATTATAATATAGTTTATATAAATAAAATCAAGATTTTTATCATGATTTCTGTAATTATGATAAAATGCAATTTCTAAATAGGTAAACCTGAGATATTTGGATAGTTTAGAAGTTTTCTCAACATAGAATGTTATATTTTGCTATTTTTATGTAATTAAGCTTTGAAATTTATTTCTTTTTATTTTTCGTATAATGCATTGCATTTTTTTCGCCTAAATTGATATATAGAAAGCCACTTACATATAATATAATATTTTCAATTATACTATAGCTTTTTAGAATCATCAAACTGAAATTATGGCGAAAAAATATTAGTTATAAAATTTAAATATAATAAAACAATTCGATTGAAATACGGTTGAATTATAATTCTAATAGCACAGGATACGATGTATGTTATATTTTTAACGTTATTTTACACTTTATATAGATAGCAAGTTAATGGAACGTTTATTTTTAGCCGTTTATCGATATATAATTTACATGTTTATCATACAGCTTTGAATTATAACTTATACCGATATTATATGTAAGTGATTATATGAATATTTTTTTTGCAATAGATAATCAAATAAATATATACAGAATGTAAAAAAAAATGAGTTTATGAGATAACTTTGACAAATGAAGTTTTAAATACATATTTTATAATATAAATATACATATTCTCGAATCTTATAACTACAAAAATATCTTCTGAATGTCGAATGTTATTCAATATCCCAATAGATTTTTTTATTGACAATCTTCTGTGCTTAGTATAGTTTTCTATTTATTATTTTCTATTGAAATTTGTTCATATTTAATGAAACTTATAGGTCTAAATTTTTTAAAATCATTCAAAGATTAGAAATCTTAAAAAGATTGTTTTAAATATAATCGTATCATTTTTTCTAAACATATTAAAGTTTTAATTTTGTATTTGTTTCAAAATATTTTATTTTTGCATTTATGTAGCTACAAGTATAAAAATACAATTTTTTAATTAGTATAGGAGAAAAAAGTTTTGAAACATTTGAATTTATGCAAGTATGCTACATCTAGCATATATAATGTTGTTCTAGAATTTCGAATATAGGAATTTGACAAGAAAAAACAAAAGAAAGTAGAATTATCTTGCATCAAGAATAAATCTAATATGTTGATATTGTGATAAGATATATTTATTATTTTTTTTAGCATTCAACCATAAAATTTTATCCTATTTATGTTTTTCCTGAAAATGAACAGATCATTTTGCCTATAATTTGTTGAAAGAATTCCAATCTCTCGGATTTCACGCAAACTAATATAAAATCAAAGAAAAAAATAAAATTTGTGTATTATAGGGGAATATTTCATCTTTAAAATATAGAATATATTATATGTCTCTGCATGACATCTACACTTCGAAAATCTATATAATTATCATTATGATATTTATAACCGGCGGACGCGGAAAAGGCTTTGAAGCAAAGTATTTTAACATGAGAAGAGTTGCCGCAAATGGTGCATTATGGAAAAAGTAAATAGTAAGATTTTCTTATGAACGAAGAAATATTCTTCTAAAAATTTCCGAAAATAAATAAAACAAAATTTCGAAAAAAATTCATTATCATACTTTTCAAATCATAAAATGTGGCGTTAGTATGTCCCTATCATTGTCATAATATACATTTTATTAATTTTAGATTTATATCATGAGCATGTGGTAAATTTTGTGTTTTATATACGCATAAACTAAGGTCACATGCAAGATATTTTCGAAGGATATAACAAGAAATAGACATTAATATTATATATAAGCCGCAAATCTTGTAGCTCTTGTTGGATTTTAAAAAAGCCTTATATTTTGACATTTATTATCTGTAAAATGCATGTGTACCTGTTCCAAGCCGGTTTTATAATTTCAGAATTTCATAAAAATCGAGCTATGTCCCACGATTTGTAAATTTATTTTAACTATAAACATATAACCAATCTTTAAATAATTTTGAAGCGTTAAGATTGCAGGTACGTGTAAAAAAAGTCTTTTTCTTTAATCTTGTTTCAAATTTGATTTATTAATAAAAAGAATTGTTAACTATAAAAATTTCGTATATTTAAATAAAAAATTGTTTTAGTTTACATTTAGCATATAAATTAACACGAAACATATTATGTAAAAAAAGAATAAAAAACTAAAATGTTATATGAAAAATATAAAATTTATTCAAAAGCACTAAAAATAAGGAAACCACAGATTAATATACAAATATAATACTCAATGTGCAATATTTTCACATTTGTTGCATCATTATGACAGCGGTAAAATTTCAATATAAGAAATATCAAATCGATTCTTATAAAAAAACTTATAAATAAAATAATAAAAATATAATCATATTCGATAACATCAAAATATGTATACATCATTAGAAAATGTATTGGTGATTATAAGTCTGTTCAAGATTGTTATATAGCACATATTAAATAGAAATAACGCTGTCAAAGCCCTTCGATTGCATATGGTAAATTAACTTTATCTTTTTTAGAGTCATTTGTTATCTAGACATGATATATATTATACTAAAAAATAAATCCTTTTATAAATTATAAATAAAATTAGTTCATTTCGAATATCTGAAATCTATTAGAGTATCATAAATTCTTAAATTTGGCAAAAGCTCTATTTTTTCTTTCATATTAAACAAGTTGTAAGTTGACAACGATTTAATGTGAAATAAATATTTTGGACATTTGGTTATAATAAACTTGCAATCTGAACGTAAATAAAACAACAGTTCATTGTTTATTTCTGGTTTAATTTTGTGTTATTCAAAATAAAGCATTATTTTGGCACCCTCATTTTATTTTTCAGAACAATTCGTACCTTCTATTAAAATTTAATGATCAAAAATGAGACTTATTAATATCTTATTTGCTAAAGATCTGAATTCAATGCAGAAAGCAATATGTTTATTTTAATTGCATTTCTGACTACACATTATATAACAAAAAATATAATTACTGCCAAATAATTATATATATTATTTGGCAGTAATTGCCAATATCATACAAAACATGTGAATATCTTATATAATTAACGGTTACAAAAATTTATTACTTATTATTCTTCAGAAATAATATATGAAGCCAAGTAGTTCATTTTCTAGCACCTTCTATTAAAATAACAGCATAAAATACATCACACAAAACAGATTAAAGAGAATATCACAAAATAATGCCTAAAAAATTGAAAAAATACAAGTTTCAGATCTAATAATATGATCACATCGAAATATTTTGGCATTGTATTATTGTGCACCAAAAAACTACATTTTTAATTTTTATATGCTTTTCAAATGTATTTATGTGCCAAAATAGCTTATCTAAATTGGCATTCTTTAACAATAGTTTATATTTATACCTATTTCAATGGCCCTATTTATGTATGTAAAAGCCGTTAAATACAATTAAAATTTCAGATTTGATTTTCAAAATTTTATTTAGATCAAAATTGAAATTTCACACGATATTTATATTTTTTATGTTTGCAACATTTATACATCCGATTTATTGAATTTAAACAGTTTATTATAACATCAATTACCAGTTTTATGTATAGTTTTTATCTTAATATGCGCTCTGATTCGCCTATAAACAACGGAATCGACTATGGTATGTATTATATATGTTTCTTCTCTTATGGTAAAAAAATGGAAATAAAGAATGATAATTAATGCATTCAAAAAAATAAAAATAATATTTTTATTAATATAAGAATTTTTAATAATTATTGTTGTCAAAAAGATGTATTCGATATAATCTGCTTATCATAGTGGAATATATACTATAAATATGTTAAAATATTTAGTATTAGAACATAATGATATAATGCTTACTGATAGCATTTTAAATGTTACAAAATGCTAATTGAAATACCATGCCGTGCTTTTTTAACGATAACTGTGACAAATACATGTTTTTTTTGTGCATTAAGTTCGATCGAATTCTTTAATCAAATTTTTAAATTAGAAACATATTATAGAAAGATTCAACCTCATAAAATATCGTATATAAATGTATATCTTAGATAATATGACATCATTTAAATATATACACTGTGTTTTTCATGGTATTTTTTTAAAAGAAGAGCACAATCAAAATATGCAATTAAAACTTTATAATATTACTAATATACATATGATTTTAACTTTCTTCAATAAAAATAAGGTTTGTTAACGTATATTAAACTATATTTTTTCCTTTTTTTACGGTGATTTGGAGAATTTGTCTGAATGCAAATAAAAATTTATAATATTTAGTTTATTTTCCTAATTTTATATTTATAAAATATGTTTTATATTTTTACTTTTTTACGAGATGTGTAAGTCAAACAAAACAATACATTTTCATCTCAAGACAATATTTATGCAGCAAAAAAGCATATAAATAATTGAAGAATAGTAATATTTTTTTACTTTTTACAAAGCTTTAAGAATCTTTTTTATTTATAAAATGCATTTTTGTGGTTTTCATCTAAATAACTTAAATATAAAAATATATTTGTTATATAAATTTCTTGTTGAAAAATGGTCTTTATATTTTTTTCAAGGCCCCAAAAAAGTCCTTTATACAAAAATTACTGTTTTATACTGACACAGTCATCGAAAAAAAAAATTTGTATATTTACAAAGATTTATATAAAATCTAGTATTGTTTCAACACATATGATTCGAAGTAAAAGTTACTAAAAATACTAATATTAATCTTTGACATGATTTATATGAATCATCTGTTGACGATTTTAATCAAACTATATATATAACATTTTCGTGATATTTTAGTATTAAGTATAGCTGTAAACAATAAAAAAAACATTAACATTACTTGCTATATAATTTTACTGTAACATCAAATCGATGCAGTTTCGCATTTCCAGATTTTATATTTTCTATTTTTACGCTTAAGACAATATTTAAACGTAACAAAAGCTTCACGTTGTATTTTTTTCATAGAGACTTTCTTATACATGAAATTAATATCGGTAGTACTAGAATAAGCAAAATAAAACATATAAAAATTATAAATTATAAAAACTTCACAAATTTAATTATTAATTGTATTTTAACTATTATAATACAGCAATGATGCAAAACAAGATTTTTATGATTAAAAGGCATATCCAATGCGCAAAAATGAACTTATATAATTGTATACTTTATTGAATGTAAGATTTGTTGGACAAAAGTAAAGTAATTGTGTTCCTGATTTCTAGTTAAATGTGTAAATAAAGATTGTTTGTATTTTTTTTGCAAAATAGAATACATATATTATATCAAAAAATAATAATATAATATAAATTTAATTTTTCTAATATTGTTAAATTATCATAACCTATACACAAATAAAATTGGAAGGAATTTTAATGAAAAAATGAACATTCATTACTAAATTTTAAAATCTTTGGGTTTTTTACTTGTTAAAAAAATACAGAGAAATTAAAAATCAAAGACAAAAGAATGAAAGATAAGTTTTTTTGCTTCTATAGATCTTGTTTCAATGGGATGTTATTTATTGATTATGAACAAAAGTATCGTAAGAAAAGGGCATGCAAAAACATAAAAATTTTATTTATTAGTTAAACTATTATTAGTTCAAAATAAAAAAGTACCCCTATATTGAAAAATCTTTGCAATAAAATTATATATATTTATTGTGTTATTTTTATTGATGCAGGTGCCTACACATAAATATTGTACATTTTTCTGCTTATTAGAACATCGTCAAAAAGTTTAAATGTATATGAATTTGCAAATATAGATTTTTGTATCAAAAGCATGAAGTGTATTCATATTTTGACACAGCTTTAAGCCTAATTTAATTTTATTTCGCAGTTTCTTAATATCGAAGACAGCAAAATTCAAAAAAAAAATTAGCGTAGCATTAGATTAACTTTTTTTATTTTACAGAATAAATTAAATCTATCAACATAAACACACATATAATCCATGATATATAGCTATTTTTATATCAAAAATGCAATTTAGAGGAATAATATTTAAAGTCTTGTAAATATCGATCTAAAAATTTAGATTGGGAATATATTATAATTATCGTAGCTTATTGAAATTTACCAAATAACGGATCATCTTGTTTTCTATTTTAAAGACGACTTTGTGCTATCTGATTACAACCGGTTATCTTATTTTCTATATAAATGTATGTAATACTACATTATGACTGCTCTTTGAAGTAATGATGGCAAGATAAACAAATTGAAGTATAAAATCAGTAAACAGCAACTGTGATGTTTTTATTTTAATATCAATAAAATATAACCGTAGAATAAAATATATATTGTTTTAATGCAATAATATTACTTCGACCAAGCTTAGCAATCTATTATACCGTAGAAAGCATTTTGGGCATAAAAAGTATAGAAAGCCAAAGAAGGCCCAGATTATATATTTTATGATTTAAATAAAGAATTTTCCCGCAAATAATTTAAAGACTAAATTTATACAAATATCTATACTTACTCAACTGAAAATGTTGGAATCATGTGCTTAGTTATCAGCTCAAAGCAATATGGTTACTTCAAACCATAATACAAATATTTTCACATGCAAATATCAAAATATAATACTACGGTTATATGTTTATTTGTAAGCTTCAAAATGAATTAGGCTCAAATTTAAATTGTGTATTATGAAACTATAAATTTATTGCAATGCTCATTTAAAAATTAACTCTGTGATATAAATCACAGAGTAGTATTTTCAAGAACACTTACATAGTATTAATTTACGCATTTTAAGTAATAATTTTGTTTTTTAAAAATATATTAATAACTATAACGAAAATTCAAAATATAAAAAGATTCTGGCATGAATTAAGGATATTAAGAAATTTTTAAAAATCCCTAATCATAGAAGATATTACGATGATAATATGTTGTATACAATAAAATATATTTAAAACATCGCAAATAATTAAGGTACATATTTTCATGGAACATAGCCCAAACAAATCTCCTAATATGTAAAAAAAATATATAACAGGTGAACATAGTATATCAAGCTAATAAAATCCTCTTAGTTTCGAGAGGCCTAAAAATACATCTTTATTTTATAATGTTGCAGAATGCTTACTTTCAAATACCATAAATTAATATCAAACTTTAATTATCGTCTTAATTATATATATAAATACGAGATGACCTCAAAGCAGGGATAAAATTCGAACAAATGTTGATGATCACATTTTAGTTTTTGTAAATATGAAAAAGATAATAATATATAAATATTGCAAATTATATAATTTATATCGTCATGGATTTGGTATATATATTCACTTAATTCTAGGAACAGCATCTGTAGTCCCATATAAATTTAATCATTCAAGCTATCTACAAGTATCAACGAATTTTATAAATGGCAATAATAATTTTATAAAAGTTTTAATAACCCTTATTGTAATGGATTGCTATAAATACAGTTTTAAGGTGTGTTTAGAAAATATATAAGCGACAAAACTATGAATTCGTAAACAAAGATGCAATTTGAACGTAATTTTATACAAAAAGAATTGAAGCAAATGTGTAAATTTTATTTGATAAAATTTTATATTGAATTCTTATGGGAATTATGACTTGATAGACTGAAATTATGTTCAGAACAAAATTAGGAAAGAAAATTCTATATTTATTAATTTTGTTGTTAATCAGTCTGTATTTTTTGTAAAAATATTATTATTTTATAAGTAAATGTAATTTTTTACACTGTGTTTTTAGTTTTTTTAAGACTTTTTGGGCTATAAATTCATAAATACCCAACAAAATTGTAAATCTTTTCTTATACTTGAATCTGTATGGTTAAAAAACCGTATATGATATCATAAATCTGTTTGGAAGTTTACTTATAAGCTAGAAAAATACTTTGCATGCATAGAATATATTAGACTGCCTTCCCTTATTTGAAAATAACTATTGATTATTAAATATCAAAAGCAATACGGTTTAATGCGTAATTTATATTTTTTATATATATCAGATTAAATTGTAAGATCTACTCGTTTTAAATAAGATTTATAGTTATATTATGATATAAATACGTTCATACCTTTTGCTTGCAACTTAAAGCGAGATTCTAATAAATTCCTATTACCAACCACCCATGTGAATAATATTCCATTCAATAAACATAGTTCTTTAACTAAAAGCTTGTATTTATATGCAACTATTGATCTATCAAAAAAAATTGCTTTAGATCTAGCATTTTTCTATTTTTTTTAAGCGCATCTTTGAAATATAAACCAAGAAAATTTGTAAATATGGAAACTAAACTAATGCAATTTCACATTTCCAATAATCTTTTTATGCATAAAGACACCATTTGGAATATTTTTATACTAATGTATCCTATTTTATCTATAAATTCAACTTTTTGTTGCACGCTAACAGTTATATTATCTCAAACAGTCAAATTTAAAAGAAAGAAAATTATGAAAATCTATAGAATGTAATTTTAGCTTCCATATATGCATTATCTAATTTTACGTTTATTCATAAAGGTGGAATATGAAATTTTAAAGAATTATACTACTTCTGAAGTGCACTGAACTTTCATATTCAATTTCTCTTTTAATTAAATTCAAAATAAATAATTTCATCGTTATCTAATTGGATTTTCCCATGGTTTATTTTTATTAGATTCTGTTAATAAAATAATTTTGTTTCTAAAGTTATTTCTTTGAATCTAAAAAAGTGTTTATACGTTAAAAGTCATTTTTAAATATTTTTTAATAATTTCTTCCGATTTTAGATTACCATTCAGTTCTAAAATTTATAATTTAATCAATGTAGTCTTTTTTTTATTTATTCATAGCTTATATTGCCTATACTTTTAAACTTGTATTTCTAATCTGAGATATTCTGTGCCTAAGCGTAAGCGCTAAAAAAATATAGATTTAATGTAAATGATTGATTCGATCAAATTAAGCGTGCGTTAGGTGCGTTTATTATCGTAAATCATGGTTATTATTTATAATAGCAGCATTTTTTTGGATTTTAAAGTTCACATTTATGTGCGATATATTATTGTTATAATAAAAATTAAATAATAGTTTGATTGGGAATCCCTCTTTTGAAACAAACCTCTAATTTTGGAAAGAAGTGCAAAAGCTGTTGTTAATATAAAGTGGGGAGAACAGATGATTAAAGCATCATCTATAAGTCATTTAACTCTGTCATATGCATTTCATATATTCTTCTCTGTGCACCTGTAAGATATATGTCCCTGTAATCGCATTAAACCATAACAAAGAGTGCAATACAATGAATAAAATTAAGCCAGTGCCGCTTAGATTGCTTGAACTTTACATAGAGAGAAATATAATATTTGATCTTTATGACATGACCAAAATAAATTTTTATTATTGTCATATATTATATGTGTAGAAATTAAGCACCTGTTAATAATTTTGTTTGGAAAAAAGTACCTACTTGTGTCTTTAATTGACAGCAAGGAAACGAATTTTAAGATAGAAAAAAATTTACCTAGAAGAAATAAATCTAGCAGGAACAGCTGAGATCCTGAATATTTTCTCGTGTGTTGATTTCGAGAATTTTTTAATATTAAAAAGATCAGTGTATGGTTTTAAATATTGTTGTATCAATGAAAAAAGTACTTTTTTTGGGATAAAAAACAAGTGGAATTATTTTAATCACATATCATGATCATCTATTTATAATATTGCAGATTTATAAACAAATATAGTCTCTCTGTCTCTTTCCGAAAAAAAAACGTTATGATTTTTAGCCTATCGACGTCAACAAAGTTCGTTATATGTAAAAAGCCTTAAAAATTAGCTAAAAACGCATTTTGTTTCCCAAAAAAAAAATTAAAAGCTTAAAAATTATTAACATCGTATATTGTATAGAGATGGCAATTCAGGTGATCTATATTTTAATATTTTCAAAACCCGTGAAAGTTTATTTAACATATAATTTGTGCATCAGTCTTCGGTAGTTAAATATTTTCAAACAATACTAGACGACATTTTATACATTCCTTCACCCATTAGCTGCATGTAAAAATTTACTTTTAGAAAAATTAAATGTAATAAATATCTAGTTCTTATTTCGTATTTTAAATTGATCTCGTTTTTGTATTTAGATTATGATAAAAAAATTGGTTTATTTTGTATTGTATTTATAAAAGCTGTTATTTAATAAATATACATTGATTTTAATTCGAGCTCTATATACATCTTAATCAGAACATCGAATTCGAGAAATATTAAAAAAATATATTTCTTGTACTAATATTATTTTACACTTGAAATGCACTGAAAATTATGTTCCATATACAGATGCATATTATATAAAATATTATTTTGTAGTCCAGCCTTCGTTGATCTTCTTAAACTTCGTTCTCTTTATAAAATTATTGAATTCAAATATGAAATAATATACCACCAAAAAACGTAAAAAAATTAGTTCTAGAAATATCGTGTGCTCAGTTCTTATCTAATCCTATTATCAATTACCTCAACCCCATTTTATATCTTTGGTGATGACGACGAACGTGTAAACACACACAAGAAATATGCATAACTAAAACAGTCTCAAATATGCGTTCTACTTAAAGAAAAGTAGAACAAATGAGATTAAAATTTCGAAAACATTTAAAACACATCTAAGTCTATAATTTATATGACGTGAAACAGAGAAATCACAACCAAATCAATATAAGAGAAATATTAAGAACCATTTTATTTTACGTTTACTGGTAAATGCTTACATATATAAGTGTAAAGAAAAATATTTGTATGTCACCGTATCGGGATTCGTAATAAGGGCAATTTTATCAAAACTAAGGAATATAAGGAGATATAAAAAAAGATATGTTGAGTCGAATTCGATTTAATAGATTAAGTAACTTGTATCTTCAGAATAAAATGATATATAGTAAATAAATGCAATTTACTAAATTATTCCATCACATGCTAAAGAATGTCGTATTAAACGTTTCTTAATTTATTTTGAATTTATGAAAATTATATGAAAGTGCAATTATAGACTTTTTACTTATAATTACTCATGTCTGCATTTTTATGCACATTTTCACCCGATAAACATGTTTTATTTTAATAAATCACTTCTATGAATTCTCTCTATTTTTTCTGATACATATTTTTTTTCTTCGTTTCTAAAGTGTAAACAATAATAACTCACTTGCATATATTTATTTATGAGTTGATTTACTTTTTATCAATTTTATCTATTTAGACGTGGTCAACCCATTGGGAATATTTCACAACACCTTACGGTATCTTTTGGCACCTTCGCTGATCTATCTTCGCCAACTGCTCTTCTTCTCTCAAATGAGATGAGTTCAAGTGTCATAAATTAATGTATTAAACATAAACAAATATAAAAATCCATAATATTCAAATATTCTTATATAAAAAATGCAATTTGAAGAAATAAAATTTTTCTCGTGTTTAAAACTGCAATATAAATATAGATTGAATATGGTTTAGAGATGTCATGACATTTGGGAAATTTCATAAAATTACAGATCAATCTTGTTGTCAATTTTAAAGAAAATTTCAGCCATCGCATTATAACCAGGTATGCTATCAATTCATAATAAAAGGTACAAAGTACTATACCTATAACTGCTCTTTGAAGTATCTATGACAATAAGTATAACATGAAGGATTAAATTGAGTAAACTGCAATAGTGATACTTTTATTTTAATATCGATAAGATGACACCGTAAAATTAAATATATCGTGTCTTAATACAATAAATATCTAAATATTCTATTTTTATTAAATGTTGACACAAGATTTCAAAATATATTGCCACACAAGATTATCAAATTAATATAATAGAAAGAGTGATAAGCACAAAAAGATTAGAAAGCCAAAGGGGGCCTAGATTATATATTTATAGTTTAAAGAAAGAATCTTTCACCAAAATATCAAGACTAGATATATTCATTATCTATAATATTCGACTGAAAATATCGTTATCATGTTCATAGTTATCAGCACAAATAAATATAGTTACATACTCCAAAGCACAAATATTTCCACATAGAAATATCTAAATAAATACTATGGTTATTCGGATTTGATTGGAAGGATCAAAAACTAATATGGCTCATACTTCAAACTTGCACTATAGAAATATAAATGTATTAAAATGGTCATTTAAAAATATACTCTGTGATTCAATTCAGAGAAAATATTACAAAGCCTTGAAATTTCATTGGTTTTTTTACGCATTAGAATAATTAAATTGTTTTGCATATATAGTAATGAAATTATAGCAAATTACTCAAAAAAATAATAATATTTTAACATGAATTAACGTAAATAAGAAATATTTAAGAATCGCTTGTAATAGAAGATATATCGATGCTTATATGTTAAATGTTATAAAAATTTACAAAATAACGACTATAATAGGCAATACTTGATTATTGCCAAACATAAAAAAATGATCGAATATATAGAAAAAATTATCATAAGTTGAAGATAATATAAAAGAATATTAGAATCCACTAAGTTTCAAGATATTCGAAATACATATTCATCTTATCATGTGACTGAATTATTGCAATAAAACACCTAGAAATCAAGATCAAATCAATATAATCGTTTAAACTCATAGATAAATACCATAAAATCTCAAAGTACTTATATAATTTTTTAAAAAATTTGGAGATATCATTATATTAATGTGCTGACATAAACATTTGGTTATATAAGAATAAAGCTAATTTTCTAGTTAGCATAGTCTTGCATTTTTTTCTTTGTGTTCACATGTTTTTAGTTATCGCATCTGTTGAAATCCTTGGATAATAAATCGTTCAAGCTATATAAAAGTATCAATGAATATAATAAATGTAAATTATATCGTTAATAGTTATAAAATACTTAATTATGTACAATGCAAAGAAACAAAGACGGTTCGTACGAGTGTTTGGAAGCTATATAAACTAAAAAACTTTAAATTATAAATATTACAGCAATAAATCAGATTATTTTAATACAAAACAATGTTTTTATTCAAAATTTTTGGAGCAAATGTATGATTTCAGAATATTTAATTTTATAATAAATTCTTCTGGAATTATGGATAAAAATAAAATGATGTAAAGAACGAATTCTGCAAGAAAATTTCGGATATTATAATTTCTGTTTATGAGAATCATCTATATTTTATGGTGATAATTTTGGTGTTTTCTTGGTAAAAGTATTTTTTTACAACGTGGTTTTAGTTTCTTATGTGACTTTTTAAGGGTTTATTAATATATTCCCAAAAATTGTATGAATGTTTTTCTTTACTTTAATCTGTATTGTTTACAAATTTCATATATAGTGAAAAATATTTCTATAAATTTACTTATAACCTAGCCAAATATTTTCATACACATAATATATATGACAACCACCTGAACTTCTATTTATATCTATAACAATTTGGATTTTATTCTGAATTTATATTTTATGATATATATATCAAGTTATTAAAAGATCTCTTGGTTGGATATAAGATTCTTAGTTAACAATTCATAACTGTATCTTATCATGTCTTTGTAGATACGTAACTGGATATGAGATTGTATCTGGTTGTTCTATACAACTATTTAAGTCGAAAAGGTAGACTTCGAAATGATAAACAGTTCTAAAATTACAGTGCATATGATTCTGCATTTAAATAATAAAAAACAAATTATATTAGATATATAATTATTTTTATTACAAAAAAATTCGTAAATATAAGAAAGACATATTTATAGTCTAAACAAACTTTAAAATATCGCAACTTAAAAATATATGTAAAACGACTGAATTAAAATTTCATATTTTTATATACTAAGGCATGATGTACAATTTATAATATCTTACATATTGTGGCAAACTAACAGTTTAATTGTCCTTAAACTGTAAAATTCAATAAAACGGTTGTGAAATGATTATAAAATTTTAATTTAAGGCAAATTAAATTTAATATTTCAAATTTTTAGTTTTGATATTAGTTCAATAACGTAAAATACGTTAAATTCATTGTTTTATTTTACTCTGAAGTAAACTGTGATTTCATATTTTGTTTATATTTAAGTGGAATTTTAATAATTTATATTAATACAAATTTTAAGAGGATGTAAATCATAAACATACTATTGAAGCCTAGTAAAATAAGCTATTAAAAATATGTATATACTTATATTTGCGTAAATACTCCAAATAAGTATACTAAAATATAATTTATAGGCTTGTTCTTCTTACTTCGTATAACATATATAAGAATGCATTCTAAATTCTTTAATAGGCTTTACACACAAATCAACAATCAATTTATATTTTCTATTTTAATAATTTTTGCATACAATCAAAAAAAAGTACAATATTTTTTATATGAATATCTATAGATCCTAAATTCGGCTTTTTTAATCCTTAAATTTTACTTTCAGAACATATAAACATATCAAATTACGATTATATTTTTTTATGCATATAGCGACACATATCATTTATTTTATTATTCTCAGTATCTAGCTGTTTCAACAAAAGCCATTTTTCTATATTTATTCTAACAGCGGAATATATATGCGACTGCATATCAATGCCTTTTGGTTGCGATAATATGATGATTGTAGTACTTTGTGATCATAATATGACATGATATTATAAAAATAATAATAATTCGACGTATATCTATTGTGAATTATGAACTCAATAAAAAAAACTAGAACATACAGAGATTTTAGAATAAATTTATAGTCAAAAATTATATATATATAAATGTTAATATTTGACTAGTTTACCAATAAGTTAATTTAGTCATATATTTAGATCTTTTGGGCTTTTAATCAGAAAAACTATTTTTAGAATATTTGTGTGTGCGATTTTTTAATGAAAAGACTTCCAATATTATATCTAATTTATTGCGATCAGACAAATAGATGGATATAAATTTTCTTTTTGATAGACTCTTTGAATATTTTCTGGATTCTTTTCCTGCAAGCCGATAAGTTCGATATTTTGCAAATTCTTTATTTTTTGTGCTTAAGACTCTCTTAAATACCTGAATCTCTGTGTGTAGTTCACAAAACTTAAATTTTATTTATTTATGGGCAAATTTTAATAAATTATTGTGTATTTGTGGATTAATTTTATTTTTATCATTTAAAAATAATAAGACGTAGTCAGTCCATTATGTTCTTTGCAAAACTCCTTGATACATCTTTTGACACCTTCCCCTGATCTATCTTCATAAACTGCTCTTCTAACTCGAATGAGATGAGTTCAAGTGCCTGCAATGATAATTTCATGTTTAAAGTAATGCAATCACAAATTTTTTAAAATTATAAGGTAGTGAGGGTTTTATTTTCATATAATTTCAATGTAATTTTCTTTTTCTAATTTATAAAATAACAGTTTTTGCAATAAAACTGAATATTAATAAGATAACAATATTTTTGTATTCATTTATATGTTTTATGCTAATTTAATTCTGTTCTTGTTTTATTATGTCAAACTAATTATAGGTAAAGACGTTTATCTATATTATATTCTTTCCATAAATAAAAAAAATACACGAATAGGTTATATTTAGATTTTTTTTCATATTTACAAATTTGAAATTATAAAAAATTTAATCTATTTAATATAAACGGTTTAGTGTGAGTAAAAAAAAATCGTATTTACGCTTCAATCAGGACCGGATTTATGCAAAAATAATTTACAAATTTTGAAATAAAAACAAAAAAATGTATAAACATATTATGAATAAAACATACGAATAGATATACGTAGAGTATATTAGTTATTTCAACTACCAGAAATTCAAAGATTTTGCTTTTTTGTTCGAAAAAATTGGCAATTCAACTTATATAAATTATAAATGCGCTATTATTATAAATGCATATTATATTTTTAAACTTGAAAAATAATATTTACGTTAGCGTGATTATGTCTGTAGTATTTTTTTTTCAATAAAATATTACTTTCGCATGTACAGTCTGTTTTCGTTTGATAGATAATGTTTCATAATATTATACAGTGTGTGATTAAGATCTATTAGAGTTAAATAGCAATAATATAATATAGATAAGATAATTGGCATATATAATCTTGATTATACAATAAATCGTAAATTATTATGTGTTATCGTTAAAATAAATACAAAATCAAATGTTCATGTAGGTAAATTATATATATCAGAAATTTAGTCATCACATAAAAAAATCCACAAAATACACTTTATAAAATCATTTTGACTATAGATGTTTTAGTATGTTATATTTCGATTTTCAATTCCATTTTAAATGGTTAAGCATATATTTGATATGCTTTTATGTAATGAATATCATATGATTATATCCATCCATATGTCAATTTTTGTTTATTTTACCATGTGAATTTATTTTAATTTTTTGCGCTTCTGATGGTAATAATATAACGTGAATGAAGCTATCTAGGTACTAAAAAAATAACTAATTGTATATCTATAATAATTGCAAAATATACATCCAAAATGACAATTATATCATAATAAAGAACATACTCTAATTTTTGATTTGACAATATAAAAGTCTTATGATAAATGTGATACATCTAAAGCCATATTTATTTTTGGAAAGCAAAGTTTTTTTCCTTCTCTCAGACAGACTAGACTTATAATTCGGTTTTTTCTGGTATTTATAAAATTGGTCAGTAATAGGGCATTAATCATATAATATTTAAATTCAATGTAGAATTTAGGTCGTATTTTTATATTTTTCCAACATGAAATTACACATTTGATCTAAAAACTTGCACGGTTTTTCTAAACATATCTTTTGATACCAGAACTTATCTTTAATAGTACTCTTAGACTTTAAATGCTATACTTCTCATATTAATTCATGTAGTTCATGTTGCCTATTATCTTATTAACATATTATAGATGCTAGTAAAAAATTTTAGTTTTTAAGCGTCAAATTTACATCAAATTTTATTGTATCGAACTCATAACATTGTGCTGTCTATGATTTTAAAACATATTTAAAAAAGGGCATATAATTTTTTTACTTTTTTTTACACCAATTGTTCATATAAATCAATTATGCTTTATGAAATAGTTTCCTTATAATGGAGATGCAAGCGTATTTAAAATAATCACAATATTTTGGAAAAATTCTTGATGACATTTTTATTGTAAATGAATTAAAATAATGTCGGTTTATCTTTTTTTATTTGATTTAAGGCCTTAAAATCACGTTGATTATATGATAAATACATTTTAAATGATACTGAGCTCTATAACACATAAAATATATATTTTTTGGTCTTTTGATATCTTAATACCTAAGTAATTCCATCAAGTAGTTTTTATAAACAAAATTTTGCAATGCGTTTATAGGCTTCATGAATATCGAGGATAGATCAATATATATTTAATTACGTTTTACATGTTCAATTCTTACTGTTAAATATACTTTATCGTATATAAATAGACAACACTATCTTTCATCTAAGTGGATTTATTATTTGCAAAATATATACATTACTTTACACGATAAGACTGTCAAGAGGCTGTATCTACATCAAGCGGGCATGATTGACATAAAAGATTGTATTTCTATTTATTTATACTTTTAAAATAGAGTTGTATTTTTTTATTAATGTGAAATTTCCGATCGACACTTTATTGTGTAATGTCGTATCTCGAAGAGCCTATTACACTTTCTAAGTCATATTTTATAACCCAGATTAGTATATCCATAAATAAAGTGAACAATATGGCACATAAGATTAAATCCTTTAATTTATTTGTTTTATAATTTATATGCCAATAAAGGCTTTTTAAAGTAGACTAAACATAATCATTTGCAAAAAAATATACTCATGCATGTTCTTTTGCTATATTTATGATTTTATTCAATTCCTTTCTTATTATTATTTTTTATGCACGTATATAGAAAAAGCAACACTAAATCTTCGCATCTATTTATTTTTCATAAATTTTGATTAGCTAACTAATTCTTTACTTTAAATTTGCCACGCGTTTATGTCAATTTGTCTATTCTAATGGGTCACTTGATATTTAGTTATCTTTTTTGAGGATTCATATCATATGTTAAATAATTTAATATGAATTTAAAAGTTCTTCACGACAAAATTTATGATAAAAATGGATTGTATTATGGTTTTAACATTGATAACATATCATTTCTATTCAGTCTTAAAGCTATATGCAAAAAAATAGTCGTCAAGATGATACGTCACATAGACATATTGGATCCACAGAAAATCAGACCGGTCGATTTAATTAATTTAAATCAAATTAAATTAAATTTATGCAAGCTTAGAATAAAAAAACATATGTTTATGGTATTTAAATTGATATGATATTAAATTTAATATAAATTATATTTAAATAAGTTCAAGTGGACATAAATAGAGCCTAACTTGTACTATAATCTTTATTATACGATCTTTTGATTTTAATAGTTTTGTTTTTTATATCTTCTTTGTGAATTAAAAAACCTTACTGAAGCTTGCTTTTGTGTGACTAATATTCATTCACGGAGTAAAAATCTAGATATATAGATATAATTTATCCGTGTTTTTATAATGTTGGAGTCTTTATATGATTCTATTTCTTTGTATTCTCATTCGTCTGTATATTAAGAATCCTTTTCTGATACCTTTCAAATTTTATTTTTATATTTAGTTTTAGTCCTTGATAATAAAAACCGATGCTAATCCTCAGACACACTTTTTACTGACCCTACAAATGTTGCGAATTAAGAATTAACGCTAAACTCTATTTCTTGATATTGGGTAATTTTGCTATAATCATATTCTAATCGCTTAAAAAATCAAGCCAGGTTTATATATTGTTCTATTAATGTTGCGGCGATTTCTGCGTATTCTTTCCTTAATCTAACCTATTATTGCTGTGGATGTTGAGTGTGAAACGAATCCATGCATTGAAATCTTTTAGGAAGGCTTATAAAATAGAAAGTCTTAAGTTGAAGCGATTTTGGGTACTGATATCTAATTTATAAAACCATTTTTTTGCTGATAATTTAGTTTAATTTTCACTGTTGATATTCGTACAACCATATTATAGGCATTCCTGCTATTCCACGAAACGTTCGGAACCAATAATCGATTTGCTCCCATTTGAAACCATACAACTTACGTCCATGCAATAAAATACCATTTTTATGGCAATAATTTACAGAATTTTATTTCTGCATTTAAAGATATATAATTAAACAATTTAATTGGCTTTTTATTAATCTAAGATTTTCAGTATATTTGTTTTACTGTCATAGTCACAAAAAAATTCATATTATTTGATAATAAATATGTTCAATATTTTATATAATATATTAGAACTTCTAAGCGTGTGTGCTTAAATATGAAAATAAATAACATTATATTTACGTAGTTTTATTCTTCTTCTGTAACATCTAAATGTGCGGTTTTAGTGTGTATTCTTCCACATTTTTTATGCACGATGTATAAATAAATTGATATAAACATAAAATATTTCGGGTCTTTATTTTAAACTTATAATAAAAACAGGTTCATATGGACAGCACATATTATTAAGAATATATTATGCGTATGTCGTAGAAAATTTTGGCCAAAAAAATACTTGATGCTAGATTACTCTTGTAAACTACATAATGCAACAAATGTTGACTAAATTTCAAAATTGATGTTTTATTTATAGCAACTTTTTATAAACATACACTCTGACGATAATTATAATTTAACACTCTAAATATTGTTTTTATTAAAAATTTGCTTTTATGTGAATGCACATTTGAAGGCTGTATTCTTATGCGGCATTTTTAGATTAATTATAACTATTTTTTTTGAATACTATAATACATATACAGGTGCGATTATATACTTTAAATATAGTCTAACACGGATATTATAAATTTGGGAAACGATTGAAAGAAATTTAGTATATTATTCATGTATATGCATATATAAAAAGTAAATCATTTGTGAAATAATCGCTTTATTATATTTGTAAAAAAAACATAATTTTTTATTATTGTAAATTTTATGCAGATATATTTTTGTTACCTTTAAAAATAAAAAGAATATATTAGCTATGGTTAAAAAAAATTAATAAAGAGAATTTTATATCATTTAAATGCAAATTCATATGATTTACACAACATTCCGATGTAAAAATATATTATAGAATAATAGCAGAATTTTACAATTATCTCATATAGCTTTTTGGTAGTAGAACTATGCTCAGTATGTAAATAATGCTAGTAAGTAATGAAATTAGTGTGAAACAAAGATTCCGCAAAGAAATGTCTAAATTATCGTAAGATATCATATGTTTTATGCCAAAATAATAGGTTATGGAACTTTTCTTTGATAAAGATTTGTGTTTAATGCCTAAAGATGGTTTTTTTCAGTGGTATATCAAGTGAAATAAGATTAAAAGTTTAGGTTTCAAATATAAAATAGACCTGTGTCATTTTTATGCATTATTACTTATTATACATATAATATACTCGAAACAGAACGTTTTTAAATCATTTTCATATATTTATAGAAATATTGGAGGTATTTGAAAAAAGATGTCAAAATTTATTCAAAAAAAAAATACGTAGGTATGTATTTTTTCATAAAAAAGTTCTCATTGCAAAAAAAAATGCTTTTTATTATATAATTCAATCAAAACATCCAGAATTTTAGGGCTAATTATATAAATTCCTATTAAAATTCGAATATCATGCGTTTGTGACAAATTGAAAATATACATAAAACTACAGTTGTGCTAAAATATATTCTTTAGAAAATTATTTTAAGATCAAAATAATTATTATTTTTTGCTCCAATAAAGTTAAAAGTTGCATAAAGAATTCAGCTTGTAGATTTTATGATGTGTATGTTGAGATCCATTTTTTTGTGGTATTTTGAGATTTATTATTGAAAAATTAAATGTAAAAGAAATTTCGATTGATTTATATGTTTAATTTGATTTTATGTAATCTTTGACGTCTCTTTATATTATATTTGATGCATTAAAATCTTAGCTTTCCCTGGCATATTTTAATCGAAGATTAATAAAATTGCACAAATATCTGCCATTTTACACAATTATGTTCTTTTCAGTAAAGTATTTGATCATATTAAAAAAATAATAAATTTCACATGTACGATTACAATTAAAAATAAATCTGAAACTGACTACATGTTTATATAAGTAATACATGCAAATTTATATATTTTTCTACAAGCAATTTAGTATTCTAAATTTTTTAAATGAAACATAGGATAACATATTGATCTAAATTTATAATGTTATATCACGCTATAAAAATTAAAAATCAAATCCAATACATAAAAAGTTGGAATAACAATATTTAGTAAATAAATCAAATATATGTTAGCCTCTATTTATAAGGACATTGCTAGCAATAAAATTATATTATGTAAGATGATTTTTCAAGAATACATTTACAACCATGATTTATTCGTTCCATGTCGGAAACAGTTTTTCAAGCTTATTTATAAATGAATTATATATGAAAAAAGTTTTTGTAAGTTTCTTAATTTAAATACAAAGGCTAGAGTAATTAAAATTTTATAAAGTATTTTATTTCCCATGCCTTTTTGCACTTATTATACACATATTTCATTTTTTATCTTATTATATAGTTAATTTATTTATAATTAAAATTTTATATCTATCTAGTCGGTAACTGTTTTTAATTCCCAAATTATAAATTTTTTTCTACATATATAATATATAACAATTTTTTATTTTTTAAGCAATCAAAATTTTGAAGCAATATAGATATTCTTATCATTCTAGATATTTTAATGTAAAAATATTAGCTTTTAATCTAATTCTTAGTTTTTTGGTAGAACCTGAGTACTTAATCAAAAATTTATTAGTTGTAGTACAAAAATTTACATGTAAGTTTTTTAGAAGGAAAATAATAGAATTTTATAATTATTACATAAATTTATATTTACAATTTTAATAAAGACCCAAACTCTTCGTATGATCCTTTGCAATTTTAACAAATTATGAAGATTCTAAAATGAATTAGGTAAATAAATATTTTCAAAGCTTAGATCTATTAATTGTTTTTTTCATATAGATCGTTTAAAATTTTTGTAATTAAAAACCTACAACCGTACTAATAGATCTTATATCTCAATACAAAGTTCAAAAAATATATGTTCGTAACTTCTTTATATTATGTGTTGATAAAAAAATATAAATGCATGAGTAAAATTTTATAATTGTTTACACTAACATTTTATATATAATATTCTTTGTTATATTCTTGTAATCTATATCAACATAAAATAATTTTTTCCATAAATAAAAAGATTTAGTTGCCATTTAATATTTTTTAAAAACCTTTTTTATCATAAATTCTTTATCTGAGGCTAGTATTTTAACGTGCGTTTTATAAGAATTGTTTTTTGAGCAGCTAACATTATTTAAAGGCTTTTAATATCTTAAAATCATAGTAAAAAAAATTACTAGGCATTCATTAGATATAGATAATATTTTCTTTATTTTGCATAAAAAAATTATCGATTATTCGATATATAAAACTAAAATCAAAGTTAATAATTTATATTTATGTTATATTTTTTTATTACCATTTTCTGTTAATATCTTTGTATTTTAAGTCATATTATAAAATTAGAAATCGATGACACACGGTATCGATAATATTTTTGTCTTATAATTAGCAAAAAATACATTTTAAGAAATTATACTAGTAATGAAAAGGTTCTGTGCAGCTTATAAAGCTGAAAATGTAATTTAATGAAAAGTCTTGGTTTTAAACCGATCTATGCTTTAAGTGTATTTTGTAATAAATTTCTTCTGTATTCTCAAATAGTCGCAGAAAACAAAGCATGCTATCATAAATATTGTGAATTTTTAAATGATTTAATCATATTATTAACTTAAGGTAAATTTTCATGTCCAAAACCTACAAAATTTTAAGTTATCTTATGCTAGAATTGTACGTCCTTCTGAACTACATGATATCGTGAAAAAAAACTATAATTTATATATAATTGGCACGCTCACAACCACTAAGCATATGAGTATAGATTAAGTTGTAACATTTACATAGGATGTAAATGTATATATAATTGATTATATAAAATTTAATTTACACCATGTAAATATGTTTCCTATTGATTTTGCATTTTTTTTAAACATGTTTTGTATACTTTGACATTAAATAAGCCTCATAAAATAAGTAAATGTATATATGATAAATTTATTTTTTCTGTGTTTAATTTGATTAAGTAATAGTATAAAAATTCTTTTTTGATACTCATCACTAAATTTAAAAATAATTAGATATCAACCATTTATAAATGAGGGTTAAATGAATTGTATTTTCTTACACATTTAAAGGTATATGATCAAATGCAAGGGCATTCAATTATCAAAAAACATGTGTTAAATGTTTCCTATGTGCAATGAACTAAGAAAACACTGATGAAGAGACCTATATTATTAGAAAGATTTTCAAGTATGCTACACATACTATACGGCAGCAGTTATGATTTGGGTAGATTCCTAGAAGTAGAGGCTGTGCTATGAGCTGTAAAATAAATTTTTGGAAATTTTTTCTGCATGTGATATATTTAAAATCGTGATGTAAATCGTTAGTTTTTGCGGAAATATGCTTTCTTGATGTGAGGAAATATAGATTTTTTAATTTAATATTAGATCCATTATACCATATATGAGAATTAATTACATAAGAAATGTAAAAATATGTCAATCAAATATGAATTGATAGAAATAATGTTTAATTGATTTGTAATATATTCACTACTCATGTGTGTGCATAAAACACGATGGGCTCTATATATTTCTATACAAAAACATTGAATGATATTGGAAAATAAATAAAACAGCGTCTATATATATAAAGGGCGAATTATTCGCTAAAGACAGATCATGAATAGTATACATAGCTAAAAATTTATAATTTCTTGCATGAAATAAAATTGTGATCATATTTCAAAAATTCCTGTAGACATACATTGGTAATCTTATCAAAAAATAATTCAAGCTTTATTCTAAAACTCTTGTGTATGTATTGCATAAAAGCCAAAATAATTTTTTACGAGTAATTGTCATTTTGAATGATTTCCTATATTTTATATAAACTTATTTGATAAATCAGTCACATACTAATACGAAGACACAAAATGTAGAGTAAAACAAAACTTTGAATATTCGAATATGATTATAAACCACATTTTACACAGGCTTTGTTGCATTTTTATATTACTCGTATCTTATATAAGTATACTTTCGCTTCCATCATATTCTGTTGGCAGAAAATTTTATATCGATATAAATACGATGTAATTCTATGTGTAATCAATAGATATAAAACAGAAATTAGATATTAAATACGGTTATTTATTTTGATATACAATCTAAATTTATAAATTCGATCAGTTGAGCATATTTCGATTTTCAACATAATAAGTTTATTTGTATTTTTTAAAATTTGAATGATAACTTTGATATTCCTTTTGCTATTTTAATACATTTTGAACATATGGGCGGCAAAAATTGTATCCTTCATATGAAAAGATTTAAAATTAAGTTTAATCATTTAAAAACCGATAAAATACAAATAATTATGAGATTTATAACAAAAATTCAAATAGGATTAGTGTTATTAAAATATTAATTTCCTTTAAAAGTATTTTTTGAAGCGTCATGGATTTACATCTTTAAGCCATATAGTTTCAGATCAATTTCAGCAAATTGATCTATGATTTTATATCTGTTCACATTCATGGTATTTTAAACATGAAATATCCATAAAAACGTAAAAATTGTTTTAGATCACGTGTTTTTGATCATGATAAACGAGTCGAATTTATAGGTGTCATAAACACTGTATGTCACAGGTCAAATTCTAATTAATGTGAGACAGTTTACAGGTGTATTCTCCAATTCTTGCAGATGGGCCGGATTAATTGCCGTTTAATGATTCAAATTACTCATACGAGAATATTATAATCTAAAATCTTAATCATAAAATTTTGGTCTAATATATACACTATAAATCCATCAAACTAGAAATTATATCATTTTTTATAAATTTTGGTATATCGAGTATTAACCGGAAGAAAAAATCAATCCGAACAGAGTGTTGTTGCTTTACTTAAAATTAGAGCTACAAGCAATGATGATAATAGGGTAAAAAATATTACAATTGATAAATCAGTGTAAAATCATGCATTTTAATTTATAGTTTATGAAATGCAATAAAATAAAAAATATATATTTTTAGATCTGTACAAATACAGAAATGTAAAATACATTGATATTGATAATTTATAAACGACGTTATAGCTAGATAGCATATAAAGGTATTTGAAGCAAAGCGTGTAGAAGAAGATTTGAAACCCTAGAATAGTTATATTGCTGTTTGTGGATCCAAAAATATAATTAAATAGTAATAAAAAAAAATGTTATAAAATATAAAATACGTTCCATTAATTTATATTTATTATGTCGAAAAATTTTTATACCAGAAGGAACTAGATAAAACGAATTAGGTTGAGGTATATATACAAACCTTGGGATTGAGCAAAGCCCTTGAATCATTAGGTTTCGAAACGAGGAGAAGTATCGAAGTTCATTCTGAAAATGTGAAGATAACAGAAAGTTTAAAAACGCAGTCCACGCAGAGAATCAAGCAAGTCGTGGTCGGTACAAAAACTAAAATCATAACCATGAATTTAGCTTATAAATAAAAAATTCTTTAAGAGGACTATAAATTTCTAATTTTTTCATCATATTAATAATAAAAACAGAAATACATTTGTAAATTGACAAAATATTAATAAACGAATAATATTTTAATAGTGGTATGTTTGTTATGAAATAATTTTTATATGAGTAGAGAAAATCGAATAACAATTTTCAAATATATTATCAACTTTAGACATAGAAAAATTTTTACATTAAAAAATAATTTATCTATGATAGAATCGACAATACCATTTACCCTTAAATTTACCTACGTGTTATTTACGTATAAAAATATATATAGCAATTTTTATTTATTTATTATACCAACTTTTGAATCAGAAGGTGTAATCAAAGGCATAAAATAAAAACGTAGAATTATATATATCTATAATAAAGAAATATAAAACTAATATATATATAAAAAATAACATTCCGAAAAATAGTATTCAAAAAAATATGGATAAGAAACCATTATAGATATCCAGATTAACTCTGTCTTGTCGAAAAAAAAAACTGTTAATTTACGGCTTATGCGTATATTTCAACTAAAATACAAAATATCAATCAATCAATAAATTTTTTGCAGCAAATGAATTATAAAGATACTTATATACATGATTTAAATGCGATTTTGATGTAAGTAAGTTATATACAATAAAAGAATTTACGTCATTTTTCGATTCCTAGAGCTTTATGTTTTTTTCTATATCCTCTAAATCAGATTTATTCCAAGAAAATTAGATCTGATTCGCTAAATAAAGTACCAATGAATATCTCGGTCTGTTAAAAAAGGTTATTTAAAAATGATATTTTATAATCCTATAAAAAAATTATGCTTTTTATTATATAAAATCACAAATAAAAACTTTGTAAACTGAATCATGCAAATACTATAGAATCATTCAATACATTTAAAAGATTATAACAGCATGAAAAATGTGATCTTAAAAAAATATTCATCACAATGAATTATTATATATATCATCATATTTGACTATTATTATTTTTTTCCATAGACGAAGACCAAATCTTCCTTTATTTTTGTTTATCATATTTAAAAGTCAATTTTTAAACATCTAATAGGTCTAAATAATATCCAGCTAATCTAGAATTATTATGTATGTTTATTGTTTTTTTATAATGTAACACATCCGAAAAATCACGCGAATTATATAAAAATTAATATTTATAGAAATAAAATTGATGCAACATGAAAAATTATATTTTCAGGCTTAGATTTTTTTTTAATATGCAGATAAGATATTTACACCCTTTAAATATTATATCTACTTTGCCATAAAAAGTGTTTGTGTGTTGTTAGCTTTTAAACCAATGTTAAATAATTTATTATCATAACTTATCTAGAACATAACTGCCATAATCCGAGATAAATAATAAATATCTGTAATCAAATCTAACAAATTCTTTTTTTTATAATTTTAAACTGATGTTTATATTAAAAATTTTTGATATTATTCCTAATATGGGATTATTTACGGTATATTATATTATCTTTTATATATTCGAAACTTTTATTTCACCGATCTAGGCCGCGATTACATTTTTGTGAACATATGATGTGTAAACAATAAACCATAATAGTTATGTATACATAAACACTGATTATAAAATATAATAAATGTTTGTTTCCGAATAGAATATAAATTTAAATATTATTTTTAACAAAAACTTTAAACCTAATGTTATCGATAAACCCAAGAAAAATGGATTTTAACTTAGTTTTTATTCTTTTATGATATATTACAATTTCTTTAAATAGTTGAAACGTATTCTAGGTAATTAGTATATAGAAAGGGTAACGAATACAAATTTTTATTTTTTTATATTATAGATGGCACATCTACATAATTACAAGAAAAAATACAATAAATTATTTAAATTTATTTATAACTGTAAGAGGCATGAAATTATGTTTTTTATGTGATATATTGGATTAATATGTTTGATAATATAAAAATATAGATAAATTATATCACGAAAGTCAATTTAAAAATATTATTTCATAATTTTGTCTATAAAAGGAATAGATTATAATTCTAATTATAAGTAAATTACACATGTTCATCAATAAAGAGACATTTAGTATTTTACTAAATCATGGTTTTGTATAAATTTATATCAAAAATGCAGATATTACGTATAAACAATCATTAAAATGTAACTAATACCTTTTTATGTTTTTTTATAGAATATTTATATTTTAAATATAATAAAACGACCCGAATTTTAGACTATCTGCCTTTTCATATTTTAAAATTATACTTTTGGAAGATTATATATTTATAAATAACAGTAAAAAAATCTAAATAAAAATAAATTATGATTGTAATATTTGATTTACGTTTTTATTTTAGTCAAAAATACCATAAATTCTTATAGATAAATAATAAGATCATTAAGTGGACTTATTCAACTATTTTAAACCACATAAACTTATAAAATCATAAATTATTACACGTTATGAATCAATTTTCTAATAATTCATTGCTTTTAAATGAAAATATTATAAAATCCAGGGTAAATATTTTTTACAATTATAGTTCAAAACAATTTATAACATAATTCAAGACACGCGAACTCATCACATTTAAAAGAACCCACTATTATATATATCTGTGATAGAAGTCAAAATATGTATCAAAGAGTCGTGCAATGTTCCCATTAGGCTGACCACGTCTAAATAGATAAAATTTATAAAATGGAACTTAACAAAATAAAAAAAAATAATTTTAGAATTGTTAGTTTATTATACAGAATTATAACATATGATTTTATTCCTATTATAATAACAGTAAATATATATGGTATTTATAATAAATAAAACTTAAAATAAAATAAAAAATTATAAATAGTTTATACAGAAATCTATTCTTCGTAATAAGCATATTTACCATGATTTTATTCTAATAAAGCAATCTGATTTTATAATCTGAAAATGTATTTATCATATATTTTTGTATTTTAAATTATTAATTACGTAATGTTTTATTTATTTTTGCTTTGTAACTAGCAAGATTACGAAGAATTCGACTTTAAAAAATAGCTAAAATGTTGAACAAAGTAACTAATGTATTTTATACGTTACTTATATTGGACATAATGTATATATCGGTATAAGAATATGTGTTAACTTTATAATTACATCGTTTTGAATATAAGGACAAGATCTGTGATGATCAATGAATTACTTCATGATTTTGATGGCTAAAATATTAAAAAATCATGTGTGATTTTTTCTAATGTTATATATTGGTTAGTTAGTCTACCTATTCCGATACATGAAAGCTAAACATTATAATACGAAAATTTGCATCAAATATTATTATTTAAGAAAACTTCAACATCTAAATGATTTTATTCTTTTCAATAGCATATTTTACAACCATTTCGTGTATATATTTTGACTTACTGTACTACTTTTAAATATTGAATATTGTGACGCGGTATTGATTTTGATACTATTGAAACAACCCATAAAGATAATAAGACATTATTATTAGCAGGTTTAAATATATTTCGAATCAAAAAATTTTTACAATTTACCTTTTTTTCTAGTATACACTATCATAAAATCTCTAATCAAATAAAGCTTTGCAATATACGAACGTTTATTAAAAAGTATTTTTCGTTATGTAAGCATGCATTATTTGTATTTAAGCGCAATGCACTTTCCTTTTATGACAATATAATTTTTTGGTTAAATAAGGAAACCCAGAAAAGGCTCATTTTTATTGAATCTTATAGCATTCAAGATTATAAAAATGATTTATATATGATCCTATAATCACCATTGGTCACTTTACTCATTATTATTAATAAGAAACTACAAAATGGTACTTATAGCTAAAATCTGAGCCTGATAATTAAGAAATCTGGTAAACTCTACATATGTATTTATTTGAATCTTATTCTTTTTCTAACAGAAATAATATAATATGAATCTTTGCAATAATTATCTTTTTCAAACACAATATTTCATTTAAATGCGGGATTTTGAAAAATAAAACAAAAAGAAAAAAAAAATTGAAAGGCTATATAAAAACCAGAATCAAACATATTTGCTATATATTCTGCTGGTACTAATTCAATGCAAATATATTATAAAAATACCTTTTTCATATGATAAGTTAGTGCAAGGAGTGTTATAGAATAATATTTTTGAATTATTATATGTTGAAAATTTTTATATCAATTTTATATCATAAAAATTTCTGCAATTCAGATTGCTTATTTCATCATCCTGATCTGTGTGGTTTCATGCAAATTTATTTTAATTTATCTAATCGGTCCATTTTATTTTTGTGTTCAAATGTATATATTTTTGAAAAATATTTCAGTTTCTCCTAATTTAGTAATCCTTGAATTAGTGTAATAAAAAATTCCAATTATCTAGCTAATTATTTCTTAATCAAATAATTTTTTACCAATCTTTTTTTCATGAAGATATGTATTCAAATATTTTATTACAAAAAAAATCATTACTCTAGAGAGAGCAACTAATATGAATTTCGTGCATACAGAACAACCATTATCAATAATTCTTAAAATTACAACTAATTTTATTTTGAATTGATTTCTACGAAATCCTATATTAGTTTAATTAAGCAAATCTTTAAACTCTTATTGGTGCTGATGTTATATTAATAACATAAATTTTTTTTTTCTGTATTGATGAATTTTCTAAATATGAACATTACAGAAAATAAATTTTTGCAAATTAAAAATTCTTATTATAAATGTATAACTTAGACTAAAATTAAATTCATTTAAATTTTTAATATACCGATTTAAATGATTAAGGACTTTCTCTCATTAACTGTATAAGTATGTGTTCTACTTTCTTCTAAATTCATATTATTCAGGGGCTTGTGGTTCTTTTTTGATCAGAAAGATATTTAATATTTATATTTCTGATTCAAATAATTAAAATCAATTATCTGCTTTGATATGAGAAAATCATGGATTTTTTATGAAAATATAATTAAAAAAGTTAAAAGTGGAACATAATTTGATATAGAAAAATATAAAATGAATTTAGTTTAAAATGCAGCGTAAAGACCGAAAATTATGTTTTAACCATAGTTTGTAACTTATATATGTCTAAGTTGCGTCATTTTGATAACTGTACTTGCACAATGCTAAATAAATCAGTAATTTTTTGAGTTTACAAATGATCGGTATGAACATAAAAGTCTATTTAGTATATAATAGTTTTAATATGTCAACAAAAAGTTTTACGTTTAATTTATATTTCTTTTGAATTAGCATTCATATAATATCACAAAGACATTGATAGAATGATATCTATAATGATGTTATGTAACCGATTTTCTAAATTACAGTTGAGATCACATGTTTAATAATATCTAGCTGCATATAAAAATCTTAAAGATATTTGTTTTACGTGTAAAAAACGAATGCGAATAAAAAAATACCGTAAAAAGTTAATTTAGAATAAGAACTTTTACAATGTGCATGAGAAAATTATGCAAGTGTGACTAAGTTTATTCGAAAAATAATTATACAATACATCTTCATTGTAAAATGTAGTAAAGTATTTATTTTATTATATATTTCGTGTTTTGAATAATAAATAATTGATAGTGATCATAAATAAAATACCTTTCTATACATTTAACTAAATTATTATATAATTTTCCAAAATTTCGTTTGTTGTTTAATCTCGGAAAATTTTCATGATATTCATCTACTTCAAAATCACAAATCCTATCATAAAAAGTGTAGACGTTTTATTTAGATACCTTAAATATCCTTTACCTTTTTTTATTTTAGTATACATTTTCTAACATCTAAAGAGTAAGAAAATAAAATGTATACATTTATACTATAATAGAAGCCTAAAGTCCGATATTTTAAAAATTTAAAGGCACGAGAAAAAAAAATAATGCCAAGTTACATTAATAAAGTGTTAATTATTAGAAATATATAAATTTTTAAGATTTTATTGCTTTTCCATGATTTAATTTAAATTTTTCTTTGTTTTCAGAAAGCAATATTCCCTATTGTTGCAAATAAAGAAATGAATACAGAAATCCAATTCGGATAATAATTATTGTAATTTGTGGAGTTTAAACAGTTAAAAACGGCACAATTTTCATTTTACATATATACACAGGCGAAAAACCATCTTCGTGGTGTAAAAATACAATAAATTATAGAAATTGTTTGCCTTTGGCGTGATTTTATTATACAGTAGACTTTTTTACACACTAAGGTCGTAGGAACGTCATGTTTCATGTTAAGTCTAATTTCTCCTCTTTTCGTGCCTCATATAACTGTATTATTTTCTTATAAAAACCCCATTTCTAGTACTTGGATATGTCACATCTGCATCTTTATTTTATAACTTGACTAAATAATTATATCTTAAATAAAATTTTTGTGTTTTTTTTTGTATTTGTATATGTTTGTTAGGTAATCTAAAGCATGTAATCGCATCTATGATGCTTAAACTTTAAACAAGATATTTGTAGCGTAATATTGATACATATGACATGTTAAATTATATAAAAAATATTATTTTTTCAGGCTTCACTATTTTTTTTAAAATCTATCATAATAAACTGTAAAAAGCCCCATATACTCAATTCATATATATATTTCTAAATACTTATATAATATGGCTAAATATCGAAATTTTCATAAACATACAACATTTTTGATCAAATTGTTTCATCTGAATACAAAAAAATTGAGTTAAATATATCATTACATCTACATGCTGTCATCTAGGGCAGGAAAGTATAATAAAAAATCCCTATCATCGATAATCAATTTGGAAATATATTTTCTATAAATATGTAAAAAGCTTTAAATTTATAAAAAAATTAATTCCATATTATATCGAATTTTTTTTTTGATTAAAGCGGAATTATTTTAAAACGAACATGTATAATTAGAATGATCATTATTTTTATTGAAAATTGGGTTATTCCCTTTTAAATTATGTAAAAAAAATGATATTTTGAGTTGATCTAGGTTTATGTAAACTCTCTATGATGCTTGTTTTGTTTGATAATGAATTTTATTACTTCCTAACCGAATAAATATTTTTTTCTTTGTTTAGAGCTTGTAATATATTCCTGTTATTTCCTTTTCAAATAAACAATTGTAAAATTGTAGATAAATAATAGTAAAAAACTATGTTTCATACATTCGAATATTTTTTTAAAGGATATTTTTACGTTTATTGGTTTTATTTGGCAATCTAGGCTATAGTGGTGACGCAAAGAAAGATCATATTATTGCACTATCGATTATTATAATTATGAAACAAAAGCAAAAATTTATATTTTGAATTTATAATTATATCCTTCGTTTTAAAAATGTTTTAAACTGAATGATGAACGAATATTTCATTTAAAAAAGTTTTAATATGAATTATTTGCATCTTTAGAAACACATACAGTCTTATCATACGATTCCTAGTCATGCTACGGGTCTTTAATATTCTATTATCTTATATACATACGGACGCTTAATTATGTGCAGCATCTGTAGCTATT